>NC_047129.1:25741387-26049426 GCF_009829125.3 Periophthalmus magnuspinnatus
GAGCTGAAAATGTGTGACAGTTTCATCCCGCAACTCATGTCCTCTGCAACAAATCATCCTGAATGTATTTTAATGGCTAGTACTAGTTATTCTTGTCTGGGTTAAAACATATACTGAACCAGAGACCCCAAAAGTTATCAACTATAGCCTGTGACCTATGTAAGGTCCCTAGGAAATAAATCCTTTTTATGTCAGGGCTTAATAACGTCTAATAACATTGACCTGCTTATCTCTGAAACTTGGCTAACCCCAGGCTATCATGCATCAGTGAAAGCAGCATGTCCTCCAAATTATTCATGTATCAGTCAACCTCATTTGCCTGGTCGTGTTGGCGGACTTTGGGATATATAGAAAGAACACCTAAAGTGCACTACTCTAGCCTGTCAATCATTTTTATCTTTTGAATATTTGATGTGTCATCTATGCTGCCAAAATCCGAGAGTCTGCATACTTGTCTACGGACTCCCCCCAAATGCAACCCATATTTTATAGATGAATTTCAGAGCTTCACTCAAACCACTGCCAGGCCAAAAAACAAAAAAATTGCCAAAAAGAAAAAAGGTCTATTAATTATTTATTTATTTATTTAATTTCCCATCTATATTCTTTATACATTCCTTTCTCACTTAAGAATGACTAGTACTAGCCCTCTCCTCTCCCATCTTCACCTAACCCCCTCCAAAATCACGGACCTGTCGATTTCGCTTCTGCAATGTCACAAGATTTATTTCCATCCAGTGTTGCATTCATTTTTCACCAAGATGTTGCATTGATGATGGTCGAGTCTGACGCTGCACAAAGCTTCTCCAGCACATCCCAAAGATTCTCAATGGGGTTAAGGTCTGGACTCTGTGGTGGACAATCCATGTGTGAAAATGATGTCTCATGCTCCTGAACCACTCTTTCACAATTTGAGCCCGATGAATCCTGGCATTGTCCATTGATTGTCCAAAATCCATTGATGGAATAACCTGGTCATTCAGTATATTCAGGTGTCAGCTGACCTCATTCTTTGAGCACAGACTGTTGCTGAACCTAGACCTGACCAACTGCAGGAGGAGAGGGCCTATTTGCTTAGTTGCTTAGTTTTGTTTTTTTTCGCCAGGCAGTGCAGTATCAAAATGTGACACAATTGTTATTTTTGGCGTCTTTAATACGCACATTTACTTCCCTACGTCATCCACTTACGCTTCTGACTTCATTAAAATTGTTGAAACCCACTCTAGAGGGCGCACTTTTGAGCCAATATCATCGTTTTCAATTTCTTTAGATCTTATTGATTTTATTATGTCCGACCACAACATTGTATCCTGTCAGATAGAACTTGAATTTCCTGCGTTACCTCTCTCAATCTGTCGCTCGATGATCATACGTCCGCAGATGTGTCTCCTGACAAACTGCAGAACAGGTTCAAAACAGTTGGTGAAAATATTTTTGATCAGCTTGCCCTTTTCAAAACCAAAAAACAAAACAAAACATGAGTCAAGTTTTTCCCTGGCTTAACGATCATACAACAGAATTAAATGCAGAAAAGCAGACAGGAAGTGGAAAAAGGATCATCTTGTTGTGTCTTTTGAAACTATAAAAGATCAGATGCAGGGTTATCAACGAGCTCTAAGCAAATATACTTACATCGGGCTAATCATGATCCATCACATCTGTGTTTTCAACTGTCTCAATAATATAAATAACTGGATGTCGTAAATGTTTTCCCACTAAACAATTTTAAGACAGACATCTTTTTATTTTGCCCAACAAATACGAGGAACTATTTTGAAAAATGTCTTGGGAATTAATCGTCCAAGAAACTGCCCACAAGCTTCACTTATGACACTGGAATTACAAAAAATAGTTCAAACTTTTTCTTGCAAACGAGAAATATGTTTTCTTTCACTTGCTAACCCTGCTCTTGTCACCTTAAGACTAGATTATTATAATGTGGTATTTAAATGGTCCTAGCGAAAAATCTCTGAAACATCTCCAAGACTGTTGACTAATAAAAACACACACAGGGGCATTACACTGATACTAGTCTCACTATACTGGCATCAACTTTCAAATCGATTTTTTATATTACTGTCCTTCTCTATCGCTCACTTCGTCCATCAGACCCTTCTCATTGTACCTCTGGTCTCCACACTAGAGGGGCCCGTGTCTTCTTGATCAGATCCTCAAACCCATAGCATCCCATATTCTTATAGAAGGAACTAATAAGAACGACTGACTCTGTAGAACTTTCAAATCTAAGGTAAAAACGCACTTGTACAGAATGATACGGTTATTTTTATTGCACTTTTAATCTGAGCCTTCTACCTACTTTTTATCTCTGTGTAAAGCACTTTGTAACTCTGCTATGAAAAGTGCTATATACATAAAGTTATTATTATTATTATTATTAGTAGTAGTAGTAGTAGTAGTAGTAGTAGTAGTAGTAGTAGTAGTAGTAGTAGTAGTAGTAGTAGTAGTAGTAGTAGTAGTAGTAGTAGTAGTAGTAGTAGTAGTAGTAGTAGTACTAGTACTAGTAGTAGTAGTAGTAGTAGTAGTAATAGTTGTAGTAATATTAATCATAGTAATAGTAGTAGTAGTAGTAATAGTAGTAGTAGTAGTAGTAATAGTTGTAGTAATATTAATCATAGTAATAGTAGTAGTAGTAGTAATAGTAGTAGTAGTAGTAGTAGTAGTAGTAGTTGTAATAGCAGTAGTAATAGTAGTAGTAGTAGTAGTAGTAGTAGTAGTAATAGTTGTAGTAATATTAATCATAGTAATAGTAGTAATAGTAGTAGTAGTAGTAGTAGTTGTAATAGCAGTAGTAATAGTAGTAGTAGTAGTAAGAGTAGTAGTATTCACAAAACAGTAAACAGTATAATGTGTGGAGAAACACAGTGTGACTTTGTGTGTATAAAAACATCTGTAAACTTCAAATTGTAAAAAAAAAAAAAAAAAGAGAAAAGATAGATAATGAGATTAATAATAATAATCATTGCGTTGTCTGTTACTTCTAATTTTGAGCCGTGTATTTCTACCTACCTAACTATATGGACAAGCCAATTTTGTATCTTTTTTTTTTTTTTTGCTGTTCGATTCCTCCTGTGCGCGTGAACTCTGGGCCTTTGCTGGAGGATTGATGTTGCGCGGCCGTGACATTATGATCATAAATGAGAAGTGACACCTGTCAGTGCAGCAGCTCTCAGACTCACACAGGCCTGATCAGCTCTGGCATCTGACCTTAAACTAAACCTCTGGCAAACGGCTACGGCACAATCAACAACAAATACAAGAGAGGGAGGGACGGAAGAAGAGAGTGTGGAGGAGAGAGGAGAGAGGGAGAGAGACAGGCCAGGAGAAAGAAGACACGGAAGGAAAGATGGAGCAGGAACAGAGAGAGAAGAGAGTGAAGAGGGGAGGGTGAGACACAGGGCAGGAAACAGAAGGGAGAGACAGGGAGAGAGAGGAAAGAGACAAAGAAGCGAGGGTGAAGAGGGGAGAGAGAGTGAAGAAGGGAGAGCAAGAGACAGGGAAGGAAAGAGAAAGGAGAGAGGAAAGACAGAAAGAAGAGAGGGTGAGAAGGAAGATGAGAGAGATACAGAAAGGAGAGGGAGAGGGAGACAGAGAGGGTGAAAGAGAGAGAGAGGAAGGGAGAGCAAGAGACAGGGCAGGAAAGAGAAAGGAAAGACAGAAAGAAGAGAAGGTGAGAAGGAACATGAGTGGTATAGAAAGGTGAGAGAGAAAGAGAGAGAGAGAGGGTAAAAGAGAGAGAGAGGGGAAGGGAAAGCAGGAGACAGGGCAGGAAAGAGAAAGGAAAGACAGAAAGAAGAGAAGGAAGATGAGAGAGGTACAGAAAGGAGAGGGAGACAGAGAGGGTGAAAGAGAGAGAGAGGGGAAGGGAGAGCAAGAGACAGGGCAGGAAAGAGAGAGGAAACATAGAAAGAAGAGAAGGTGAGAGGGAAGATGAAAGTGGTACAGAAAGGAGAGAGAGAGGAAGAGAGCGAGGGTGAAAGAGAGAGAGAAGAAGGGACAGCGAGAGAAAGTGTAGGAAAGAGAAGGCAGGGACAGAAGGAGAGATGAAAGAGAGAAAGAAGAGGGTGATTAAGAAGGCGAGAGAGGTAAAGAAAGGAGAGAGAGAGTGAAGGGAGAGCAAGAGACAGGACAGGAAAGAGAGAAAGAAGACGGTGAGAAGGATGTAAAGAGAGGAGAGAGACGGTGCAGGAGAGAGAAACAAAGACAGACCAGGAGAGAGTGTGAGATACAGTTGAAGACATGAATGAAGAAAGGATAAAAGAGAGTGCAGGAGAGAGAGGAAAGAAGAGAAACCCAGGGGCCTCATTTATAAGAGTGTGTCAAATTTTACTTCAAAGAGTACGTATGGACAAAATACATACTTCACACACGTGGAAAAACTATTGGGATTTATAAAACTGACATTATTCCCTTATCAAAAACATGCCTGAAGAGGTTTGTCTTCCATGCATGTTTCAGTAATCTCTCCCGGGCACTATTCAAACTACAACTTCACAAATCTGACGTGATATTGAGCAGTTTCATTAGCAGGATGCACTGATTGTAATGGGATAAAGCTCTGAAGGGGAAGTGACTTAGCGTGGAGAGCAAACAAAGGGGGGATTCAGAGCATCAAAAACAAAACAAAAACAAATTCAATCTTTAATAAGTCGTTTTCGGGGGATATAGCATTTCCAACACAATTAAAGGTAACGCGTTCATCTAAACTTTTACGTGTTGGCGTTTAATACCTCATAGAAGTATAATACCACCTCTTTAACATGAGCCGCAATCAAGGCCGCGAGAACAAAAATGTATGAGCAATTTCAAAGTAATTAAAGAGATATTTCCCAGACAAAGCGACAGACTTCACCAAGAGTTCACCTTGGCTTAAAACTGCTTCTCCTCCTAACTTCATAGATAGTATACGACGGACACAATTTAAATAAACCCTTCCATGTGTGCTCGCTGTTCTCCCTGAACTTAGTAAATCTTTATTACTTTTACGGCTTGAACATACACGATTTTATGTGGACCTAAAACTCAGCACCCTCCCTGCTTTAATAAAGTCTTTACTGCCAGTTGCTAACTTGAGTGACCGGGCCAGAGCAGTAAACTTGGGGGAAATGAATGTGAGGATACTGGTTTTATTAGCATGGGCAGAGGAGCATGGCTGATTCCACTCCTCCCTGACATTTATTCACACGCAGCCCACACGCATTAAAACGTATACTGCACCAACGAGCTAGCGCAAATGCAAAGATGATCATGGTATTCTCAAAAACTCATTTCAAGACTTAAAGAGCGTAGACTAGGGTTCAAACCATGACTCAGGAACATGTTTTAGTTTAGAACTTTTAGCCCCGCCCACTTAATCATTTCTGCCTCTGTGATATTGTGCCATGAGAGAGAATCAAATCTGTGATAGTGTCAGGCTTTTGGTTTTGTAAAGATGTACCTGACTGGACATGCTACTCAAGAAAATGCTATGTAAAATGAATAGACTGTATTTTACAGCCTAATTGTCTTATTTAGCAGCGTTTAACCCTATTGTGTCAAATGCTTTTATGGCTAAATAAAGGTCTAGGCGAGCTACAATGGTCTATGATGCACTCAGCCCTTAGAGCCCCATGTCTCTGCTTTGAGATGCTCTTTGAATTTACATGAGAGCACAATTGGTTGCGGGGTTACAGTAATGGTAAGTCCACAACCGCGAGTCTATTGTCAGCGATAGCATCCAGCGCTATAGGGTTAATTCATGGGAAGTGCAACTGTTTCAGATGCCTGGCCTCTGATCACCTAGTGATGACTGGACCCTAGATGCCCCTCCTATATCCTGATCCTGTTCCAAGAAACTGGATCCTCCCTTTCCTCACCTGGCTGGATGACCCAATACTAGGAGAATCTACACCCTACTGTGGATAAGCCCCCCTTTGTCCCTTAATCTTGGGTTGCTCCCTACAGCCTCAAACTCTATCTGCAAATGGATGTGCATTAGGCCCGGACACGTCGGCAGAGTGGATCTTTCCTTCACTGTGTTTCTCAAGGTCTCCTCCTGTCCTTAAACTCTCTGAGAAGGAGAGTTTAAGGACAGGAGATGTTCTGGGACATCCAAATTATTGTTTTCTGTTGGTTATCTGCTTGTCTGTTCTTGACCAATGTCTGTTTCATTGTTGATTTTCTAACTTTGTGCTGGTTAAATCAATTATCATGTTCAGCCCTCAGAGGAAACTGTTGCTGTGATTTTGGGCTTTACACAATTAAATGGAATTGGATTGAACTGAATGGTTAAAAGGTTAAAAACTTAAAATCAGGCACAGGCTTTTTAAATGTAACTTTTCTGGTTGGTCCTGCAATTGCTGTTCTCCATTTAGATGTCATTGCTTTTGCTGGAACATATTTTTCAAGGTATTTTTAAGCTATAATTATGCCTGTAATTGCATAAAAGCAAGACAGACAAGTTTAATGCCATACTGTGGAACTTCCAAGCAAATCAATGACATAGTAAGTAAAAACATACTATAAAATTGAGGCCCCAAACAGCTTCCTTGCAGAATCCCACGTGATAGCGCTTGTATGTTTGAAATTTTCCATGTTTGAATACATTTAAAAAGTAAAATAAATGTTTAAAAAATTATTCCAAATCAATTTTATGATTATAATGCACTTAATTTTTAATGCAGTTTACAATTGTGACAAGATCTCCAAACTAGTCCCCTACAAGAGCTACTTCAGAACGCATGGAGATATAAAAACATTTACAGTTTCATCACCTGCTTGTCTTTATTAAGATGCTATTGTTTTGCCTGAAATGTTCCACAGTATAACAAAAACGTATTTATCTCCATGGAAATAAGTAGGTAGCGCCACTAGGGGTGCACGTTTTAAGGTAATTCAGAGGATAAAATTGAATAAATACAAGATCTACAAGTTTCACACCAAACTCTGGACTGTAACATCTCCATAGTGACAAGCACATCCAGAAAAGTTACATAGTGCATATTTCAGTTAACTTTCCCCTCCCTATAATTGAGCTAAATTAGAGGGAGGAAATATTGTATGCCCACTGAAAGGTTAACAATCGAAAACCAAATAATAGCATAATAATAGCATGACTATTTTTGAGTGCTTCATATTTGTCTAATTTACACAGTCCATTAAGTCCTTTTATTTGTCGTGATTACAGGCCAATTTCAATCAAAATTGCTCCATGCTGCTTCATCAACCCACTGTAATTAGCGTGCTTATTTTCTAATGAGCAGTTATGGATGTCCCATGGTGAATACACGCCAAAAAGGACAAAGTATCAATCACAAACTAAAGAACGCGGAAAATAATAAGCCTACACCAATGACTTACTTAATGGACATAACAAAGAAAAGAGCCTAATATTAGAATTCAGGTTAAATTGAATGTTTTTTGTATTAGTTTTAGCCTTTTTAAGCATCTGTTTAGTACCATGCATTGCCGTTGTTGCCTGGGATCCAGAATACACACTTCTCCAATACATACGGACATGTGAGTCGGGTCATCGTTGAATCTACCTCGAGTTCAGATGGGCGTGATTGACAGGTGAATTAACCAATCAGGGACATGCATGGGTTGTCCGTATCAAAACAAATATGGCTGCTTACGACGATAAAATAAAAGGAAAAAAATATCACATGGGACTGAAAACATTGCGGATTTCTGTGGAATCAACGAACGAAGCAACTTTTCTAAATTTTTCGTCAAAATCATGGGCGACCAATGACCAATGAGCTTTTCACATACTGTATGTCACTGAAATAAATGAATCTGATTGCACAATACTGTCTGGATTTGGCTCAATGTGCGATGGAGGTAGTGTCCACCTGCATAAAACCCGCAGAGAGATATCATTCTGGGCGTGCCAGGCGATCAACATTGTGCAATGAGTCTCTAAATTGTGATCACAACTGAAACAATCACACAAAATTTGGCTGGTTATTGATGTATAGGACTATGGTAATTGCCTAACCAGCCATTCACTTCTATTTTCTGTTTGAGTGCAGAAGGATCTGGAAGTGAACTGTCGAGTGTGAAAAACCTTCATTTTGATTTGGGACAGTCTAACCGCAGCTGCTAATTTGTCTATCAATTTATCAAAAATACTTGTATCATTCAGAAGAAAAGAAGGAGAAATTACATATGAGTTTTCTGCTTTTTTTGCAAGTTAATGTTATGATCATAATGCACTTAATTTGTAATGTGGTTTACAATCATGACCAGATCTCCAAAAAATGAATAAATACAATACAACTAAATAAATAACAAGCACTTTTTCCAACCACAGCCACTAATTTGTAGCATGTATCTCTCAAAAAAAAAAATTCTTGTATCATTCAGAAGAAAATCTATTACTTCTTTTACCTCAGATACATAAGAGTTTACTGCTTTGCTTGTTAATTCTGCAGAAATCTGTGCTGTTTCTCCATCCTCTGTGTTTATTTCTTAACCTGTAATATTTGCTTTCACACCAACTGACCTTGCGTTTCTCTTATTGGATAATCCGCCTGTCAATCACACTCATCAATACTGCAAACCATAACGCTGCACGGTATTGAACACACATGGCTTATCTGAACACACAAAAGCAATAACAGTTGTACTTATTGCTTACAACTATATACTTATCTTTTTGGTTATTTTCTGAGTTTTTTGAGTTTGTTGAAAAGCACTTTTTTGTAATGCCGATGGATGAAAACACTGAAACATAAGCTTGTTTGCGTTGGAGGAATTCATTTTTGTCCTAGCCTATTGTTGCAGTGTTGCAGCTAAGAATGAAAAAGTCCAATCAATGCCCATTTCTGCTGTTTAGTTCCTAGTCACAATCCCCCCTCTCTCGCTCTAACTTCAGCCCGGGCTATAGTGGCTGGTCCCCTGATAGAGCGGCTCATGTTGTTGGCTGTGTAAGCACCACTCTCCCTGCAGCGCTACACCACTCAAACCCTCCAGTACCAGGGGGACTGTGGCCTTCACATCCTGGCACCGGCTTGGCACCAGGCCACCGCTCTGCTCATGACTCCATAAAGGCGGCAGTGGTGTGGCTTATAAACGATTACAGACAATACCTAATAAACATGGGCACGTTTTAATGGTCGAAATAACCAAAACACTTCAATTAATTCGAATGTACTCGTGTATGGAGTCTTACTAGTTCAGCTAGTTATATTTTGATGACATTATGTTTTGGGAATGTTGTTTTTTGTGAACTTAATCCTAAAAAAAATGACTAAAATGAAATAGACTAAAAAAGATGCATTGATAAAACATAAACAACATAAAGGCAACATATTAAAGACGCCCCTATATACAAAATTACAGTATATACAATATGAAGTACCTGGAAAAGAAGCATTTTCTGTCTTCTGTAAAGGTACGGATGGGATTTTAAACAGATGTTAATGTAATACAGTAATATAATAGTGTAATAGTGTTGGTTATTTATTCTTAGGTTTCAAATGAGGTACACCCTGCCCATATTAACTGAAAATGAGCAAATGTCTCTTCAATGTCTTGTCTTCAGTGTGCAGGCTAAGGCAACCCAGGTCCCTTTTGAAACCAGTAAGGATGGATCATACATACTTGACCTTTAAAAAAATGTTTAAAAATAGTAAAAAAAAATTGCTTCCATGACAAACCTATTTTGGCCACCATTCTCTCAAACCGTAAAAGGACCCATTTCTTTCTAAGCCCTTTACCTGTGTGTTGATCTAAAGTGCGGGTCAGCTAGGTTAAGGGGGATTTACTTTTTGTCACGCCACAGGCCACAAAGCAAACTTGTCCCGCCTCAGCACGGGCCCATATCTGATCTTGATACCCATCTCCCTCCTCACAACTCTATCCAAAATCCTGCACGGCAATTACCAACGCAGCTTAAACCGTCTTTAGCTTCAACCCAAAGGACCTCTCCAAAGGCGCACGGTATTTTCTCATGTCTAAGATCAGGTTTTCAAACACAGCTCCTTATGTTACCGTGTAAGAGTTATACAGTGGCATAATTAGCAACCCGGCTAAGCTAGCATGATCGGCAACAGCAGGGAACCATCTTTTAAGGATTCTGGGCATAAGCCAGCGACTCCACAGTTACAGTGCTGTGTTCACCATGTTTTGAAGAGGAAATTGGGAAAAAAAAAGATTCATTTGAGTGTTTTTGCAAGTGACAAGAAAGAAGGAAGTGGTGTTGAACAGATGCCAGAAAACAGAGGGTAACTGTCTGAGTAGCTAAACAAAGACGGGACGCTTTTTTTGTCTTTCTCAAACACAATATGTTTTTAAAGCAAATTTGACGACACTCCAGACAGAAAACCAAAATGAAGCTTTTTCAGATGCTGCTCAATGCCAAGTTGGGACAATGTATCTTTGTACTATCTACCTCTGAATCTGGGACATTCAAATTGTGTTCTATGGGTCTTAGAAGGAGCAGACTTACTAAACAAGGATTCATCCAACAAGACTGGGGAAAACAGAAGTAGGGGTGACCAAAATTAACCCATAAGACACACAATTAGAGCTAGATCTCATTACTTAATAGCAAAAAAATTACATTTCTGCTTCTTATTAACTGTGGAATTTGAATAATTAATTTTGATTAATATAAAAGTGTACTTAACCCTTCATGACCTGCCATTGAACAAGTCTGCCTAAGCATTATTATACATTTTTGCATACTATAGTGTAATTTAGGACTATTAACTTAAGTTATTCACTTATACAATTCTGGCACTTATTTTGTTTTTACAAATAAGACCATTTTTAATATCTAAATGGACTTTTATGCAAACAAACTCAGGATCAGCACCATGGAGAGCTCCCATACTGCACTGAATGTGATGACAAATGCATGTATGTTCATTTGGTAATTAAATGGATGATATGATACTGGACAAGTCAGTATATACTAATGAGAGTATTCGAGGCCTGCCTGAGAATTTCTATGGCAGGGATGTCAAAATAAATTTTAACGAGGGCCACATCAGCAAAATGGTTGCACTCAAATTTGCATGGATGTAAAAAATATGAGTGTGTAACTGCGTATCTCCTGATAAACTGACATTTTAAGACAGTCATACGTCTTAATTAACCTTGTCGCGGGCCACAAAAAATGATGTGGCGGGCCGCATTTGGCCCCCGGGCCTTGAGTTTGACACATGTGTTCTATGGGGTATTAATCGCTAACACATAACATTTAGATGGCCATGTTACCTTTTGTTTTGAAATGCTATACTGTATTTGCCAAAAAAACAAACATTTTTAAGTTTTATTTTTGATGCTCTGAGTCCCCCTTCCTTTTGCTCCCTGTGCTAAGTCACTGCCCCTGCAGAGTGCTATCACAACACAATTAGCCAACTTCCTGCTAATGAAACTACTGCACATCGCATCAGGTTTGTGAAGTTGTAGTGTATTGTTCTGTATCCTGCTCTTGTATACTTATGGAAAATTGCTGTGCTGGAGCATAGGTCACTTATGGTTATGGGTTGAGTCTTGGACATAATCGTACTGCTAACCATAAGGAGGGTTGAAACAAGGCCCAGGAGAGATTGCTAGATTACTCAAACATGCATGGATGACATATAACATAGTGGAAAGCTCCAAAAAGATGATTTAGCTAAATACCGCCTTTGTAAGGACTTGGGATATGAAACTATGCCCAGCGCAAAAAACAAAACAATGAAACATAGTGAATCAAGCATTGGAAGACAGTGAGTTAGATGGAGATGTGCATTAAAGACAGTCGTGGTCCGTGAAGTCAGGAAAAGACTGAAGAATATGCTCCCCTGTATGACATATGATGATGCTACCCAAGTGAGTCAAAGTGATGAACTTCTTTTGCAGTTGGGCCAGCATTTTTCTGATCTGAGTGGGTCACGGAAGAACAGACATGATTATATTAGACAAAGACTTTGAGAAATAGGGCGACTGTTTGTTGTGACAAGAAAGAACACTCTATATACTATAAACAAAGTGGAAGAACTCATTTATCCTTGTAACTTCAACAATATGATTGCTGGTGTGAAATAATTGCCAGGTAGGATGCAGGGAAACACATTCAAACCAAGCTTATCTCTCAGGTAATAGCCTAGATCTACTGAATGAGCTTGTAGAGAGGGAAAGACCAGATCCTAGTGCAGTATGCATGATTTTTTAAGACCATTAAAAACTGGGACTGATCACAAACGGCACGACCACCGCTATGAAAGAAAAACAAGGAATGGAATGCCCCAAAGCTTTTACCATGTTAAGTGGTTGAACACCCAAGTTGAAAATGCTTGATTTCTTTCAAAAAGGATGTGAAGAATGTGCCCCTCAACCAAAAATTATGCAGACCTTGCAAATGTAACCCTGGCTCAGATTATTCTTTTCAGTAGAAGATGGGAAGGGGATGTTTTGAGAATGGAGTTTGATACATTTCACAATATTTTAAGGTCAGATATTAAGTTATTTTCTGATCTAAGTTATAATCTTGTTTACTCATCAAAAAAAAAAAAAGGAGTTGTTTTGTTTCATTCACACAAACGCAGCATATTTAAGGTTCCTATCTCAAACTGAAAACACTCCACAAAGGTAACTTCATGATGTCACAAGGTGGAACAGAACATTGAACTTTGGAGATCTAAACAGACTTATAATGCAGGATTACTAAAAAACATGTGTAAATGAAACAAAACAACTCCTGGAATGTTTTTGATGGGGTAACATTATTTTAACATTGCTTAAATTCAAGTTAAAATGATGTACCTCTTGGAATTAGAACATGAAGTGTGAAATTAAGAGAAAACAGATGTGTCCTGTCACTGGTCCCGTCTATGGTATTTTCTATGGTAGTACAGAGACTTGGGTTTAAAACATTGATATATTTGGTAATCCAGAGGCTGTATCCTCTTACAGAGCCTAAAAAAGTCTACACAAACCAACAAAAGTTTTCCAATTATCATCCCAAAATTCATACCTCAACAAGAAGTAGACACATAGCTACAATCTCTCAAGTTCTGAGTCTTCAGGAGAATGAGGCTGACCAACTATACTCTGATATTGTGTTCAGAGCCAATACCTGACATAATGAGACCTTAGGGAATTAGAGAAGGAAGTCTATGAGAGTTTAATGGAAAACTCTGGATGACATTAGAGTAGAACCTGAAGGTGAATATATCGCATGGTCATTTTATAAAAAAAACCCCAAAACAAACAAAGACAAAAAACTCAAAACAAAACAACAACCTAGTATTCATGAGTGTGTTATTTTATACTTACATACCCAAGAATCACAATTTCAACAGTGTTTACATTACATCTCCAATAGAATCTGTACAGACCACTCCGTCAGATCCAAATTCACTTAAAAATGTGATCCCATGGGCATTAAGTGAAAAAGGTTAAACGGGGGAGGTATGTATTGTAATAATAAAAGATTTGTCTACGTATTTGAAGGTAAATTGTAAGCGATTCATCAATAAATAATTCCTTTTCACTTTGTACAACTTGTTTCTCAGTAAGAATGCTACACATATTTATTTTAAGACATCTTCAATGCAACCAGCTACTTCAGTTACAATCTTGAGTCATTCAAATATCTGTGACAAGAGGCCCTAATCAGTCTTTTCAGTGACTGTAAGCAATCTTTTCTGTGACATATTCTGACAGTTAAAGGTATCTCCGTTATGTAAAATTTGTGTCATTTAAGTCCATGTAGGTCCAGCCTTCCATAGATAGTCCCTTTCTCAGTGTAAAAGTACAGGGGACACTCCTTTGTAATGTAACGCATGTGTCTGCTGTCTGTACCTTCACTCTTCTGATATTAGATAAAAACTTCTTTCAACGATCTACCTGGTCTGCAATCACTTCCTTCACAATTAAACCGACTGCATACAGTGTCTAAGCTCAGAACCATTTGCACTAACAAAACAGAAACTGGGAATCGGTTAAACATTGTGTTAAACATGCTCAAGTTTTCTTTTGTAAAATCTTAACTATGTGTTGAATCAAGCAACCAACCATTCATTCCCTAGTCATTATGGTTAAGGGGAGGAGCAGTCTCCAGGAAATAAATGTAAAGAAAGTCAACGTAAATGTAAAAAGCATGGAAAGTGTGTGAGTGTTTGAGCGACACTTGAACGAACCTTAACCAGAAGACACATGTCCTGGTATATGCCCATACTGGAGATATACCAAATTACTGCCCAAAAGAAATTACCTGATATTTTCATGTTTGCCCACTCCTGATATTACATCAAACCTGCATAAAAAGCTTTGAAATCTTTAGACTTAGATTCTGAATAAACTTGAGATGCAGGGGGATAGTTGGAGGAGCTTCAGCAGGAGTCCGAGTGTTAAATCCAGTTATCAGTGAGAGACACATGGCACTGTCTGAGGCCTGTTTGTTCGCTCTTTTGTATCTATGCTTTTGTGTTTGCTGATAACATTGTGCAGCAGGTGGACAGGGCTTATCTCCGTCTGTCTATGGCGCTCTGTAGTCCATGCCAAAGGACACACATTTTGAGACAACACTGTTTGATTGGGATTTTCAAAATAAAAAATAAAAACAACGAACAAAACAAATTGCATTATACAGAGCCGAACACCTGAATTTATCATAACGCATTGGTCTGATAAAGCATTTTTCCAGATGCTGAGTCACTGTATCATTTTGTGTATTATTCACGGTAGTGTTCAACTACAATTGTAGCTCCAGCTGGTCTATGACTGACAGAAGGGAGGCTGCCAATCTGCACCATCGGCCCTTCTCCAACCTCTAGTGCCTCACACACAACATATTCACTGACATCCCACTGTGACACCTTATATATGCTTTACAGGGCTGTCCAAACTACGGCCCAAGGTCCAAATGCGGCCCTCAGACAAATTTGTGTTGGCCCTCATGCCTCTTCCTAAACTGCCCCAATTGATCAGGAAGTATTTTTTACTACAAACTGAAGAGATTCTACCTCAGTAACCTGAAAAACATCACACTGCATTGTGACACAGACCTAAAAATAATCTTCTAAGTCTTATTAACGGAACAATGGCTCTGTCAAAACTGAGTTAAATTTGACTCCCTATATCGAGACTTTTGTTTGTTTGTGTCCCTCTACTTCAAATATGTTTCAGTATGCGGCCCTCGGTGAAAAAAGTTTGGACACCCCTGCTTTAATACATAAAAATAGATAATAATAATAATAATAATAATTATTATTATTATTATTATTATTATTGTTATTATTATTGTTATTATTGTTGTTGTTATTATTATTATTATTATTGGCAAAAAAAGTGAAAAACAACAACAGACAATAGGTGCTTGATAGAAACAAACCTTTGCAGAGCCTCTATCTTATCTGCAGTGATCCTGGTGAGCAGCTCCTCCAGCAGGTCCAAGCTCTCTGGGGGGAGGGCTTTGGGTTTGACTGACGAGGGAGAGTGGAGGAACCAGCCAATCAGAAGGCCCAGGATAAACAGACCCACGCCCGCTATGAAATACCTACAAAACAAAACAGAGCTGATTAATTGACTGTGTGTATTTTCACCATCCTGCTCAACTTTGATATTACTTTTCACATCTGTCATTTTTATTAAGTATTAATTGTGACAAACTGAGCATTTAACTATAGACTTTAATGATAAAAAAAAAAGTCCGCCTACAGAACAGCTTATTCTACAGTTTGGCAGTAATATACAAATAACCACCTGATGAAGCCAATATGTCTTTTTGCCCTTTTAATTGACAAATTGCCCTCGTGTGAACAGAGAAACCAACTTGAAACTAACAGCTCACACAATCCATTATCTCCTGTGTGAGTGTAGTGTATACACCACTTTGAAGTTCTGAACGGGAACTTTGTTTTTACCAACAAACGTGTACGGTACAAAGGCTAACACTACATTTGAATACAATTTTGAAAACACATCGAAAGGACGGATATAATCTAGATTAAATTATTAAATTACTACAGGAGTATTTATATAATATATTTCAAATACGGTGTTAGCTCTGTGTAAAAGTGATACTTGTCTCCATGGAGATACAATTTATGGTAAAAGAACCTCCATGGAGACCTGGAGGTGGTGGGCCATCTACAAGATAGTGCACCTTACCAGCTACACCATCTAAAACTAAATATATCTCCCCTTACTACTACTACTACAACTACTGCTCCTTCTACTATCTACTACTAACTACTATCACACGCACAGTGACATTGACAGTCCACAGACCTGAGCAGGAAGCAGTGCAGCCTCCTCTGGCCCTTGTTCCCTGAGCCTCTGGTGAAGTGGGAGATGTAGTTGGGATCTTCCTGAAGTCGCTCGAACCGTCCATGAGGAGAGACCGACACAGAGGGAGGGATAGGCTCCATGAACTCTGGGTCAGGGTCTGGACCTGGGTCTGAGCAAGAAGTTAAAAAAAAAAAAAATCTATTTAAACTGTTAAAGCTAAAATACTGATTTCTAGGGCTTCAGTATCAATCATAATTCAATCAAAATCACAAGTTGAGTGGTCAGATGTTGTAGATCATTAACACCCCAATTATTTGAGTAACATAATTCCCAAATAAAAATGAATATCCCGTCGTTTTATGCATCTTGTGTTGGTAAAGCAGTTCATATTTCAGTATTGTCTCAAACTTTTATCTGCACTAAGTTTTCCACCACCTGCTTCTCTCATATGTCATAGCTTTGCCTGGAATGTTGTACAATATGGTATAAAGCCGATCTACCATGCATTTATTCAATTCCAGGTGTTTTTATTGCTAAAAAACACACTTGGCCAGGTGGTGTCTCCTGCCTGTCTCCATGGAGATAGTCTGTACTGGGGAACATTCCAAGCTCTGTGATCCTGAGACTTAAATTATAACAGGCATAGATCAGGATTTTATATTTTGTTTGCTGTAACCTGATCTAAAACAGTCGAGGAACAGGTTCAATGGACAGCAAGGCGGTATAGTAGTTATTTCTCTTCCCTCACAGCAAATAGGTTCTTGTTCCAAGGCACTGCATCTCTCTGTGTCTGTGTAGGTTTCATCTGGGTGCTCTGGTTTCCTCTCCCACTAAAAACGTGTACAATACGTCTATCCTGCTTGAATAAATGTCAGGAGTAATCACTGACTTCCTGTTCAAAAAGTGCACAGCTGAGAGGCCCCACCGCTTTGGCATTTCAACGCAACAAGCAGCAGGATGTTATTGACGTGTTTTTATTGTTGACAAATGCCCACGTGACCTACACGTCTTCATTTTTCTTCTACAAGTCTTCATTTTTCAGAACAACTATCAGTTCATAGAAGTGGGCTGAGATAGGGGAAAGGTGAAAACTGATACTCAAACCACAAATCCAATCGTAAAGCCTGTCAGACAAATCACAGTTCAATATTTTTCCAAAGTTGTTCAGCTGTAATGCTTTCCTTTTCAACTGTAAAAATCTCACTTGTGTGCAGCAGAGATTTAAAAAGCGTAAATCCAAATTCTCGGTTCAAAGGCTGCAGATGCAGAGGAGCTGGAGGGGGCTTCCAGAGTTTAGTGTGCGGAGCTGCGGGCGCGCTCACTCCTCACTTTAAATAAAGCATTGTCTTTCCTCACACTGACAGTTTGTTTCAAAGGCCCGGCTTCTTCAGACTCTCTACAAAGCTCTGAAAGAACAGACCTGGATGGAGAGATTTTTGGTGAAAATAAACCAAAAGTGCTCACGGTAGACAGATGAAATGTATTTAGTTACATGTTACATTTTATAGATTGTACTTTCATTAAGTACCATGTAATTTTTTTTAGTAATAATGAGGTAGTAGTGGCTGTACCACGTGCAGTTGTTGTGTCTTTAGGCATCTTCCCTAGTATAAATGTGGTGTTTGAGTGATTGGTTATGGCTAGAGGGGCAGATGGCGCAGTTTGGCAGCCTCACTTCTGTCAGTTTGCCTTGGGACAGCTGCGGCTACATGAAAAATGAATGAATAATGCAAAAAAAGGTGCTATACAATACAAAAATGCATTATTAACATGTGTCACGGTATGTATAGTGTAAAATAAAGTGTTACAATTTTAGTTTTGAGCAATAATACTGCTTAAATAATCCTTTCTTTCAGTGATTTTAATGCTAGAGAGTTTCTGAATCAGTTCAACATGTAATCAGGTTTGTTCTAGTCCTTGTGGGAAATGTCCTCCATGTTTGACCCATCCTTTAATTCCACTGGGGTTAAACCTGTCAGAAGCAGCAGTGGGCAGCCGTGGTGGTAGCTCGGTTAACGTCCTGCTACGTTTAGACCACGGCATCAAATTCGCATCAAACATTTCTAGTTGGACGCCTTTCCATTTGAGGGCAAATACTTGAAACATGTTGACGCACTGGGAATTTTGCCAAAAAATCAAAAGTTCAAAAAAAACCTAAAACATCTTTTTCAACTCTGGTGTTTTGACGGCTGGGGCGTAAACACTCAAAGCGCTGCATCTAAAGCTTGAAATTCGCTGCAGAAATGTTGGACTAGACTAGACTCGTGTCACATATAGACTGTGCGTATGGATCTGATGCCCCTGATGCTGCGGTCGGAAGGCACCCTCAGGAGGATTATACATGCTGAGGGTGAGGGTAGAACAGGAATACACTCAGACATGGGGATAACAGGCAAATTCCTCACAAAAATTCCCAATATAGTCATGGGAATTGTGAGGTGGGTGCGCTAACCACTCACACACACATGGAGGTATCTGAGTGTCTGACCTGCTCTGGGACAGTCCACATGTTGCATCTGCAGTCTCTCCAGGTCTGGTCCAGCCTCAGGGAGCTCCTCTTTGTCCAGGTCCCAGTCCAGCTCCAGGGCCCCGGGGCACACCTCCCCCACCAGAGGGCCCCCCTGAGAGTCACACACCTTCCTGTAGGCCATACCAGCCCTGCAAACACAGAAGATTGAGCTGTGAGTTATGATATAGTGTCAATCAGTTGTGAATACAAAGATTGTTTGTTCCAATGTACATTATTTGTGTAAAAATGTGAATAATTGAAGTGCAAAAGGATAAGATTGCTGCTTGAAATAAATAAATAAATACAATATTTATGTATCTATTTATGTATTTATGAATTTAAAACTATTCAACGTAAAGTAAAAACGTATAGACAAAATAATATCTGCTTTACAGAAATACGGCATAGAGCTCACTTAAAATAAAATCTCAAACTTCAAAGCCTATTGGCAATTATAACCATTATTATTTTAATAAACTATGAGTCCCTCAAACAGCAATTTCAGTGAAACAAGATGAGAATATCAAATTGTTATTTGGAACATTTTCCCTCCTAAACTCTGTATATGGTGTTTGAGTAGCATTTTACTGTTCCTGGTCTTTATGTTTGTTTGTTTTTTGGCAGTTTAGGTATATTTGCATCTTTCAAGTCAAAAATGTACACCAATGAGTGTGTGCTGCCTCCAGTGGCCAAGTACCTGGTGACATCGCGCAGGACTGTCTTAATTAAAGCTCGGTTTACACTGTGCAATTTTCAGGCTGGTTTTGACACTATTTTTACCTGCACGGCCATTTTAAAATTGAGCTGAATTTCAGCTCCTCCGTGCGTCAATGACATGCGGTGTCCAGGGGGTTACGTGGTGCAATTATCTGCTCACAATGAACACACAACTGCTGAATGTGTTTTTGCAGGGATTTCAGACATGTTTCACATTTGTTGTGAGTCGTAGGGTCCAAGGGCTGTGGAAGCCGGGTGAGACAAGAGTGTGAGTTGCAAAATACAGCTGCAGGCGACGCAAACACATCTTCCATGAGCTGGAGCGAGGTGCGGAGGTGAGCTGGGCCGATAATCAGACACATATTCTGAACAAATCAGCACACATGAGAGCCAGAAAAGTTTGGTGACAGAAGCCTTGGACTTTAAACAAAGCAGTGCTAAAGTTAACAGTGCCAACAGTTTGTTAACTTTCTTTTATTATTTACTTTTTGAGAGTGGAAAGGCACGTGCATGAAAAGATAACAGGCCTCCTCTGACTCATGTCCCTCATAGAGTGTGAGGAGGTTAGTGTGTACGACCATCACTCCGTACAGTGCACACACTCCTGTTGTGACCTTCATTTGAGAATCAATCGCACAGTGTGAGCTTGGGAATAATTAGGCTTGTCTGAATAATCACATTGTTCCTCATACCTTTGGACTCTTTTCCCCCTCACTCTATACTATAGTTCTCTATTCTCTTCTTTAGTATTTGAAATGTGGTTTTGGGTGGAATTAAGGTGTTTAGTCTCACTTTAAACAGATTTTTTTTTTATTTGATAGGAACAGTGCATATTAAACAACTATCTCTATTACAGTGTAAATATGCCAGATTATAGCAAATATGACCATTTTCATTTGTTTTTCCTGGGCAGTTAACACAGAACACAGGTACAGAACAAGACCAAAAAGACAACACAAAACAGAAAAAAAATATATATAAAAATATGACAAATTACTATGATAAAAAAAAAAAAATTATCTGTCTTTGTAAGTGTAAAGTTGATTTAAGCGGAATAAAAAGAATAGCTAAACATCCATAACCAGAGCAAAGAACCCTAGTGCCTTTATGTGTTTCTAGATGAAGGCACAGAGGCTCAAACGGAGCAAGAACAGGTCTGGGAGTTCCCTGCATCAATCTTCACTGCTCCAGCACACTTCCATTACTTCTGCCTCAATGCAGACCAAGCATCCTCTGTGCAAAACGGGACAAAGGTTCATTTAAGTGACCTCTGCTTCTGCCTCACTCGCACTACATTTTACATAGCTCTGCAGACAGATATGGGATTTTATTAGGGTTATATTCATCAGTTTATGCAAGGAAGTTTGAGTTTGGACTTATGTTTCCTAACTGACCTGATACTGTGTGTCCAAGAATACCTGTTTGAATCAAATATGGATTTTACTGACAAAAGCAATGCTGATTCATTCATCCATTCATTTTTTTCTGCTTATCTGGGGTTCCAGGGGGCAGCAGCCTGAGCAGGGACACCTCCAGCTCCTCCTGTGGGACCCCAAGGTGTTCCCAGGTCAGCCCAGAGACACAGAGCCAAGTGCTGACTCATTTACAATAAAATAAATATAAACATACTTTCTTCAATCAGCACTTTCTGTTGTTCATGTTTACGTTTGTGTTTAGGTTCTCAAGTCGATTATCCAATCAGAAACCAGAACGAGCATCCAACTTGAGCACATGTTATAGCTATTTCCTTTTAATATTGCCTTTGTTTTCATTTCAGTAATGCTTCAGTAATGTGTATTGTCCAGATTATAAATCGCTCTGGAGTATAAGTCGAATCAGCCAAAAAATGCATAATAATGAGGGGAAAAAAAAACTTGCACTGTGCTATTAGTCACATTTGTGGGTGCAATTTATTTTACAAAATCTGAGACCAAGAACATTTTATCTGAATAACAGTGCAGCACGCTAACATAACACATTTATGTTAATTCAACTACATGAAACATAGACAACAAACTGAATACATGTCATGTGTTAATGTAAGATTTTAACCTTAATCAGATAACTAAAGCATAAAAAAACAAGCTGACAAGTTTACTCTCGATCTCACTACAGAGTTCTTCATCCTCCTTTTGAACAACTCCGCCTCCTTTTCTGCGTGGCTATCATCAGACTCAGCAGAATATGACTTTCTTTTACGGGGCATTTTTCTCAGGTGTCTTTTAAATTACCGTAATGTTGAAGTTTTAAATGTTCAATGTTACAGGAGTAGTAGATACTGGTACACAAGTGTAGAGTGCCCTCATGCGATTGTCCATGTGACAATAACGAAAATGTGAAATTATATATTTTAATAATTTCACATGTACACATAAGTTGCATCTGAGTATAAGTCCCTCCGCCAAACTATGAAAAGAAGTGCGACTAAAGTGCGGCAAAACACGGTGATACCATTACGTCTGCCTCAATTCAGACGGGGCGACAGTAGCTCAGTTGGTTTGTCCACGGCTTCGAAGGTTGGCGCATTTTAATCCTGCTGTTGACATAAAACTCATTGGTTGAACGGGTAGATCCAGTGACCCACAGGTTGGCGGTGCGATTCCAGCTCCCATAGATGAATGCTGATGTTTGAATGTGTGTGAATGGGCGAGTGTTTCCTTCATGTAAAGTGCTTTGAGTGAGTTGAAGGTGGAAAAGTGCTGTATAAAAAAAGCAAAATGATGAAACAGCTACTACATTTTAAAATGACTTAATTTTGTGGTCATTTCAATAATACCAATCATACATTACGTCTCACTCAATTCAAACCTCATTTCTTTCAAGTGACCTCTGCTGCCTCGCTCGCACCAGACTTCACATGGCTCCACAGACAGACATGGGGCTTTAATAGGGTCATATTCATGCATGTTTTACTTTTATTTTGTCTGGTTGGCTTGGTAAGTTGGGACGTGCGTTTGCTGTTTGATCTGATGCTATATGTGTCCAAAACATGTTCGAATCAACTATGGATTTTACATACATTACATTGCATAAATAAATAAATCCTCAAAGTACATGTTTATTGGTTATTACACAAAAATACATGATGTTTATGTTGTTTTTTATTTACATTTTGTGTCTGGTTCTCAAGCCGATTATCAAATTAGAAAGTAGAATGAGCTCCTCGCTTTGGGTTGCCAGATTGTATGTCTAAAAACTGTTTTACACACCAAAGAACTCTCTTGATATGATGTGTCCTCAGTATACGACAGCTGACGGTTAATATGTTTTATCCATAATTAATTCAACCATTAAGCACAGGACTATAAAACGGTATGATTTTCAATGTTTGTATCTTAAAATGCAGAATATGGATGTATGTAGAATCCCTATAGTTTAAAAATGAAATAGTGATAAGGTTCAACGTGTATTTCTATTTTGGATGTATTTTTTTCAAAGACAGTGAATCTCCCATAGAATTCTATAGGCTCTTGCCAACCATCTGCAATTATGACATCATAAAATTCTACAACGTGAACGCAACCTATTGCAATAATGACAACTGTGACTAACCCATGCCCCAAAAGCTCCCCCTATTTTTGTCCTCTGTAGACTTCCGTACCGCCACTTGTCACCTCTCGTTAGCAGCGTTGATTCCTGTGACTTAAACACATTTGTTCTTTCATAAATCATGTGCTTATGGGGACACACTGCTGTCGCGGGCGTGCGGGATGCTACATTTTTCAGCTTGTTCTCCTCTTTAGGCTGAGGGGGAAGCAAACAAAATGCTAAGTTCACAGCTTGGCCCTAACCGCGGCTGACAGGGCTGTGGTGTAGCCATCTGTGGAGCTGTTTGCAGTGAGGAGATGGGAGGAGGCAGGGGTGTCAGGGGGAGCTAGCCGCTAACGCACTCTGACATCTCTGCGTTCACACGGACTCCTGCAGACTGGATGGGCTTTGTCTTCAGACCAGGGCAACGTGGGTTTAGACTAGTTGGGATACGGACTGAGAGAAGGTTATAGGGCGGATTACGCTGTGCAACCGAAAACGGTTTGTAAGAGTTCAATTTCGCTGATGCGTGGCTAGGCGCTGTATTTGCAGTCTAAATATATAACAGAGAGTCAAAATTCATAAACACGACCTGTCTGCGTCCCCAAATAAAAGGTAAAGATGTTCTGTCAATATTGTATTTAACAGATAATCATTGTAATGTTGATTTAATCTTGGCAAAGTTGCTGATGTTGTCATTTGGTTTTGGTTTTCAAGATGATTATAAAATCTAAAAGCAAAACGAGCCAAAATACAGTTGGAAAAGAACCAAAAATACTCTCTCTGATCTGAATCGTCACTCACTAAACCCCAGCCCTGGCAGTCAATCATTAATCAGTGCTAGTGCAGCCTCTGTAGCTCAGTGAGTGAATTCTGGAGGTTCTGATCTTTCACATGAGGGATGATTCACAGCCACAGATTGTGATTGTACTTTTTTAAACCATTAAGAGCACAGGTTACACACGTTACGTTAAAGCAGGGGTGTCAAACTCATTTTCACAGAGGGCCACATCAACGAAATGATTGTTCTCAAAGGGCCAGGTGTAAATGTAAGACAGTATAAATGTAACTAAATGTAATGTAAAATTAATGTAACTACTTTTTAATCTTGTTAATCAACTGTATTTTTTAGTTATTCAAGTTACAAATATTGCATATGAATTTCAGAATCAGAAGACTTTTTATTGCCATTGTCAGTGAACACAGCTCACAAACTAGGAACTTTCTTTGTTGATAAAGTGCAAAAAACAAAAGCAAAACACTGAATAAGTACAAATAAGATATGCTTAAAAATAAAATAAAATACTTAGAGGTAGATATATATACAAAAACATCATAACAACAGTGCAAACATGGCTTATTAAGGTGACCGGTATTGTAAAATGTCCAGTTTAGTGCAGATATTCTAAAGTGTCAATGGTACAGATGAGAGAAACAGCAGAGGAGAAGAAACTACATAGATCTGAAAGAATGTCTGGGTCACTGTATCTCCTGATAAACTGATATTTTAAGACATACCGCCGTACCTTTTAATTCACCTTGTAGTGAGCCACATAAAATGACCTGGAGAGCCACATTTGGCCCTTGAGTTTGACACATGCGCCTTAAAGAAAGACATATATACCAGTGGCATGCTAAAACCATCACTTGTCAAATGTATAATGCAATTGTTTTGAAATATATATCAAAATAATGGTGTTTTCCCCTTCACTTCTGCCTGTTTGAAGCATCGTTGTGGTCATGGTGTCCTTTAGTACACCCTGCAGGTCACTGAGCACACTTCATCAACCGCTGTTCCAAACGTCTCATTAACTTGTGTTGTTGTCCCGTGTTACGGAGTCCATGGTGCGCCACACTCTCCACATGCACTTTTACAACCGGAGAGCCAGCCGGTTGTTTTAGAGGCTTGCGTATGCACACTGAGGACCACAGCAGGCTCAAACAGCACTGCACTAAACCTATGTTATAGATCCATGGGAATGACAACAGATGAGGAGAGCAGCGCCAACTTTCAACACAAGCGACTGAAATAACTCCCTTTTTGCTTCACTTTTCAAGTAATTAGATGTTAGTTTGTAATACAGGAAGTCATTTAATATATCAAGCCACGTAAGAACATCTCCATGAGAAAAGTTAGCTTATACAGTGGAAAAAAAACATGTGCACTTGAGATGAGAAAGGCTTTACTGCTCTTGAAATGATAAATAAAACTGCTTATTTGATTGGTAAGTGACTAGTCAAAAAAAAAGACTCAAATCAATCAATGATCTTGGCTGAAATAGTGATGAATAGATCAAATACATAGAACAAATGTTGCTTTGGGTACTCGGTGGAGGTCGAAGATCTTGCCATCTTTCTAATCTTCGCTAAGGAGGCCGCATCAATTATTGTATTTTTAATTTGACAGATGTTATGGTCAATGCTCTTACAGATCCATGCAATTAGAACTATTAGAGCTGTTACCACTGTACGACCATAATAAATCATCTTGTTACATTCCACCTTGTAGGAGAAACAAAATGTCCTTTGGGAGCATGAACACACATACTTTATTTAGCATTTGATAGATTACATAAAAGTTGAAATTTAGTATATATAAACCAGTGATCATGTTACTATTTTTCATCTCTCCTCTTCCAAACCAGGACTGTGAACACCCCAAAAAACTAGTACCTCTGTTTTAATACTGCACAACTGTGTCCATTATTATCACAATACAACTGTCTTGTTAGTAGTCTATTTCAAGATTAATTTTCATTTTATAAACATTAAAAAAGTAAAAAATAATTAGAGATCAACCAATATGATTTTAGTTTATATTTTTCTTTTTTTTCATGGCCGGTGCCGATACCAATTGTACATGGCCGATAAGCTCTACCGATATTTTTGGCCCGATTAGATTATTTTCCGCAAATTATGTAGTTTTATTTTACTACAAACGTCCCCCAAGCCCTTTTTTTTACCACCATGTATGCATAAATAACATGTTGTACGTATTTAAGTTCACGTTTGTGTTCAAAAGCAAAACGAGCTCCTCATTTTAGGTCACCGGTTGCTATGATTAAAACCAGATTGCATCTCTCTATGTTATTATGTGTCCTTAGTTTATGACAGCTAATGGTTCAGTGGTGATTGTACTTCAAATTTAAAACCAGCTGGGGCATCTATCACTGCTAATACCTTAATAACCTTTAGCTACAATGAAAAAGGCACTGTGTAACTTGTTAGACAATAATATTTTCATGATATAAGCAGGTGATGAACCCCCCCACCAAAAAGCTACAAAGTGCCCGTTTAACTTTTTGCTAAATGTGTAAATGTGAATAGCCATACTTCATCTGGTTTTGTTATTAAGACCTTTGCAAATCAATTATTCCGTTCATTTAGTGCGTCAGAATTGCCGTCATTATACGCAACAAGATATCAAAGTAAAGTTTTACCCTTGGTATTTAAACAGCCACAGTTTTTTGACAGACAAATTCTGCATAACTAATACAAGTCTGATGCAACAGCTGGGGATGGTGACCTTGCGGGGTAGAGTCGTCATAAATGCGGCAACTTTTCAGAGGTACATGGCCCCATTGTTATTCAGCCCAATGTTTTGGAAGGAATGTTTGTGTTGGTGACATAGGTAAAGCTATTCTGTGTTAGAAGTCACTCCCACTTCCTGTATTTGGTACTTTTCTTTTCACCTTTTTTTTTTTTTTTTTCTACAAACTGACACTTATGTAACCTATGTAAAACTATGGTAAATATTTAGGACGGGTACTATTCCACCAAACCAAGTAATAATTAGAAAAAACCCAAAAACATGTCATATGCACTTTAACTTTAAAGGTCCTATATTACACAAAGTTGACTCTTCTGAGCTTTAAGCCATGTTATAATATTGTTATCTCCTCGAAAACATAGCTGGAGTTGTGTTTTGTTTCATTCACACATGTTTCAGTAACCATTTATTATTAGTCTGTAACATCTCCAAAGCTCAAAATGCTCTGTTCCACCTTGTGATGTCATGACACAGGAGTTTTCAAGTTAACATATACTTTTACCTTTAGTTTTGTAGAGATTGACAATTCCAGAGCTGAAATCATCCAAATGATTCTAGTGAAGGTGTGTGAATTTTAAAAACACAGTGGAGCACTTCCTGTATTACCACATGACATCACAAGGTGGAACAGAGTGTTTTCAGTTTGAGAGAAGAACTTCAAACTCGTATAAATTGTGTGTCAATTGTGCGAATGAAACAAAACACAACCCCAGGTCTGTTTTTGCTGAAGAAACAACAATATAACATAAATCTGAAAACAGTGTAATATGTGTCCTTTAAGTTATAATTATCTTAAAGGGGCACTATCTCTGATTTTCCATGTTCTTTTGCCTAGAATTATCCACAGAATTGTACTAAACACTCCAACCACTGCACCAAGCCAAGTATTTTTCCAAATGAATGATGTAAATAAAATACATCTGTGATTAAATTAACTAAAGATCAATATGTTTATCATACTAGAGAACATTATAGGCAAAGCAATGCAATTTTCATGAGATTAGCTTGAAAAGGAAACCAAAAAAGCTACACAGCGCACATTTTAACTAAACACTTTTTACTAAAACGTAGGATTAAATATTCATATCGACATACTTGGTCCGGTATCATTATTAAGACCTTTGTAAATCGAGTATGCCTTTCATTTAGCGTGTCAAAACTGGCTTCATTATACTAAATAAGAGATCAAAGTGCGTTTTATCCATAGTCTTCTAAAAGCCACCATTTTGATGCACAAATTCTGCATAACTAATACAAGTCTGATGCAACAGCTGGGGATGGTGACCTTGGGGGCTAGAGTCGTCATAAACGTGGCAGCTTTTAAGAGGTACACCGCCCCAATTGGTATTCCTGCCCAACAACGCCCTTCGCCTGTCCTCCTCCCCATATCAAACGTTTCTAGATCTGCATACTATAGAGGGGAAGACACGCGGGGAATAGGGAGCAAAGTGCATTCGTTTTTAGGCGGAGGCTTGAGATTTGGTAGGATTTTTAGTTCAAGCGCTCAATAGGAGGTCGGGGAAAATATTACAGCTGGCGATGAATTATAAATTTGGAGATGTGCGACATGGCACTTTTGCCCTTGGCTTCAAACGTGCAGGGTTGTATTTTGACTAGGATTTTTATGCTTGTGTAAAGGTTTTAAATTGCTCTGCACTTTAGTTGAACCTGGTTTCAATTGAACGTTGCCTTAAAGTTGCGGATGTCAATTGGTTCTGGATTTCAATAGTTGTGATCTCCGTTGTCCGATTTAGCAACAAAACTCCAAGGTGTCGCCTTCTCCGATTCATCAGTAGGTGTCAGTGATGGAAAAGGAGGATTGTTACCTTCCCATTTAAAGCACAGTATGTAACTTCCACCTTCAGCACCTCCAGAAAGTTACATACTGTGTCACCTGCATGATTTCATGGCAATAGAAAGAAACCAGACTTGTGAACATTCTCCACAGAGATAAATAAGTTGTATGCCATACTGTGGAAGGCTATAGCCGAAGAAACATTTCCATGGAAACAGGCAGAAGGACGCCCTCCTCCAGGCCAAAAAGAGTGAGGTTTATAAAAATGCAAGCCTGGTCAGACCAACGGCACACATTTTTATACGTTTTTCAGTGCAAAAAACAACCAAAATAATTTTTAAAAACATATTCGTATTTTAGTCTTTCAGTCCTTTTGAATGGTAAGAAGTCATCAAAATGGGACTTATAAAGTAAAAAGAGTTCTCAAGCAGTAACCCTCGTAAGCCAGAGATTTTAGGGAGACCAAACAATGCCTTTTGCTTGTCCTCCCCGTATCAAACATTTCTACATCTGCATATGACAGAAAGCAATATTCACAGGGAATAGGGAGCAAAGCGCATTCATTCTTAGGTGGAGGCTTCAGATTTGGCAAGTTTTTGTTCAAGCGCTCAATAGGAGGTCGGGGAAAATATTACAGCCGGCAATGAATTATAAATTTGGAGATGTGCGACACGGTACTTTTGCCTTTGGCTTAAAAAATGCGGGGTTATATTTTGAGTGTGATTCGTATGCTTAGAAATGTGGCGGGTGGAGATAAAATAGATTTTTAAATTTTGTTGCTCTTCAGCTGAACCTGGTTTCAATAAAAGGTTGACCTAAAGTTGTGGAAGCCAATTGGTTTTGGAGTCAGTAGTTCTGGGGTGATCGGTCAGCCGACTTAGAAGAAAAATTCTCCATTTCTGCTTTACACGTAGGTTTTAAGCGAGAAAAACGGGCACTCTAGCTCTACAATGTATTACATCTTTTCAAAACAAATATACTTAAGGTTAAAAATCACCAAATCTTCAGCCAAAATTGTCCAAATTAAATACAAAATCCAAACAAATTATTAGAAAATGCGAATGGGAATAGTGACTCTGCAACTGCTGTTTATTTGTCTGAGATAAATGCTTGTTAGAAATAATTTTTATCATCAGAAGCTTCAAGGACCAAGAGGTTGTGAACCACTGTAGAACAAGACCCTTCAGTTGTAGTACTTTAGACATAATTATTATACAGTTAGCAATGCTGAAGGCTCGGAATGGCAGCCATGTCCATCCCAGGGCAGCTGTGGCTACATAAATACTTCGCTATCATAAAGTGATTAAATGGAATGAGCAATGCATCTAATACATACAGGTGGTTGAACTCAAAATCCACAAACTTGGACTGCATCACTACATGTTGTTTGAATAGTCTGCAAAATTGCCATTTTAATTGTCTTGGCGAAAAGGCTTAGCGAACTTTTAACTGCTAACTACTTTGAAACAATATTTTCGTCGTAGTTAATTTGTGTCAGCAAGGAAGATATTAGAATTTGTGCCAGTTTTTGTTTGTGTAATCAGATAGATATTAACACAGGTCCAAACTGCATCACATGTTTTTATTCCATCCATCCATTTTCTTCCACTGATCTGGGGCCGGGTCCAGGGTTCCCAGGCTTCGCTCACCCAAACACGTTCTCCAGCTCCTTCGTTGGGGCCCCAAGGTGTCCCCAGGCCAGGCGATGTTTTTAATGTCAAAGCAAATATGACCGTCGCCATTGCAAGTAACAATTAAAATAAAAAGTCGGTAATAAACATTTGTTCATCGAATTAAGTCCTTGTCCATCCTTTATTAAGGCTATTAAAAATGTCCATCCATCCATTTTCTTTTGCTTATCCGGGGCCGGATTGTGGGAGCAGCAGTCTAAGCCCCAGACTTCCCTCACCCCAGACACATCCAAAACAGGAAAAAGTCACACTACAAAAACATGAATCACATCTTAGCTTTAAATGTATTAAACTGTACATTTGAGACATAAACCTACTCTCTGCTCACAATCAAAACTCACACCACATTATTAAAGTGGTCCATCCTCTCTTGTCTTATTAAGGTTGAAATACAAACCAAGCTGGAGAAAAAGTCCTCCCTTAACCACTCGGTTTTTGCACTGACACGACCTTGTCAGCATCTGCAGTTAGCGAGCATGAGGCTAGCTGTCAATCTACGCGCCTCTTCCTCCCACTGAAAAACACCAGCAGGACACCTCTACCCCACAAATTATTCACAATCCCTTCTTAACCATTTATTACCATTACATTAACATCCCTGGAGTATTTACTCGTTGTGTATTTCCGCGAGATAACGCAATAAACCCTGGTACAATTGGCGTCCCTGCGGTTTTCGAGCCTAATGGAGGACTCGGACAAACCACTCGGGACAAATAAGATAAGCAAACAGGATGTAATGAAATCATGGAGGGTCGCCATGGAGACGCGCTTCGGATTGCAAGTCAGTCAGCAACCAAACCAGGCGAGCTAAGACACCAATCACCAACCGGGCTTTATCCGTGAGTGGCTATGGCTAACCCCTCGGCATTAAACTGGGTAATTGGAAGAGCGGAGTTCAAGTGAGCATATTAAAAGCCATATATCCGGTGTGATGGACGTTCCGTAATGCCAGGAGTACTCTCGGCAAACACGGAGAAAGGAGGTGTCTGTCTCAATTGCAAGTCGGGCTACGAGTAACTCCAATCGCAAGTCAACACTGCGATGTTTACTCAAGGTAGAAGAGGTAACTTTCAGCTCACAGTGAATTACTCAGAATAGTGACCGGAAAATATGTTGTGGAATTGTGGTCACTGGAATGGTAAGGCCTACTACAACATGGCTATAGCCTATTATTCTGTTATTTCAGAAAATAGAAGAAAACAAAAATCAGTACTAGTTCACTGTAAATGATTTGCCGTGGTCTAAAGTTTTTCCTCACTTGCCTTATGCTTTCTGATGATCCTAATTATTCCCTGTGATGCGTTTATAAGTTTTTAAGCCAGAGACCAGAGGGGAGTTTAACGTAACAGTAAAGTTAGCAACAATTAGCATGTTAGCAGCACACTTCCTGATTATCGGATAATGAAAGGCTTTATAATTAGACGCAGATAGTACAAAGCATTTTTTTTTTTTTTTTTACCTCAAGAGCTACTTATACAATATATCCGCACTGAGGCAAGATGAATTTTGCTCAAATACATTAAGTAAAAACACAAGCCATTTAATAAACAGAGATACATTGATTTTTTTTTAGGGCTTATAGTATTTTAGCTAACAGCAATCACATCTTTGGGGTTGAAAATGGCACCACTTTTTTAACATATTGTATTGAACTTTGTGCCAGTTTTTGTTTCACATGAATAGGCCCAGTACCATATTTTCCAGAGTATAAGTCGCACCAGCCAAAAAATGCATAATAATGAAGAAAAAAAAAACATATTTCACATGTAAATCGCATCTGTGCATAAGCCGCACCCCCGGTGAAACTATGAAAAAAAAGTGTAACTTATAGTGCAGAAAATACGGTAATTACAGAGATATTAACCATAAATCAAGTCAACAAATCTGCAGTCTAACAGCTAAATAGACTTCTAACCTGTCCTCCAGCTCAGTTTTAAAGAGGGGGTATTATACTTTAAGCCTACGTCATCCATACTCCCTTGTGACAAAAGCATGACACAAAACTGTACACATAAACTTGACAAACCTGGTGCGATCTGCAGTAGTTTCATTAGCGGGGTGCCCACGAAATGTGTTGTAATAGTTCTCTGAAGGGGGAAAGACATGCCACGGAGAGCGAAGGAAGGGAAGACTCAGAGCACCAAAAACGCTTATAAAACAGGATATGTAGTTTTTGGCGAATTTAGTATTTCAGATCAACAGAAGGTGATTTTAATATGTTATGTGCTAACTGTTAACCTCTTAGAAGTAAAATACTCTCTTTAAGCTATGGAGATTTTAGTGATATCACATGAACCCAACATACTGGAGTGTTATCTGTGCATGTAAACGTAGTAACCAAACTCTACGGTGGCTTTAACCCTCTTCTGTTCTTTTACCGCTTTCAACAAATGTATCACCGTCAACATTATTCGGAAGCACAACCCAAAAATTCATTCCATTGAAAACACAATCTCCCAAAGTGCGATGTTGCTGGCTGAGTTTGTAAGAGGCTACGAGGCCATCACGGGAGAAACCTTTATTTTTATAGCGTTCATGAATTAAAGATGGCTTCCCCCGGTGGTGTCGTAGACTTTATGGATCTCCCTGTCTCTCTTCTTCGCATTAAATCCTCTCCGTACCACAGGCCACGTCTCGGGATGTTAGACACGACAACAATACCAGGCAAACACATGTATCTATTTTCCTGGATATAGTTCTACCAAGGTTTTGTTTTATAGTTATCCATGTTGTCTCAGAAAGTTGGGGCAGTCCATTAAAAACTGCATTACCCACAAGTCAACAGGCTGCGCAGTCTATTACGGTTGAAGGTCAGGTTTTGTGTCGACGGTAGATTTAGTTGGGGGAGGGGGGGTGTAACGAATCTGTGCTGGTTTAGAAAGTTTCAAACCAACAGTGATAGCTCTAAACTAATCCAATCCAATCAACTGGGTCACAGCAGATTAAATTGATAAAATCTAGTTGTATTTTATTGTTTTTTTCTGGCTTGAAGAACAGTATAGATGTATGTATACGAAGCTCTTGAGGTCAACGTAAGTCTGTCGTGTACTGTCTGCAACTAATTATAAGGCATTTTAATGTTTTAATGTTTTAATTTAACTTCCTCAGGTCTCTAAAAATTGTGAAAACCGCTTAAAAACTCATTGCTGTGAATAATTACGATGCTCCGAATGCGTAAAATAAGCGAAGAATAACTTTGGACCACTGCAAACTGTTTAAAACGAGTGAGTTCTGTTTTAATGTTTTATTTAATACAATACAGATTTGGTGCAGCAAGTGTATAAGAGGTCCATCTGCACTCGCATTAGTTAATTACAAAAAAAATGTTGTTTTGCTCTCTTATGCAGTTTTGTTTCTTAAATGGAATAACAAGTACTCTGAGTGGGAGCAATGGGCAAAAACCATAGAAAGCAGCCATTATGCATGTGTTTGTAGTGATCAGAGTGACTTTTGGACTTATGTTACTTATTTATTAACCTTTATTTTACCATTTGAAAACCCACTGAGGTCAAAACCTCTATTTCAAAGATGACCTTGTCTTGAAAACTGACTTAAAAGCTGCAAATGTACGGGTTTTTTGTCTATTACTGTAGCAACTTTGAGTTCTATCTGTGAAAGAAAACCTCGTAGACAGAATTAAAGATCATGAAACGTGTGAAAGAAGCAAAAGTCAGTGTTACAAGATGTGTCTCCGTTACATCAACCACAAAAGACAACATAGTATTTCTTGTATAGAGTAGTTTACCAGTAAACCTGGTGATTGACATGATTGTTGATGTAGAAAAATCCTGATTTAAAACTTATTATGCATAATTAACTTTTCAGAGCTTTTAAACATTGTGATAGTTGTTTCCCCTTCTCAATTACCCTCTCGAAGATGTACCTGGAGTTTAATCGCTTATTTTCAAGACATGATATTGCCGATCAATCCTTGTATCCACTATCACTGGCTCTGTACTTACTTTGTTCTTCAATTTCGTTTTCCTAATCAATGATATGCATAGGATTCTGCAGAGTGAAATGAAAAAAAAAAAAAAATCAGCTACTTGCTATGTGCTCTGCAGCTAAACATAGGATGGGGCCCACAGCTACACGGCTTTTCGTTGTGGTGACGTTTACGGAGACGTCAGCTCCCATTGGGCACCGCAGTTTCCAACGCGGAAGTTAGCGGACTTGTTTCTTTTATTAAGTCGATTAGAGAAATATTGCACGTTAAAATGTGCAAATTATAACATAATGATCCACAAGTGTTACAGATTATAACTATATAGCAGACACAAGGACAATAGGTCTTCTTTAAGGTCAGATCATGAGATTCTCTGATTGGCTAACCCACCTGTCAATCACATCAAACTCAAACCACAGCCCACACTACACATTTTTGTATAGTATGGAAAAACGCATTATCTTGGCAGACCAGGCAAATAACTTCTCTGCACACTCGTCAATTTATTTTGCTTACAACATAAATGATTGAAAAACATCTGAGACTTTCACAATGATAAACCACATACACAAGAGCCCATCACTGGACATTATTGCCGTGCAAAAAAACACTTTATACCAATCACGTGTTGAAAACTGACAGTAACCAGCGGTTCACACCTAATGTTCAGTCAACACACACAGCAGGGGGCAGCACTAACTTAATTAAATGTTTACATGATGTGCCCATACTGTGTTAATTGGCAACATGTTAGGAGTGTGTTACTGCATACTCTTAGGGTATTTATTTAACACATACTAAGTAAGGTGGAGCGCTTGCCACCAATGTGACACATTGTTCAGTGAATTTAATCAAAACACCAGGTTTGAGTTGGTGTAGCAGTCACTAGTAAACAACATCCTTACACAGTACAGTTTATAAGATGAAGAATAGAACTAAAACATATCTAGATATAAATAAAGATGATACCGAGGCAAATTGTAGTCAGAATAAGTCTGCTGTGTACTGTCTGCATAAATGTATAGATGTAGTCTGGCCTCTGAAAGTTGTGAAATGCACTTATAATATTTGGATTCCATGCGGAAAGTGATCAATAACTTTGGATCACTGCAAACTGTAGAAAATAAACTAATTTTGAAACAAAAAAGCAACTCCATAAGAGAACGTGCCAACACTGTTGCAAGAGCAGCTTGGGACCCCAATCTACTGTCCAACTCCATTTCAAAGCCACTAACCACTCCTTTGAAGATAATGAGGTACAGATCTTAGCCAAAGAAAATATATGGTTTGAGAAGGGAGTTAAAGAGGCAGTTTTTGGAAAGACAATCCATCTTTGATAAGGAATGGGGGGGTTAGGCATCATGTATCTCTATTTATAACTCAATCCTCAGACCTAAATCAAAACAATAGTGATAGCCAGTATAGCCATTAGGGGCCTGAACGATCATGCAAAATATGACTTCGGCACAGCTCAATAGGCCTAGTTAACAAACAGAAACTGTATACAAATAGGTGTGTTAGTTTCAGTGTAGCTAGGCCCTCTCTTCAAATAGATATAAGGCAACAGCTACCAGCAATCGACCAGAACTGAATAAGCCACTTGGATAAGCAGCAAAACGTCTTCACTCTAAAACTTTGGTCCAGCTGACAGATTTGAATTCATCATATCTGGATGACTAAGGGATTACACATACATCCACCTAACATTCAGCAAAACAAGCCAATTTGTCTTGTATGTTTTCCTTATGAGTTCCAATACTGTCAACAACTTGTTTCTCCCGAGCTATTAAAATGCAATTACAATCTGATGTGCATCCTCCCAGATGCACACAGCTTCTCCTATAGATCTGACAGTGCATCGACAGTCTGCTCCAACCACCATCAGCTCCTGCCAATCTCGCCTCCCTATCCCCAACGCAGAGCCTCACTACTGGGGGCCCCTCTCCTAGCGTACCCCCTAACATCCACTTGTAAACACCTCCGCTATCCATCCTAGGCTAATCCCGTCCCTCCCCAGGCTAGCAAACAGCCCCCATAAACCTGCAAAGACTCGTTTATCTAAATTAGAGCGACTAGTGCCGATCCCCACCGGGCGCCCATATGCTAGCACAGTTAGCGTCATTAGCTTCATTAGCTGGTGTCAGGGCATTAATTAAACATCAAGCCAATCAGTTAGCCATGGTTTTACTGTGAGCGGTGGTGGACCTGAGGAGAGAGTCTTTGTCAGCAGAAGTGAAGGAGGAACAAAGTAAAGTGTGTTATGAAAAAGTGAAAGATGGGGTCGTGGAGGGCAAAACTTGACAGCTGTCCAACGTGTTAATATAGTCAGTATAGGGAATAGGGCTTTGTGGTTTCAATACATCAAAAGTGGAGTACAGCATAGTGTGTACAATTACTGACACTTACTTTATTGATCCTAACTTGTGTGGCGGTTTGCACATTTTCTAAGGGTCAGCACGGTTTATGTTAGATGATAAAATGTATTGTTTGAGGAGGAATAAAAATGGCATAGTTTCAAGAAATCTTTAAAAAAAGTACTTATACCAGTGTTTTTCAACCACTGTGCTGCGACACACTAGTGTGCTGTGAGATATTGTCTAGTGTGCCGTGGGAAATTATCCAATTTCACCTAATCAGTCTAAAAAACATTTTTTGAAAGCAAATTAAATACTGTTTCCAAATAATATGTTTTCGAGTGCCTGTGCTGTCTAGTGAGCGCAGAGAAACCATGTAATACTCTTCCATATCAGTAGGTGGTGGGGCCCTCGTAGCCAAGACTTTACCAGCAGACCTAGTTCCTGTGTTGGATGTTGTGCAACTTTGTAAAGTCACAACCCATGAAAAGTCTCATATTTGCATCTTTGTGTGAGGAAATGGGAGCGGAGCATAAAGGCTTGCTGTTTCATACGGAGGTCCAGTGGTTGTCGTGTAGCAAGGTCTTGGTCCATGTGTATGATCTGCGGGTGGAACTTAGTGTTTCTGACAAATGAGAGGTCCGATTACTCAAAGCGGCTTGCAAGTGATGAATGGTGTGCAGGGCTGACATACCTGGCAGATATTTTTCATCATCTGAATGAACAGAACACACGAATGCAAGACCGAAATGAAAACCTGCTCAAGTACAGATAAAATAAATGGAGTCTGTTCAAGGTGCAGTTCTGAACATTTGGAAAGTGGCAATCTTGTAATGCAATGGCAATATGTTAACACTGCTGCATTGTGTGAGATAATTATAATTAACATTTAAAAAGTCTTGAGGAGAAGATGTAATTTTATTTTTCTTCAGTCTGAATGTCTTGACTGGGTCACCCATACAGCTCAGCATCAGTTGGTAGAAAGGACATGGCTTTAGGAGCAGGAGGAACTAACTGGACTGAGACAATCCATGGTTTTCTACCATTGGACAGTTTTTGGTTGGCTACTACCAAGGAGTTCCCCATTCTGGCAAACAAAGCTATTTTGACATTCCGCCCATTTACCCCGACATATCTGTGTGAGGTGAGCTTTTCAAGCCTGACTGCTAGACAGAAAGATGGAGAGCTGTTGAGAAAGAACTTTGTGTGTCTTTCTTCAATTCCTGCCAGGATATCAGCTCTGTGCTCATCCAAACGGGCCCAGGTTTCACACTGAGTGAGTAGAAATATTTAATTTTGTTATAAAATACTTTTTCTTTGTGCTTATTTCATTCCTATTCAAGAGACTTTGATGAACGACTTTATATTGTAAATATAGGCTGCAGAGCTTCATTTTTTTTACATTTTCTGCTGGTGGTGTGCCGCGTGATTTTTTCAATGAAAAAAAAATGTGCCTTGGCGCAAAAAAGGTTGAAAAACACTGATTTATACGATGTGACATTGCACAGTAAGATGGATTCTCACGATAATTGTGATTTCACACACTCATGAGAATCCATATTGACATGATCCCACTGTACGGTTCAAATCTGCCCTGCAGTTCCATGTTCCACTTTTTCCTGAATGCTTTCAGTGAGAGCCGCTCTAGATTCATAAATGTGTAGAACTCAGCAACTCAGACTGCTACACACATCAGTCTGCGCAAGGTTAAATTCAGTAAAATGTAAACAATTCTATTGAAGGGACCACTTGCTTGTATCCATGGAGATAAGTTTGTTATGTCTGGACTGTTCCACAGTATGGTATTAAAATGATCTGTCGAGGGTGTGATTGACGGGCAGATTAACCAATCAGAGACACATGGTTCGTTCATGTTAAAACAAACATGTTTCAGTTTAGTGGCTGTGGTTGGACCATCTTAAATGATGACGGTGGTTTGAGGCCCTTAAGGTCCAGTTCAGACCCTTCTGGATTCTAACAGAATGTAGAAGGGACTGGCTGGTCAAGCCACATACAAGTAACGCCTAAAATAAAGTCACAACATCTCCATAGACATAAGCAGGTTGTGTTCCCCTCCTGGTCAAATTACAAGTCAGATCTGTGGAGAGGCGAGTTCGCTCACTAGAATATATGTTTGTCAAGGCGTTTCCTAACAGTACTCATGATATGATCATTAATAATATTTTGTATCTTTTTATTGGGTGACATTTTCCACAGCAGAGCTTTTATTATTTATTACAATGGTTTAAAATGTATATTGAAATACTTGACTTGACTTTCACTGTTCCCAGATGACAAATATAGCAATGGGAATTAAGTGGTTCAATAGAGGACATTTGGAGGCTGATGAACTGAGACATTACACAGTCAGAAAGGGAGTGCTGGCTAAATGTCAGATGCCCCGTCAGGCCGGAGGGTGTGGGTAATTTAGACATGAGTTGGTGTGGAGAAATGAGTTCTTGTCCTGCAGGGCCTATTAGGAGTCCACTGCTGAGTGGAGAGCCTGGTCCGCTGCTCGTCTCATGGCTCGTAACTCCATAAAAGCAGGAATGACACACTGACAAGCTGACAGTGTTACACAGGCTATGAGACAGAGCTGGGTTTCTAGCGTAGGTGGCGCTAAAAGAAATATACAGAGAAAAAAATACTCAGATATGAAGGTGTCACGCAAAACCACTGTAAAAGAAGTGACATGTTCAGGTTCAAAAACAAGAACCAAATGTGAATCTGATATTGTCTTAGGGAGCAACTTTTACGTCATGTGTGTAAAATGTTGATAATAAATCAGTATTAGAATTTGTATACATACATTTTATTTATATATTATTAGTTCATATCTGAATGTTTATGAAATATAAAAAAATAACCTATGCTATGCTTAAAATTGATGCTTTGATTTTATCAATTAGATATATACGTACAATTCCCTAGTAATTGTATTTCATGAACATATATGCTAAACATTTCATATAAAGTGGTTGTACCCAAATACTTTCATATAAAAAAAATCATTTTTGACCCAGTAGAGATATATTGTAAAAGCAGCTCTTAGGGTCAAAATGGGACAGCTGCACTGTCTGCATCTTATTATAAAGTGTTTTTATTAGTAAAAAATCCGGGAAGAAAGCCTGGTTACCCGTTAGCATGCTAGTTGCTGTTAGCATTATAGTTATGATAAAAGTTATGAAACTTGCTTCTAATCTCATTCCAGTGAATAATTAGGATGCTCAGAATACGTTGGTAAAGTGAGAAATTATTTGGACCACTGTTTAAAATGAACTCATGTTTTAAAAAAAGTAAAAAACAGGTACATCGCCTCTACTTGTGATGAAGGCAGATTAACAGACTTGTTCCTATGTAGTGATGAAGACGAGGTTGACACTAATCTGACTAATACTGGATTGATATGTGCAGCAGTTGAGTTCTAGACATTATCAATCTGGAACGACTCTTGTTGAAAGTGATCGAGACATTCAAATGGACACTTCAAGCTGATTGGTTGAAGCACCACAAATGCAGAAGAAACCAACTGTGGTAAGATGTCGCAGGCATCTTTCCTGTCCACAAATACACAAAGTGCGTTGCAATGTTGTTTTGGTTCATTGGGAACATTTCCTTTGGCATCTGCCCAAATCACAATGCTGCCCTCTGATTGGTCCTCGCACCAGTGGAAGTCTGAGGTGGATTCACAATAATTTATTTTATTCTCCAAGGTTAGGCTGACGTGTAAATGAATAGAAATTAAAATATGGCATTTGTGGGCTCAAATATTTGACATAAAGTTCAAAAGGGGACGCACAGTAAAAGAGGATCAAAGTCTCTTGTTGTAATTTTACAGTCTGGTCTCTCGTTGGACTGGAGTGAGTTTGTGAAGCAGACACCGCTCTACCTCGAACCAATACTAACGGGATTATCTCTCAGTACACCTCTGCTTATAACTCCAAACTGTCCTCCGCAAACGGCACAAATGAAATTTCAGGAATCAGCTTGAGTCTGGATAGCACCAGAGCCGCCCACTCAGTCCAATACTAATGAAATCCTAGCCAGTCATCTCTGCAGTGGACTGTGGGTCTTTACTCTGTCTGCTGTCTGGGTAAACAGACGAGGGGCTGCTTTATAAGGTGCGAAGACAAAAAATAAAAATGTATGAGTAGTGTAGTGGACACAAGCTGGACAAAATAAAAAATATTTGACTAAAATATAGCCGCTGTACCTGATGTCTTAAAAACTAGGTCATTTTAGACTGTACTGGGACAAATCTTTCTCAAATAATTGTCCTTGTAGGGAAATATGTTCTCTCCATTCGATTTATTCACTGTTAGAACTGTCAGGAGCAGCGGGGACTCATCTTCAGATGTCGAGCTAATATAATCTTGGTCTGGAGCATAGCTAAAGGCTAAGACAACTTGTGTTTAGCCTATGGGGTAAACCAAAGTGCCCAAAGTAAACCAATTTCATGAAGAAGTGTTACTTTTCAGAGCAGATTTGGCACACCATACTTACAATTACTTCTACATGAGTAATATTTTATTTTGAAGTAATTGTGCTCTTGTTAGAATATAGTGACCGAAGCGTTACATGGACAGTTATATACATTTACTTAACTACTTGATATTTGAGTCTCTACTTTTCACTTCTTCTTGATTAATAATACTTTAAAGTAACGTTTCTTTTAGTTGTAGTTTGCGAGATTCATGCATGTTTGACTAATTGTATTCTCTTGTATTTGAGTCAAAATTGCTCAGATCTGATCCTTTGTCACCGCCACTGGTACATGCCCACTTTTCATTTTGATACAGTTTTCTTTTTTTTTTTTAATCGTTACATTTGCGTGATCTTCAGATATCCATAGGTGGTTTTGACAACTCTACGTCTCTTTGTTTTGATGATATTTACAGCGATGTCACCTTCCATTTGGCACTGCAGTTTTCTAACACTACACTTGTTTCCTTGTTTAGTCGTTTTAGATTAATATTGCGATTTAAAATGCCTAGACTGCAACATAATGATCCATGGGTGTCATAGATTATAACTATGTAACAGATACAACATTACGTCTTCTTTAAAGTTGCTTCAAGCTGGTTCAGTACGACCAACTGACCAAATCTACTCCCAGACTATAGCCTCATCTGGCTTTGAAGAACAACACATCTAAACTGCACTGAGGCTCTCCTCTCCTCTCCGTCCTGGTTTATCGGTGAAGGGCGGCAGATAAGCAGCGTGTTATTGAGCGTGAGATGGCTGGTTTGAGCCCACTCCAGCCTGGCACATGTCGGCCCCTCTTGGGTTACGCTGTTGGCTGTGGCCCTCAGTCTCCGCAGCCATCTGGCCCCGCTCGGAGTGTGTCTGCAGCTCTGATCTCTTCAGCTGTCTGACTGACCCCTGACCACCCCACAGCTCAAAGACAGACTTGGGAAAACTTTGGTCAAATGTAGAAATATTGTCGATCTGTACATTCTGTCCACCTTATTCCGGAAGTTGCTGTGGGCGCCGCTAACATAATTCGGCTTGTATTATTTTGCATGGTGCTGCTGATCTCGACAGTAAATAAGTTCTATACAGGCTAAAAAGACGTTTTACAGCCTCCCAGAGAATCGGTGCAATCAACATACTGTATATCATATTTTAAACACTGCACTGCTTAATGCTTTTAATCATGTTATGTTGTTTCCTCATCAAAAGCAAATCTGGAGTTAATAATAATATGTCTGTTTTAAAGTTTGCCTGGAATCTTACAAGTTTTCTGTGCTGTCCATAAACTATTATTGGACTTGTTCTGAGCATTTCTGAGCTTAAAGTATGTTCACGATGAATGTACAGCTCTCACGTTGCTTAATGGTTTAATTTATGTATTTTTTCATTGTTAATTCTCACTACTGACAGCAGAGGGGACTCCTGCACCTAAACATCACATTGAAACAGCAGGTACCAGCTAGTTCCCTGGTTAGTTCCCTGCTTAGTTCCCTGCTTAGTTCCCTGGTTAGTTCCCTGGTTAGTTCCGGTTCTCTCAAAAAGTGAGCAGTTGCTCTTCCTGCTCTATTCATTCTCTCTGAGGATTTAGCAGAGTGTTGCTAAAATGTATCAATATTTAAATATCAGACAGCGGAAGGCATTTTACGGATGGATATTCAGAGATGACATGTTAAGACCTTTACAACGATGTAAGTGCTTAACTTATAAAGTATAAAAGTAGGTATTTGTGTCTCAAAGCTAATGCTAAGCTAATCTAAGCCTCTAAATATATAACACAAAACAACTTTATGAAAATAGATCTGATGACAAGTCCTTTTTCTGTGCAAAATAATTCAGATTATAACATCACTAATTCATTTTAATTTCAGTTAGCATTAGCATTAGCTTCAAAACACAAAAATCTACTTTTCTAAACACAGAAGCTTCTCCAGTGAAGTATTTATGCCATGTCTGTGTGTGTATCTATCCATAACTTGTCGCCTGGTATTTAAATATTGATTTATTTTAGCACGGCTCAGTTAATTTCCAATACCCAATAAATGGAGCGGGAAGTGAGGCTCTGCAGTTTTGAGGGAACTTTAACTAGCCAGGTGGCTCCGTGAAAAGGACCAATTATTTTAGGTTACAAAATGTGTCATGCTAATGCAAAAGTTTCATAAAGCATGTTTAAAGCAGCACTGTGCAACTTTCTGGAGGGAACATGTCATCTGCATGATTCTATGTCAGTTAAAACCCAGGCCTAATAAGAGCCTGAGAGGTTTTACTACGTCACACTGTTACATGTTGGGAGTTTAAAAGCCAATTAAAGACACAATGATGCATGTTCATTATGATTAATAAATGTAACGTATAACAGAATTGAAAACTGTTCATAATTAAACTGCACTTTATACTCATATCCTCATATAAATCCTGTATAGACAATTTACCCTAAGCGCTTACTGGTCTATGGGGAAATTTCTCAGACAATTTTCTGGTGCTGCTTATCCTGTTAGAAATTATGGAGAAAATAGAAGCTTTTGGCCTCAGGCAGCTACCGTACAACGAGGAGCAGACACATCTTTCCTTGTCGTGCATTTCTGTACTGTAGGTCTGACAGCCACGAGCGTCTTCTGAGGGCGCAGTCTCAGGTAAAGTTTGAGCTGTCTGTATAGGAGAGAGAAATACAGGCCCGTGTAATGTGAAGCAATAGGTGAGATATGAGAAGCTGTGATGTATAAGTTTAATAAAAAAAACAAAAAAAAACAACAAATAAAACAAAAAAAGCTAGTATTTCAATAATAACACACGTGTCCTATCAGAACACTTGTTAATCATACATTTTATTTAATTATTATGGAGTCAATGATGGACATGGATTTACGATCTATGTGCAAAACATTGATCATTTCCTCCAGCTCCTCCTACAGCCATATGTATTATCATTACTGCTGATTCCTGTTCGTGTGCAACCTTTGAACCGACAGCCTTCTCCTGCAACTGGTGTATTGTTTGCGAGCTGGCACCTGATTGGCTCCCGGGGCCTAGCTGCTGATTGGTGCGACGCCCTAGAGCCTGGCCACGCTTGGGCCTTCACCTGCAGCTGCCACACCTTTAAAAAGACCCGCCCCCTGCCACTCCATGCTGCTGGATTCTGTCAGGATTTTGCCACTTTGTTCTGTGTCTCTGTGATTCTTGTAACTTTGTAATTGAGACACTCGTAGATCTTTGGTTAGTTCTGAGACTGGTTTGTTTTGTGTTATCGTAATTTAAATACTTTTGTTTTTGTAAGTTATACATTGAAAATGACTGAGTTTAGAGGCTTTTTTTGTTAGTTCTTACTTAAACATGTCTTTTTTACTAATTATAACTTTAGTTTTACAATTTTCCATCTTGTTTTGCCCTAGTTGAGCTGGGTCTTTTATTTTTATTTTTGGGAAACGACAGTCAAAGACATTCTACATTACATCCACGGTTAAATACTATAGCCACAGCCGCCCTGGGACAAACTGCAGGAAGCAAAACTGACAGCCAATCACCATAAATCACTCACACATCCCATTTATACCTACATAGGAAACGTGGATGTGCAGTTATCTTGCCAAAAATCACAACGGTGTGCAGAGGGTTGGTGTACAGCCGCTTTACGTTTTGGGGTCAGGGACGAATACACAAGTTGTCAGGTGAATAAAGCAATAATTAAAATTTTTACAAAGAAATACATTGTGAGCATTGCCCTCCTGGTGGTGACAGTGACACATCAAAATAAAATAATAGCCGGTATTTGTCTGTTTATTTTTGGTCCAAGTCTGCCGAGCCAAAAACCTGCTGTATATCTTATCTAAAGTGAAGCACAGTGGTAAAAATAAGTAAACAAAACAATAATAAAACCATATTTCACACCACGACTCTATTCAACAATCCCACAAACTATGATGTTATATTCTGCGTCAAAATGCCACTTAGACCTGATTTCAAATATAACCGCTATCCAACCACCCCACGGTCCACACACATGCACTGAAGCATTACCTATGTTTTCTGGGAGTGGAGATGAAGTATGATCTCATTCCAACATGCACCAAGTCTATAAATGGCTATTATTAATAAAGCCCCCCCCTTCTCGCTACCTGCACCATTGATTTTCCCTAAGCCTAATTATGTTTTATAAAAGCGAATCATACATAATGTGCGTACTTCCCTTGAGGCTCTGTTGGGAGTGGAGAAATGAGAAGCGACAGTATCCTGGGGGGGTGTGGCCTTCTTGTAAACAGCGTCGCAAAATACACACTTGACCAAGGACTACTTCAGATGAGAACTCCATAATGAACCAATCAACCCCACTTTGAGTATGATAAATTTGGCTGGTGAAACAATATTAATCATGTGCGCGAGCTAGCCAAATGCTATAAATTCAATTATTGTAGCGCGAATAGCACACTTCCTGTCTCCTATGCTTTATTGGCCTCCTATAATAAGCTATTAAATGTAAACAAGGGCGTTAACATTGATTGGAAAATGAATAAATATCCTCGAATAGTTTGTTTTATGCGGCGACTGCGTTGTTTAGCTAATTAGCCGTTCCGCTATTATTGCAGCAATGAAAAACAGTAATCTTAAAATTCAATTAGCGGGCTAATCGAAGCCCGCTGAAAGGGAATTGCATGTAGATAAATGAACACTCCCGCGTCACTTATCATAATAAAAATCTGTTGTATGTACCGTCCTAATTTGTGTAATTTTCACGCAAGCAAGCCGCGAAATAACTACCACGCTAAAGAAATCCACGGTAAAAGGTCAGAGGATTTCTTGTTCATATCTTCAATACGTCATCTTAATTAAAACGGCAATGACCTTATGGCAAAACCGCGCGTTGAGTAAACAAGCCGAGCAGAGACTGGAGTATTAATATGACAAATACCTGGAGAAATCCGCTTTGATTGGCCGTTTGAAAGTTAATCCGGGCCGTAATTGGAACAAATGGCGGTGAATGTCAGCGATGAGCAGATGGCAAGAAATCGCTCAATGATGGTTACAATCAAAAGGCCACGGATTGGTGAACATGTGTAATGATCGCGCTGAAGGATGTTTTGAAAGCAGAAAGTGGGCTGAAATTTGAATAAGTGAGTTGATTTTTAAAGGGCCCATATTACACAAAATGGACTCTTGTGAGGTTTAAGGCGTGTTAGAATGTTGTTACTTCCTCAAAAACATATCCAAGGTTGTGTTTTGTTTCATTCACACATGTCTGAGTAATCCTGGTTTATTAGTCTGTAACATCTCCAAAGCTCAAAATGCTCTGTTCCACCTTGTGATGTCACATAGTGGTAGTTTTCAAGTTAACAACTAACTTTTAATCTTTAGTTCAGTAGAGATTGGCAATTCCAGGGCTGAAATCATCCAAATGATTCGAGTAGAATAGAGTTTAAAACACAGTGGAGCACTTCCTGTATCACCACATGACATCACAAGGTGGAACAGAGTGTTTACTGTTTGAGACAAAACCTCATCCTAAATATGCAGGGTTTGTGTGTTAAACATGTGCGAATGAAACAAAACACAACTCCAGGTCTGTTTGTGATGAGAAACAACATAACATAGATGACAAAATAGAATAATATGGGCCCTTTAAGATTTGAAATTGTTGGAAATATTGTCAGTATTTTTGTGTTTTTTGTCTTAAAAACTGTGAAAAAACAGGACTAGTTCTTTGTCAAACAATCTGCAGTTGTCCAAAGTTATTCCTCACTCGCCTTATGCATTGTGAACATCCTAATTATTAACGGTGATGAGTTTATAAGCTCTTTTTCTGTTTCCCTATTGTACTTTCTTGTTTTTCTGGTTTTATTAATAACATTTTATATTCAAATTCGAGCCAATTTGAACATTTTAAAATCTAATATAATTTCACATTCCCCGTGAATACTTGTGTACCCAAATGATCCCTGCACACATGGTTGGGAAAGACTGTTTATTTCATAGCATCTATTTGTGAAAATAAAATTAAACTGAATGATATTGCCTTATGCATTTTATATTAGAACTATCAGGAAGCAACTGCCAGGAACAGACCGTTTTATGCAAATAGATGTTAAATCTTGTTGGATGAGAACCATGTGTAAAGTCTGAACAGTCTGTGAGTTTCCCAGACAATGGTTTCTCTGTCATGGCCAAACACCTAATTGAGAGAAAGGATTAAAACATGTTCTTCACTCATGGTTCAAAATCAATTCAAACCAGTAGGGGCTCAGCTTTCTACGGTTAAATAATAGCCAGAGCACAGGCCGCCCTCCCTTTCTCCGTTTCTCCCTTCTCTTCATTGTTATGCAGTGGTCAGACCCTCTTGATCCTGTTCCCCGGCTGAACCTTGCGCTCCCTGGAGGTGCTGCTGCCGATTGAGCTATCGATCTGAGAGGTCGTGACCCTGACTGCTCTGCCCTGTAGCTCTTTGTTTATCTAAAGTGTGTGTAAGCAAATCCAAGTCAACCTCACCTAGGTACATCTGACAAAAACTCAGCGTGATGGAGGACGGATTGAGTGTGCAGTTTTAAAGGGGCTGTACCTGATTGTTTTACTGTAATAAACTGCCTTGCCTCAGTACATATATATTTGTACTGCTGTCTGCTGTCTGCATTTAAAAAAGCGTATAAATAGACATGAGCCGATATGAATTTTTTTGAGCCGATACTGATATTTGGCTTACTTCTGTGGCCAATAACCGATATTTATCTTTCAGAATCTAGAGCAAAGTCTACAAATTTATCGTTTCACGTTTGTAAAAATGATAATATATAGTGTGTTTATCAGGAATTTAAAATAAAATGTTACATAGTTTAAACATACAGCCACATAACGCTCTTCTATTTCCAATCGGCAAATCGTTATCGGCCGATACCAACACTGAAACTGATATATCGGTCATCCCTACATACAAGTACTCAAATTTATTGTGGTGAATAATTAGGATGGTAGGAATGTGCTAGGAAAGTAAGGAACATCTTTAGATTGCTGAAAATAGTGTTCTGCTTCTATACCACTTAAAAATATGGTACAAGGATTTTAAACGTAGCATTTGGTAATACTTAAAAACATTCTTAAGAGCATAGTTTAAAATTTGTTTTAGTTTTTTTTTTTTCCTGTTGTAAATTGGCAAGTGTTATTGTTAAAAAGTTGTCCTGTGGCAAGTTCAATGCATTTTCTCTCAGTATTTGTGGATGTTTCTGTTTCCTTTCTTTACCTTTGCACTACAAATTACAGCATTTATAATAAAATTGTACAACAGGAAGCCAACTTAGTGAAAATGTGTGTGTCTGGACAGCATAGTTACATGTTTGTGCAGCTGTAGCACTGGATGTACATGAAAAGTGCTTTGATGGCTTCAGGTAATTAAATATATATATAATTTTTTGTTGTTTTTTTAATGTTTGTCCTTATACTTATGTACTACCACATGAACATATCAATTCACTGGCAAGTACGGGATGCAGCTGAGCCAAGACAACAGTGCCAAATGTGCTTCTGGGCTATAAAATTACATTTAATTCAATTGTGAGTTGGCAGAGGCTCCAGCGCACCTGCCTCCTGCTACGCTTGGCCCAAACACTCTCAGTATCCAAATATATGCATGAGCAAGGGATGAATCCAAACTAAGAGTCATGTAAGAGGCACGGTCATTCAAACAAAGTTAAAAATGTAAAACAAAACAAGAAATCACAAACAACGGGCTTATGGATTATACCTGAGCCAGGAACAACAAGCTGACATTTATGTGTTCAAGTATAAGGACATGCTGAAAAATAGTGTTGGAAGGTAATGCAGTACAAGTAGTAAAATACTGTGCTTAAGTAGAATTTTTAGGTATCTTTACTTTACTTAAGTACATTTTACAGTAGATACTTTTTACTTTTACCTCACTACATTTGAGAGCAGGTATCTGTACTTTCTACTTCACTACATTTTAACTGGACTGAAAAGTAAAAGGTATTTTCTTGTAATTTGAAGGGTTATTTTTACCATTTTCGTGATAACATCCTGTCTAAAGTTTTCGAGTGCAAGCTTTAGGTTTGAGCTAACAAAAATAAATCTAGAATTCATAAGAAAAAGAAGAAATATAACTACATTTACACTTTAACAAAGAAACACTTGTGTGAAATACTTTAACTTTTTACTCTTAAAGTACATTTTTAAACAGGTACTTAAATACGTTTGCTTAAGCAGATTTTTCACGGGATGCTTTTACGTTTACTAGAGTAACCTTTTACCTCTGTATTGGTACTTTTACTTAAGTAACAAAATTGAGTACTTCATCCATCACTGGAAAAATATAACAAAATTGTGCAGTGTGGGTAAAACAGTGATCAACATATATGGTTGCAGGTTTGATTCCTGAAGAGTGGGCCCACTTTGTATGATGTTCACATAATAAAGATGGACTCAATTGAACTTCTTAACATGCACATGTGACCCTGCCTTTGACCCGTCCTTTACTGCCACTTTGTTAAAACAGCAACAGTCAGAAGAAGTAGGAAACCACAGCAAAGAAATTCTGAACTAGACGTCAAATAGACTTTTTATGGATCACAAACTTAACACTTTAAGTCATGTACGCACAGAGGTGGGGAGCTAAAAAAAATAGTCAAAAATTATACTCAAGCAGGAGTAATGTTACTTCAAAATAATATTACTTAAGTAGAAGTACAAAGTAGTAGTTCAAGAAATTACTTAAGTTACAGTGAAAAACTAAACTACGACTCAAGTAAAAGTAACTGAAAGAGTAACTGTCAGGAGGTAACATCTGATTTATACTTTAAGTTAGTTAGTAAGTAAATTTAGTTACTGTAATTGTAAGGATAAAATACTAAATAATACATAAAATCTCAAGTTTTTAAAAAAAATAATAGACACAAAAAACTCAAGGATTAATGTAAGAAACAGAAATGTTCAAATCAACAAAAGTTTTTGTCACTTGTAGACTCATAGCTGAAAGAGTAAACCAAAAACTACTCAAGTAGTATTGTTACTTCAATAAAAAAATAAATAAATAAATAATAATATCATGGCCTCTTAAAATAGGAGTATCCTGCTACAAAAGTCCTCTGAGAAGAACAATTTCTTTAAAAAGTTACTCAAGTCAGTGTACCTGAGTAAATGTGACTACCCACTTCTGAGTATGTAACATTTTGGTTTACAGAGACCCCAGGGGTGTGTGCTGACTCTCACTGGAGTAACCTGAGGGTAGTACCACTTTAAGGCTTTAGGCAACATTTTAAATTGAGAATTTATCACCTCACTGTCTGCATTTTTGTGAATAAATAAGCTGCAGGCCTACTGCCTCTGCCCCTCTGCATGGGGGAACAAGTCAGATTGTTAATTTTTATTTATTTTTATCCAGTCTGATGCCGATACTTGGTCGTATTGTACTCGCTGATACCCAAACCAGTCCGATGTGCCATAGTGTGAAGAGGTAGACTGAGGCTACTCAAATTTGTTACAGTACAAGAGCAAAAGATGAAAGGCTATCTCTAAAGAAAATCTTCAAGAATAAATTAGATTTTGAGGACCAAAGTATGAGTCAAATATATAATGATCTTGATGGTGAGTTGTGCTGATTTAAGCACTTTTAGTTTTCTACTTGTTCACTTTCTACCAGTGAGTGGATAAAAACAGCAGTGAGGCCTGTAAAAACACGCTCATCCTCGAAACACAAGGCTATTTATGTATTATTATTTTATTCAGTTCAGTGTCCACACCAAAGACTAAATGAAGGTATGACAGAAGTAACACAACTGCCTTTTCTGTTATTATTAGTGTGTTTTAAGTGTTTGCAACGCTTCCACAGAATGCATTTAACCTGCTCTGGGTGTCACATTTACGGGTCCTCATTGTGGAAAATACAGAGTGGTACAGAAACGGTGATTTGGTCTAAGTATTCACCGATACCGATACCTGAAAAGTATAAAACCACATAGACTAATATACACCCATGGACCACTGTGGAACATACCTGGATATAACATCACACACTAATATGAAAGAAAGTATGGTTTAATCTTGAAAATGACCTTCTGTTGCCCAAAGAAAGTATCGTAATCTTGAGAATCGAGTTTATTCTTTAGTATCGTGACAATACGCCCCACGCCCACTACGCCTCAACAGGTCCCTGCTCTTGACAGTTTCCCAGCGTTGAATATGGGTCAAATGCACAACACAACAAACAATACACAGCATTCCCAACTGTTTTGGTTTGAGTCAAAAGAGCAACAAAAATATACCGTACGTGGAATTAATCACCGCTCCCACATTGTATGAATCAAAGGCCTCTCCTCCGCGACAATAACAAATGAATGCTGAAAGACGCTCGCAGATGTCCCTGGGATAAACAGAGGTCACTAATTGTCCGCGGCTCTGTATTTTCAAAACACGAACACGCCGTAAACAAATCTGCTCCTTTCCGTCGGCTACTCCGGGATTTGCGCTAGCTGTGATGAATGCCCTTTGAATAATGCATGTACGTACAGCAGCGGGCCAACAACCTCCGAGCCCTCCCATCTGCTAGATCCGCTAAGCTAATCCACATGCAAAGGAATGACTGTCCGTTGTGTCATCTGTTGAGAATGGCAATTTTATGTATACATCATCATCACGCACAATATAACATAATTACAACCTTATGGAAGCATTAATACGACTTGGATTGGGTTCAGGATATGTGCGAGTTTGGAGCGCCAGTCGTGTTTTATTGCACGTGTACGGGTTAACTAATGTCTGTCATGTCTTCAATTAAATTTGCGACGCTCGTAAAATCAACACGGCAACAGCGACGTCCCCGAATATTATAAATTGTGCAAATGTTGTTTACGGTTCAGTTGAGGAAAGCGGGTTTACAAGGCTTCCTGCTGGGACTAGTCAACGTGTTTTTTTGTTTTGTTTTTTTTTCCTCTCCAGAAAAACTAAGGCATAATTCTGCGGTTGTGATGTGTTGTTGTAAATTACAGTTCGGGTGTTAAGTGAAGTGCAATAAAGGAGCCAATTGGTGGAATAATTTAAATGGGTGATTGGATTTGAGGGTGAAAGGTTTGTCGTACAAAATGGGGAACAGTATGATAAATGTGGTACGGAGGTATTGTGGTCAATGCAGGACGATGGTGACATGTTTGAAAGATGTCGGTGTAATCCTTCAGTTGTCCAGGTAGGATTAATAGCAAAAGAAGGTTCTGGGTTCGACTCTCCCTTTGTACGGGTTTCTTCTAAGCACTTTTGACTTCCTCCATCAAGCCAAACGTGCACCATAGGTAAAATCTTCCAGTTAAGGTAGTCCTGACAAAGCCTAGTTCAAGATCTGGAGATGAGTCCCACTGTGGCACCCACTGCTCCTGACAGGTTGTCCCAGTGGCATTGAGGGATGGGTCAAATGCAGAGGAAAAATTCAAGTATGTCTTAAAGTTGAGCTATGTTAAATGGACAAAAGGTTTTAGAGTAAATACATTTTGCCACTCATCCAAGTAGCTTCTTCAGTTTTGAGGGTTTGAAGTTGCATCTGGCCTGCGGTTATGAAATTTGCGATCACTGCCTGGCCAAAATAAAAAAAAAGTTGCCACCTGGATTTAACTAAGCAAATACGGTGGAGTTGCTGCAGTTGGTCAGGTCTAGGTTCAGCAACAGTCTGTGCTCAAAGAATGAGGTCAGCTGACACCTGAATATACTGAATGACCAGGTGATTCCATCAATGGATTTTTTCTTCCCTGATGGCACGGGCATATTCCAAGATGACAATGCCAGGATTCATCGGGCTCAAATTGTGAAAGAGTGGTTCAGGAGCATGAGACATCATTTTCACACATGGATTGTCCACCACAGAGTCCAGACCTTAACCCCATTGAGAATCTTTGGGATGTGCTGGAGAAGGCTTTGTACAGCGTCAGACTCGACCATCATCAATGCAACATCTTGGTGAAAAATGAATGCAACACTGGATGGAAATAAATCTTGTGACATTGCAGAAGCGAAATCGAAACAATTCCACAGTGAATGCCTGACGTAATCAAAGGTAAAGGCGGAACAACCAAATATTAGAGTGTGACCTTTTTTTTTGTTGGCGACTTTTTTTTTTTGACCAGGCAGTGTATTTCCTCTGTGACGATAGGACCATAGGAGCTATTCTGTGGGTCTTGAAGAAGCTACTTAAAAAAAAACAATTGAACCGTGATTTGCTGTTTTTCCAAGTTTGATTACAGTTTGCTTCAGTTTTCTGGTTCCAAGTTTGATTTCAGTTTGCTTGTTCAAGCCATGTAAGGATGGAAGTAAGGTGGAATCCATAAAAAGACTATCTCCATCGCTTTTTTGGTGCGTATACCTAATGCCAACATGTAATCCCAGACTTAAGAATGACATATTAATGTAATCTAGTCGTTTGAACCAAGCACTATGTTCCCAAGGGCTACAATAGGAATAATATTGGTTTGAGTGAAGATGACATGGCTGGAGACAGAAAACAAAGACGGTTCGTTATTAAGTTAACACCTTAATAGTCAGCATTTATGTTTACATTTCAGTTGGGCACAATAAATCAAAAATCCCAAGTCCTACTGAGCTCAGTAATCTTTTAGTCCTCCCAGTAAATGTTCAGAAAAGGCAGTTTGAGTGGTTCACCCGTAATGAGTTCCACAAAAAGAGCAGAGAAGGTTGCTGTTCTAAGTTCAGGGTTCTGAGACAGGATCGCTACCTCCTCTTTGTGAGAATCGAGTTTCTAAATCCAGAGACTTCTTAATCAGCACCAAAAAAGCTAGCCTGCAGAGGAGGAAAAGGAATGCCACTCCATCCAACAGATCAGTGTGTGGATGCAAAACAACTTTTTCTCAGCTAAGTCATAGTCTTTGGCCTCAACAAAGAAACAACAAAGAAATCTAGGGCTAATAATGGACTTGAACTTTAACAGCCACGTTAAATCAATAACATCTGCAGCTTTTTACTAAAAACATTGCAAAAATCAAAGGTACACTGTCTAAACCAGACTTAGAGAGACTTATCCATACATCTGTCTGTACTAGGTTAGACTAGTGTAACGGCCTGCTCACTGGCCTCTCCAAACAAATGAGCAAATAGGTTCTGTGCTCAGGTCTCTGCACTGGCTTCCTGTGGCTCAGAGAATAGACTTTAAAGCAGCTCTGTTAGTGAACAAGTCTCTCCATGGCCAAAATACATCTGCCACATGTTAGTGCCATATGAACCATCTCGCACTCTCAGGACCTCAATGCTCAGATCCAGGATTAAAGATCACCGCTTCAGTTTTGTACATCTAAAACCTGGAACAGTCTTTCTGAAGATGTGAGACAGGCCTCTACTTTGACAATGTTTAAATCCAGGCTCAAAATGGTTCTGTTTAGCTGTGCATATGCCCGAAAAGTTTTTATTCTGCACTCTTCTCTCTTAATGTCACTTTTACGATGATTATTCATGTTTTGACTTGTTTGTTTTGAGTCTTTCTTATTCTGTAAAGTACTCTGAATTACTTTGTGTACGGATCATGCTATACAGATAAAACTTGCCTTGCCTTCCAAATTTAGTGATGCAAGCTGTCATTTGGTTTGCTGTTTAAATGATGGAAACTTTGCACATAAAGTCAGGAAGGAATCATTCACCTGAAACACATGAAAACAAGCAAAGACCAACGTTATTTAGCATGCTAACAGCGGACTTCCCCATTCTCAGAGAATAAAATGCTTTACAATTAGATCCAAACAGCACATAACGGTCTCATTTCTACTTGAAGAGCTGCTTTAATAATGTAGGCCTATACATTTTGGAGAAAGACATATTTTGCTCTACTAAACTGTGAAAAAGGGGTACTGCTATTTAAGTAAATAGCAGCGACCATGCTTGTTTACACCTCTGCATAAATCTCCCTATTACCAAGCACCCATTTCCCTCACTTTAACCAACGCATCCGAGCAAAAAATCATCACAATATCGGCACCAAAAAGTGTTGCTCCCTTCTCCTCCACTGAAGCTCCCGGCGAGCTATGACACAAGCTGACACGGTGCAACACTGGGCAGGCAAGAGGCAAAATGAAGAGCCATTTGTGATCCGCTCCGGTTCAGTCTGGATCACCGCTCGTCCGCTGTTCTTGTTAGCCCGGAGCCCAAGGCCAAAACACATCTCGGGAAAGGCGGGAAAACCTCTTTGACACAGCGCTGATGAGGAGGAAAAGCCATATCTGCCTATGAGAGACGCCGGACCCCGAGTTTGCCCTCCACGTACAGTTTGGAGGCAATCTGCTTTCCATAAAACGGGGTCAAAACAGGTGGAGATAAATAAATTGCTTTGGGGGAGCTAGCAGTGTCTTAAGACCTGCTTCAGAGCTGTCTCATGGGGGACTAAAGAATATAGTGACGAGTGATATCAGACCAAATGGTATGTAGAGATGGTGTTTCATATTTGTATTATTTTGAGGCTCCCAAAAGAGACCTGAATTATTCCAAGCAATATGAATAAAGAAAATTGGTCCCACAATGTCATGGGTCTAATGCAGAAAATGGCTTTCTCTATCTCAGGGGACCAGTAAAAGATACTCCCCCTGACAATGACACATAACAGATGTATTTTAACAGAAGCTAACCCTGAAGATTTGATGATCGGTTAAATATTACACTATTTTCTAATCATGTTATTTTGTTACCTCAAGAAAAACATACCTGAAGTTGTGTTTTGTTTCATTCACACATGTTTAACACACAAACCCTTCACATTTAGGCTGAGTTCTTCTATCAAACTGAAAACTCTGTCATGCATCTGTCATGTCATGTCATGCGGTAATACAGGAAGTGATCCACTGTGTTTTAAACTCCATACACCTTCACTAGAGTCATTTAGATGATTTCAACCCTAGAATTTCCAATCTTTCATAAACAAAAGGTAAAAGGTAGCTGTTAACGTGAACATTAAGGTTTCATGACATCACAAGGTGCAACAGAGCATTTTGAGCTTTGGAGATGTGGACCGATGAATAAAGGACTACTCAAACATATGTAAATGAAACAAAACACAATTCTTGGTATGTTTTTGATGAGGAAACAACATTCTAACATGATTAAAAGCTCACCTAAGTCAATTTCGCGCAATATAGGCTTTTTAAATCTGCAATCTGTCTTTTTTTTCCCACCAGTAGATTGTGCATGTTTCCTCCTTCTCCATCCCCTCACCTGGCCTTTGTTCAGGCTCACGTGTGCTCTCTGGTCTTCTTCTGTCAGACCAAATCTGGCACAGACAGAAGTAACGTCGATAGCATCTAGTGGTGATAGGTGAAAACACCACAGGGCTGGGTTTGCCACTTTAATTACAAATAGAAGCTTTAAAAAGACAAGTTTTAAACAAGTTTGTGTCTCTAACAAGTAATGCCAGGGTTGAACATTTGTGGATCACAGGTTTGAACATTCCTTTCAAAAACTCAATCAGTCTCCCGTAGAGATTTGATTATATAGACCCCTCAAATTACACCATCAACAAAGTCTAGAACTTGAATGCCATCTGTAGCTGATCAAAATATCCAAAATAGAATAGGTAAGGTGAGGACAACGTTGAATTCGGTGAGGCAGAGTATACACTTCTGAACGTCTGGAAGATAAAAGAGCATTAAACTGATCGGAGCCGAGCCGTAGCAGGGCCCAGTCTGGTGAGCACAGCGGGACGCCTTCATACGGAGAAGCATCCCAAACATGTCTATTCACTCACCACTGCGCTGTGCTCAAACCAGGGGCAACTCACAACCAGGATACCAACCATGGATATGAACTAAGTGAGAAAAAAGCTTGAGAAAAATATTTAGTGTTTGTGCAGTTGATCTGTCAAAACTAAAACATCCAAAACCCTTTCTAACCTCAGTCAGCGGGCTTTGTATGAAATATTAAATTTCTTCTTCTCGGTTAGTACAAATCTCCGGCCTTTAACCGAAAGTACTCAGAGGTCATTTGAATATCCTCAGGTAATATGAAATGGTGGTGTTCGCTACAATTGTAGTTTATTTTGTTCAAAAACAAAGAGCTTGAAATAAAGTGCTTGACTAGTAGGGTTTCACATCAGAAAGAAAGCTATTTTTTGTCCAATTTTATCCCAGTCATAGTGCAATATTGATTTATTTCTGGCACACATCAAGCTACTTCTCTGTAGACATAGCTGCCCAAGGGCTAATTGATAGAAAAATGGCTGTCAGCAATCGTGCACACTAATATAAGGATGGCGGGGAAAGTGTATTGACCAAGGAGAATGGTACGCAGACTCCTCTTCTGTAGCAGAAGTGACCTCATTTAGCCTTGATTTGGACTTGTAGATTCGTCAGTTATAGACCTGGTTTATATTTGGTGGTGCTTAGAAGCTCAGTAGGTTAAATATTTATTTAGGTAGAAAATAGTGTGAGAAGTTTCAGAGCTACTGTCCTAGGAAACGAGCAGGATTTAGTTGCTGGTCTATTGGCTACTGGCTACGTTTAAAGGTACAGTAAGTTATTTTTTGGAGGTGGCATGTCACTTGCATGATTTGATGGAAGTAGAGAGTTAAAACTGTACTTCAGAACATTTATACCTTACTGTGAAAGATTATAGCCAAAAGAACAGCATTTCCATGGAAAGAAGCAAATTAGAGTCAGGTTTGTGGAGTTGCAAGTCTGGAAAGCGAGTTTTTCTGGCAATAAAAACAAGCAAAAATAATCTTTTTTTATTTTTTTTGCAATAATCCATTTTTTGGGTTACATACAGTGTCTTTAAATATGTGAGTAAATACCAAATATATATTAAAATTATTTCATTTTTTTTCTTATTTTGCTACTATGTTTCCAGCAAGATCAAGCACCAGTTGGATGGTGATTTTAACACCAGATTCCCTTCCTACCTCAACCAGCAACATTACAGTGAGCAACCAGTGGGAGTTAAGTATCTTGCCCAGGGACACAATATGTGCTCATTTGAAACCGACAAACCCTCCACCCTAGTGAATGCACTTCATCTCTCCAGTACATTGAACAAACTATTACGTCTACCCATTATTACAAACAGTAGTAATTCCACCAATCTTTCTTTAGAGACCAGTCAAACCATTACTGTTTTGTAAGACCCCGTGGGCCCATGACACACCTTGCTCCTCGTTCATCAGCGAGTGAGAAGAATGGTATAAATAATATCTAAAACTAGCTCCCGGCTCTGGGGCAGTCTGCAATGATGGGGTCTGCTGCAGCTCGTTTGCCTTTCGCCCAGAACTCTGCCCTAAACTCGAGGAGGATTATGATGGGATTTTGGAGGAAGAAAGAAAGAGGTAGATAGCAAGGTGTGAGTGAGATAGTACAATGTTATATCCAACAGCAAAATATTACATCCACTATTGGAAAAAAAAAACAAACAAACAAAAAAAAACACTGAGAAGTCTGATTATTAAAAAACTAGGCAAAAACTTCAGCTATGCCGAGCTCAAGATTTGGAGATGGGTTTCCAGATGCAGAACTGCTGTGCCCACTGCCAAAGGTGGGTAAAGTTGCCAAAAATTGTACTTAAGAGAAACATTGCTTCAAAATAATATTACTCAAGTAGAAATACAAAGTAGTGGCCCAATAAATTATTGGTATTTTCTGATATTTTCGAAGGATAGTCACAAAGATGAGACAAACTAAACCATATCTGAAGGATCAGTGCAAGAAACACAAATGTTCAAGTCATTTCATATTGTTAACATAAAGCTCAAGTCACTAATAGACTAATAATAGACTCACAATGCAAAAAGTAACAAAAACCTTTACTCGAGTACTGTTACTTCAATAAACATATTACTCAATTAGGAGTAAAAATTCAAATTCTTTAAAAAAAATTACTCAGTTAATGTAACTGAGTAAATGTAAATAAGTACTACCCACCTCTACCCCCTGCTTTCGACAGGTTGCCCTAGTGGCATTGTAAGATGATTGCAAGACAAATAAGCTCAACAGTGACTGCCCACTGGTTCCGGAAGTAAATTCATTCATCCATTCATTTTTCCCATATTACATTAAGAGTTCAAAGCCATCGCGTGGGACAATCAGCTATGTGATATATATATGATATATCCATAATATGGGTATTTTAAGTCCAAAAAGCATATTTAAAAAGCAAGATTCAGCAAATTGTTTTAATACCTAATACCTATCAACATACCTTATTCTCAATATACTTTACAAGCTATCATTTTAGTATTTTTTACACAAAGGAATTATTTCTAACACATGATAATATTACTTTCACATATAGATTTCCTCTTTAGTGTTCAGTTTTGCTTTCCGTGCATTTCACTGGCTTGTTAAAATAAATAAATGTGATAATCACGGCCACAGATGGTAATGTGGTCTGTTGTCATTACTCCTAAACACTGAGCTTCACCTGTTCTCCAGATTATTTTTCTATGGAAATACAACAGGTGTGACCATTCAATTCAATGAGACTGACAAAGGTACAAGCCCTGCACGGAATATCTCCTGTTCTCAAACAACAAAACAAAAAGACTCCAAAGGTTCTTTGTATGTAATGGGGGCTCTTCCTGTTTTCAAAAATGTATCATGATCATAACTGAACCTGGGTTGCCAGTGCCTTAACCTGCAAATAGAGGACACATACACGTTTTACTCATTCTTAGTATAATGGACAAGCCATGCCTCATGCCTCAAAGCTCAGAACCTCCAGAATTCACTCACTGAGCTTCAGAGACTGCACTAGCACTGATTACTGATTGGTTGCTGGTGCTGGTGTTTACATAGTGAGGATTCACATGAAAGAGGTATTTTAGGTTTAAACAGCTTTCTGATTGGATAATGATTTTAAGAACCAAAACACCAGATTACATAGCCATATTTGATTTGTTAATGTTTACCTCATATTCTCTATCCTGGAAAGAGTATTGTAAAATATTGAGACTGTTCATTATGAGATTTATGGAGAAAACATGCACATGTACAACCACACTTTATGTAGAACAAGGGAGAGGTCCTGTTTGCAACAGTAAACAGATTAACAAACCCTCCGGCTCTGCTGCCTTTAGAACTAATTCCACAATTAAGTGCAGTGAGTTTGCAGTGTTCTTTAATGACAAGGTTCAGGGCATTAAAAATCCTGTTAATTCCACAACACAAATAATATCCCTGACCTGTGGGGTGCCCCAGAGGTCAATCCTGGGACCCCTGTTGTTCAGTGTCTACATGTTGTCCTTAAGCCACTTAATACGCAGCAATAATGTGGAAACTATGCAGATGGCACTCAGATCTATGTCTCACTGGCAACAGTTGAATACGGACCAGTAGATTCACTCTGCCACTGCATCCAACAGATCAGTGTGTGGATGCAAAACAACTTTCTCCAGCTAAACTCAGCCAAGACTGAAGTCATCATCTTTGGCCCACAGAAACATAGAGAAAGTATGAGCAGTCATCTCCAGTCTCTCTCTCTCTAAAAAACTTCAAATCAGGCTAGAAATCTATTGGTAACAATGGACTCAGACTTGAACTTTAACAGCCACATCAAAACAAAAACATCTCCAGCTTTTTGCCCTATAAAAATATTGCAAAAATCAAGTATCGAGGTATACTGTCAAAACCAGACTTAGATAGATTTATCTATGTATTTGTCTCCAGTAGGTTAGACTACTGTAACGTCCTGTTCACTGGCCTGTCCAAACGAGCATTAACACAGCTGCAGTACATCCAGAACACTGCTGCTCTGCTCCTGACTAGAACTAGGAAGCACATAAGTCCTGTGCTCCGGTCTCTGCACTGACTTCCTGTGGCTCAGAGAATAGACTTTAAAGACGTTTAGTAAAGTACGTGTGTACAAGACTCTCCATGGCCTAGCACCAAAGTACATCTCCGACATGTCAAGGACTTCAGGAACTGGCCTCCTGCTGGTGCCCAGAGTCAAGACTAAATATGATGAAAACAGGCCTCTACTTTGACAACGTTTAAATCCAGGTTCAAAACAGTTCTGTTTAGTTGTGTATATGACTGTATTTTCTCCTTTAATGTTGGTTTTAATGCGATTTTAATGTCTTTCTTATTCTGTAAAGCACTTTGAATTACCCTGTGTACGAACTGTACTATACAAATAAATCTGCCTTGCCTAAAAGCAAAATGTTGTGATCAGACTGACACATGCTGTTATCATCTAATTACAAAAATTACAAAAAAAAACTGCATGCGAATATTAGCACTGTGCCAAGGGGTTTACGGGAGCCAGGAACAAGTTTGATTGATCTAAATACCTACTTTCTCTTTTCACAAATTGGAAATCAGGTATTATTGAAGAATTTACCTCATGAAGACCTCATTTTTGGTCCCCACAAAGCATAAAATTGCTTATAAATTTAAGTGTATATATTGATTTTCAATACCTGCCCACACACACACATATAAAAAGATTTATGATTTGATTGCATAACAATTGGAACAACTGAACTGCAGAAGGTGTGTCATTGTGCTCAGAGACCTGGCTATATAGAGTGAGTAATCTTCTCTAAATTCAGATGCCAATAGTGACTGCACCGAGGCCTAATATGATTGAATTATCCTTTAAAGACTCTGGATGCAGCGGCACAGTGGAACAGGCGATTACAATGGCATCTGAACAATCAGCCCAGAACTGAGTCATGCCATATTAACAGAAAAACACACTGGGAGAATAAGGCATTTGTCTCATTCGAAACAGGCAGGAGATTGCATTCATATCTGGAATACACATTATAAAGACTATATTGGTTTGTTGGTGCTTTGGGAATGTTTTACAATGGCCACTTTGAAACAGTTCTGATGAGATCACCATGAGTAGAGCTGTCCTGCTGCTGCATTAAAACTCACGGGAAAGTGGCCAAAAACACAGCTTGCACTGATCGTGCTCAGGGTACCTCATGATAGTATAGACCTGGCTGTCCAGTTCATTTATCAACCGTCACTTTTATGCAAGACACAGATCAGATGAATGTATGACCTGTGGCTCTCTCCACATACCCACACTACACACTTCAATGAAGTCTGCTCAACTGTCACGATTGTGTTCTGCACAAATGGCACGTTTTAACATAGGCCTACATGTGTCCAGACAAAGCACAGTGTGTCACTGGTAAAACAGAAGAGCTAAAGAAACAGCGTGCGTGCAAGTCTCCAGTGCAGGGTCTTTACAGTTTCTCAAAGTTAAAGTGTTAATGCTTAATAATAAATCAGGAGATTTGTGGCTTCATAAGCAGCATTGTGCAAATGTAATTTGCAGGGGTCATCTAATGTTGATTTTGAGATCATCTAAATAAAAACAAGATGAGGTCTACTGCATTCATTTAGCGCTGGCTGCTAAACTGTTCCAGAACATTCCAGTAAAATGCATGGTGAGGAATAATCTTGTCTGAAGTCTGCATCATTCCTCTCTAGCTGGAAGTGTGGAGAACTATGGTGAGGTGTGGATCAAAACATTCTAGGGGTGTAAATTATTTCAGTACAGCACTTTGGTTATTTTCACAAAAATCTCATGGTGCGGCCAGTGTAAGGCCAATCACACAGTTAGTAAATGGTTTGGCTTGGTGACAGGCTCCACCTCCAAGCACATGGGCAGTTCAGATTCAGCTTAAAGGATCAATATTGAAAATACTTAGGTCTGTATGTGTTGTATGCTGGGACACATCCAAAACAATACTTCAGAGTGAAGAAGGACACTTGGATGGAACTTTAACCGTGTATCTGTTTGGTAATCAAAAAGAAGAAATATTGTCTAGGCTACCATATAAGGAACAGGACAAATATATATCAAAATCACTAGCATATGACTGCAGTCTTAGAAAAAGGAAAATAACTAGAGCTACAGCAGTTAACGCTCCTACTCTGCTCCCAAGGACCCCATAGCTGCCCAACTGGCTGAACTAAATGCTACTGATATTAGGGAATTTATAACAGTGTCCCCCTCTCGCTGCACCGACTTTGTTCGCCTTGAGAAACTTCATGGACAAAAACATCTGCTCAGCTTTGAGTTTCTCTCCAATTCGACTTTCTGAAGAAGCCAGGCTTTCTGTTTTTCTCTCCATTCATGGTCCTCCTCTTTCTTCTGCTTTCTGATGGCCTTATAATCGACTTCCTCCACGATCTCCATCTTTTCCTGGACCCACACGTGTTCTTTGGCCTGCCACTGCTCTCGCTGGTGGAAGGTGTCTGAACTAACCTGCTCCTTTGTCTCTTTGAGGCCTCAGTTTTGAACCTTTCCTCTCTTTCCACTGACTCCTTGTTGTAGGCGTCTTTTTGGCTTCCTCCTCTGCTGTTCTCTTGGCCTCTTTGTCCCGGTAGGCCTTGAGTTTGTCCAAAACAACAACTGGCGTGTGCATTAGCCTGCCGCCCATCTCTCTTCTTTCGTAGGCCTTCTCATTGGCCCTAATTACAACCAATAGTTCCTGAGCTCTGTGGAACAAGGCATGTTCTTTGGCCATCCATGCCTCGTCTCTCTCCTGGTAGACCCTCTCCTTGGCCACCTCCTCCTTCTGGTTGGGCTCCATAATTTCAGCCAACAACTCCAGCTTTCTCTTTGTGTATCTGCAAATGTAGCTCTGACTGAAGTAGGTTCATGTCAAAACAGTGAATAAAATCAAATATAAGTCATCCCATTTCCAATATATATGAAAGAATCTAACAACAATATCTGCAATTATGTTTTTAAAGTCAAAGATTTTACCCCACCTAAATTTTTCCATTACAAGTTGGACTCTGACAAGCAAAACTACTCTTAAATTAGCTGAAACTATTTTATTTAAAACGAACTCTCCCACCAATTATCATTACTGCAGAATAATACAAACTTCTTAAGTGGCAGAAGACAATCAAATATGCAGATTTAATTTCAGTATACACAGTTTTTTTTATTTTTTTTATTTTTTTTTTAACAATCTGGTTCCACCTCCTCTAAAGGCGTAAGTGAGAAGAAATTCAAACCAGACAAGAAGAGTGGGTTCAGGAGGTGACTGCTCTGTGCCATTTAGGAAAAGTGCTTTTGGACCACTCTCTTTTGCTTATGGAGCAGGTCAGACGTGGAACACACTGCTCTCAGCACTGGCAGCATTTTCGAAAGCTTTAAAACAGAGGTTGTTCAAGGGTCAAATATGTCACAATGTATAACAAAATAAAAATTTTATATTGAGGGGTTGTTGGTTTAACTTTTAACTTCAAATGGACTGTTCTATAATAGTATGTATAGTCAGTGTTCTGTATGTATAGTGAGTGTGTTGTGTGTATACTGAGTGTGTTTTGTGTATAGTGAGTGTGTTTTGTGTATAGTGAGTGTGCTGGTAGTTTACATTTGTTTTGTGTTATTGCTCTTTTCTCTGTCCTATAAACTGTTTTACATCAACCTGCCCAGAGATTGAAGATGGAAATTAGCCACGTTGACTATAATTTTTACATATTTCTCATTTTTAAATTTCACTAATATGTGATGTCCCTTTACAAATAAATAGTAATAAGACATAAGGTTCCTGTGTGTCTTGTCACTTTGCTGTTGATATGAAATGAATATCATAGCAGAAGAACTTCATATAAATTAATGGGGCTGTTGGATCTAGAATGTATTTCATCTATTTTTCATATTTTCAATTCCATATGATTTCATTGTTCAGGTGATTTTATTGCCAAATAAACCACCTGGAGTCACTAGTGATTTATATGGAGACAAGCTGATGACTAAACAGCCCAGGCAAACATCATCTCCATACAAAGTTTCCGACCCTTCACCAAAACATACTGCCTTAATGCATTTGGTAAAAACTAGACTGCAATCTGCCTTGGATGCTTGGGCAAGATTGAAACTGGTCACCATTCAGCGGGTTGGTGAATAATCTATTTTGCCTATAAATTACATTATTATATAGGCCTATGTTAAAGGGTCCACCACATCCTTATCTCGATGGAGATTACATTACTTTGCCTGGAATGTGTCTGTGTAATCCCTCAGTCGTCCAGGTATAATCCATAGTAACAGGATTGGACACAACGTTTTTAAGTGAAGATGTTCTGCTTCTCATCCAAGTCATTTCTTCAGTTCTGAATGGAAGAAACAGCAAAAAAAACAAAAAACAAAAAATAAATAGATTTTTCTTTTACTATACTCAACAGCACACGACATTAAACTTGTTTCTCTAGACAAGCAAGTGGTGCCTTCATTTTTTTAAAGATGGGAAAATGCTTATATTTGAATAAGATGCAAGGTGCCACTGTGTGGAACATTCCAGGCAATCAGTCAATTCAGTCAATTCAGTCAATTCAAATCCCAGTAGGAAAACAGTTTTGGACAAAGTGAAGAACAATATAATCACAGACAACAACTGCATCTTTACCCAATACACGCAAAATCCCTATCATAAGTTATATTCAACCATAGCGACAACCCAACAAGACATCCACTCTCCCACTCTGCTTTCCAACCCATTTCTGATCTCTTATTCCTAAAAGTATCACCCCCATTCCGCCTCCTCTTGGCTAATCGTGGGAGCATTAGAATGTGCTAAGCAGCCAATGAACCTCTCTTTCTCTGTTCTAAGTAGAAGCTTCATTGAGCAGAGCTGTAAACCCACTCTTAATCCTGGGCTAATTCTGGGCCTGGTATAGACCCAGGTCCCTGTAGGCCGGTCCAGGGACTCAGGGGGGATCTGGACCAGCGGCTAACCAACTTTCATCATTAGCTCTTCTTATGTCTGACCTCTGCAGTTAAATTAAGAGACGAGGTGATATAGTCCTATAGGGTTATATGGTAATTACTACTAGATAGAATACTTGGTGAACCTATATTATTAATACTTGGTGTAGCGGTAAAATACGCTGGATTATGTCATTGTCATTGCTGATATTTGACGTCGCTTGTGTTTTCAGTGGATATCCCTCTTGCATTGCCTCACAGCGAGGAGTTCCCTGGTTCAATTCCCTGACATTCCCTGAGTTCAGTTTGCACGTTCGGAATGTGTCTGATAAATAGATAGATTTTGGATAGATTTTGTTCTTGGTGTTCCAGTTTTTTCGCATCAACCTAAAACATATTCCAGCAGTGCATAGTCCAACAGCTACTAAATATAGATTTGCTAGTTTCTCAAGATTTTTCACAACAATTTTCACTCACCTTAAAAAAAAATAAAATAAAATACAGGAAGTTAATAATATAAATGAGTCTATTGACTTTGATTCCCACTTGCCGCTTTATCCTACATCAGTCTAATGATCATCACAATAATTCTGTTCCAAAAGCAGCTGTAGCAGCTACACGCTGTTGAACCTACGTATATAAACATATTTGTATAGAAAAAAAAGGCAGAGTAAAAAAGTACAGCACAGTGGCCATGTATGTAGGGACCCAGATGTTGATATGAATGGTGCATACAGGATGTAGGACAATAACGATGACTCAAACATCTGTGAATCCCTCAAAATACAACTTGATTGAGTGAATGTTGATTTTAGGTAATATCTCATCCAAATTGAATTCATAATTGCATTTAAAGGCGGGGTATTAACTGCTAACACATAACATATTTCGATCATGTTGCCTTTTACGGTTTTCAAAATGCTATTTGCCGGAAATGACGTATTAACATGTTTTATAAGTTCCATTTATATTTGACACTCCCTCCCTTCGCTCCCCCGCACTGTCACTCCACCTTCAGAGCGATATCGCAACACAATCGGCCGTGCATCCCGCTAATGCACGCATATTTTTAGAAACTTGCCGTGTGGGACCATGGATTACTTGTGGGCTGAGCATTGGACAGAATCACACTACTTACTGTAAGGAGGGTTTGAATAGGGAGATCACTAGATTAGTCAGACATGCAACACTTATACAATTATAAACTGCATGTTCTGGGAATTACAAGCCATTTGAAAAACTAGTATCATCCGATTAAAAATATTGCAGGAACATAGCACCAATGAATTAAATATTAGCAAAGAAATTCAATAGAACCGTCAATAGATTTTTCATTTATACCTGTGTGCCTCTACGGAGCATTTACATTTCTGAACATTGTATCAATACTTTTGTCCCTTGCTGCTTAACCCCTGACCTCTCTCTTTACCATCAAGCATTTCTTCTGTGGATTTGAGCTAGCTGAGGTGGTCCCACGTTGCTATGGTCCCGTGCTGAATGCTAACGTGCTGAGAAGCTTGTTAGCTGCTTGGTTTCACAGCGATGTAACCTTGACAGATAGAGCAGTTTCTTCTCTGCCTGATCGTCTAACTATGACCTTCTTAAATCCATTTTTCTTGCAGAATGTAATTACTGCAACAGCTGATAAATCAATTCCGCATGTCTTCTTTTTATTTAAAGGAGGGAGGAAGATTTTTTTCTATTTTTTTCATTGACATTTTAGTGAATAGGGGTGTGTTAACAATGGCCTGAAATGTAAAATATGATTTAAGATAGGATGTCTGAATAGGATTTTGATGGAGGATAAAGCTGAATATTACAGAAATGCAGTGTATTGAAAAAAAAAAAAAAAAAAAAATATCTGCTAAGCACATGCCACTCTAGTGTGCCTTGTAGAGTTCATACATTCAAATTTATAGGCTTATATTTTTATCATTGTGTAATGTTTTTTGCTTTTTTTTTTTACACAAGTAGCATCACACTGAATCTTGTAGAGGTTCATATTTTCCATGCATCAGGTTAAAAACAGCACAGGACACCTCTGACATCTGTACCTGTGGCATAATAATCCTGGAAAATTCAAAATTGCATTTTTTGTTTTTGTGCTCAAAGGAAGTGGACTTAGTAAACCTGGTTTATCAAATAAGTCTGAATAAAACAAAAGTTTGTTCCATTCCACGCATGTTTACTTGATGAGGGAATAATGTTATAACACTAATACAATGTGTTCTTTATGCAACATTTCTTGCAATATGAGTTAGGGCTGCAAGTTATATCTTAAATCTTTCAGTAATCTATTGATTGATTGATTTTTTTTTTTTGTTTAATCAATTTATCAACAAATTGTTCAGTTAATCTATAGATTTTTTTTCTATAACCAATTATTTTCTGTTTTTCCAAAAAATCATACATTGTATGTTTAAAGTATATTGTTCTTTTATTTTGAACATGAAGTCATGTAAAAAAAAAATACAAGACTGAGGTTTCATCCAAGCATCAGACAGACTCAAAGTGAATTTGAATGAACAATTTCACTCTTGACTTTAACATCTTAAAGTGCTTAAATAACATAAATATGCCTTATATAATCAGCAAAATAGACACTCATTCCAAAAGTAATTGCAGTGGATTCCATAGTCACACACTGTTGTAATGAAGAAAGGCCAGCATGTCTACATGCTCAGGGGTAAGGCTCGCTCTTTAATAATATTCACAGCAGCTGAAAAGGTGCTCAGAAGGGGTCAATGTGGCTGAAACAGAGAGGTAAGACCCAGCCAACATTGCCAGATTTGGATTTGGGTTTTTCATGGGTTTTTACTGATATGGCGGTTCTCCAAAGTATAAGAGCAACTCATGTTGCTGTGTTCATCAGAATCAGAACCAAGCAAAGACATGTCCAGCAAAGACATGGGGCACCTGTCAGCAACTGACCTTTCCTCTCATACTTCCTGTTGAGTGTCTTTCTTTTCTTTTCTTCTCAAGAATTATTGCCTGAAGCTTAACTTGAACTTTCTGGTGTTAAGAATTTAAGCTTTTGGAATCTTGGGTCCAGAACATCTGCAAAATGTGCACTTTTGTTCTCTCTTCTTTAAAAGTGATGTCTCGCTTCCTGCATCTAATTTCATTTACTGCAGTGGCTTGTAAACTTTTAACAGAAGGATTCTCAACTGAAGCTTGTGAAGACTTCAGTAGGCCTTTCACCAGCAGCAGCACTGCAGAAGCAGACACATATGACTCTCTGCTAAGGTAAACAGTGGCATACTCGAAGGGCTTCAGCACTTGCTAAAGTTCTTCACTTTTTTAAATAAAGGAAACGCTTCCCTCTTTGGGTGACCTCTGGATCTGAGAGAGTTGCCATTATTGGCCTCCTCTGTTTCTGTTCACATGCAAGAAACAGAAACATCCTGTATGGGGCTATGGTCATCTGCTGTTGTTCACCTTAAGGTTGGTACTGGCCAGTTCACTTTTTTTAATGTTCCACTATCTTGTGGCGCAAAGGGTTGATTTGTTGATCCTTTAGTGTGATTGACCACTAGCTGAAGAGCTTGGCCAGCACACATGAGGAACACAACACCATGCCTTTCTTCAAGCACATTTAATGCTGTAACAACCTTTGCAGCATTGCCATGCACTATAACCAATACATTTGACATGCTGATTTTAAACTTCTCCACAAAGTCTTCTACGCAGCAAGCAATGTTTTCTGCAGTGTGTTGTTCTTAGAGGTGCACTGTTGTTAAGTTAACAGAGGTAAGCTCCCACTCATCATGGGATTGATTGGCCTCATGTCTAACCATCATTTCCAAAACACTGTCTATGAGTTCAGCAGCCATTTGGGATGTGTATTCAGTCCCATGTCTCTTTTGATTAAAATCCTGGATGTCGCTTTACCATTTCCTGCAAAAGAGACACAATATTGAATTCTTATTTTAAATTATTTTAAACTATTCATGTTCCTAAATATATTATCTATAAGTATATCTACAGGTAAGTGAGCAAAGACAGACAAATAATAATGTGAAATTGGTTTTGCAAATTGAAAAAAATTCATAGCTTTGGTGAAAAAGAGTGATTCTTTTATACAAACATGGATTAGACGGTTTTGTGACAACCGGAGCTTTATTTTCAAAGCACATAAACTAGTAATTAATGTAACTTGATAACTATATATATTAACTTGCAGGTTGATCACTTGGTGTTCCGGGTGCTTTCTCCTTAAAAGTTCATGCATTGTTAAAGTTCTACCGAGGTATACCACTTCACCCTGACACAGTGTGCACACAACTGTTTTATGTGGCCATTGCTGAAAATATTCCCATCGGATGAACCCTGGGCCGCCATGATTAAATGCACGTCAACATATTTACGTAGTCGATGTCGCGTGCTAACTTTTAATTAATATAGCAGTTTTTATCTATCTACACCCAGTAAAAGTTATATAGCGAGTTATACTAAGCACAAACCTAAAGAAACCTTATCAATATGTAACACGTGTAAGATTTTAAATACAAAATACAACACGAAAACCTTATCCTTTACATAATGAACCAATATTAGCATTAGTTATAGCATATACTGATTGTTCACTTGACCTCAGCAATTGGTATTAGCATAGTGCGGTGCTATGATTGTTACGTATCATTGCAATTAAGATCTTATTTAGGCTTAATTAAAGCTATTAGTATTTATGGAATTTAAGATTTCCCATCAGCGAGTGTCATTTTGTCAGTTGTGATTGTTTTGGGTGAACCGTATCAGGACGGAGCCAGGCAGACAGCCGAGTTGGTGAAGTAGAACCAGTATCATTCCAGCAGTGTTTAATCAAGATCAATGGAGCAGAGAATCCTTAATAAACTAATGAAGGAGCAATCAGGTGCACTTACAGCTGCACAAACTACACCTGGACTACTTGGCACAGATGGGTCATTTTCAGAGCAGGTTTTTGATATGTGTTTGTGGAATATGACAATAACAATTTGGGTTATTTTTAGATAACAATCTTCTTTATTCTCTCACAAATGACAGTTGCCCAACCAAAATACCTCTTAGTAAATAAAAAAGATGAAACAGCCTTTCAAATTATCTCTCACTTGTGCTGTTAACAACACTGCATGAACAGCCATCTCTATTTTCACATTATATCCACCAGTCCTGGACACATCAATAGCATGACAGTGAATGATAGTTTCTATAATGGACTCTTGTGAGCTTTAAGACATATTAGAAAGTCGTTGCCTCCTCAAAAACATACCTGGAGTTGTGTTTTGCTTCGTTCACACATGTTTGAGTAACCCTATACCTAACCTTAACACCTTGTGATGTCATGTAGTAGTAGTTTTCAAGTTAACAGCAACCTTTGACCTTTTGTTTCATTACAGATTGGAAATTCCAGGGCTGAAATTATCCAAATGATTCTAGTGAAGCTGTATAGAGTTTAAAAACACATCGGAGCACTTCCTGTATTACCCCATGACATCACAAAGTGGAACAGAGTGAACTAAATATACAGGGTTTATGTGATGTGAATGACAAAACACAACTCCGAGTATGTTTGTGATGAGGAAACAACATTATAACAAATTAGAAAGTAGCGTAATATGGGTTCTTTAATTGCACTGAAAAGGGGGTTGAACTTTGATAATATCTAAATTATTCATTTTATTCATTAAAAACCGAATTGTGATAACTGTGATCTGATTCCTGTAACATGGTGATTCTGTGTTTCATCATTTCTGTTTAGACTAGTGATCGTCCTATCAATAACAAAATATGGATATTCAGAAGGTATTGAAATGTTCTCACCTCATGTAAAATGATCTATACTTCAAACATATATAAAACATGCTCTTTTTAATCACATTTTAATCAGTTTTGAAATACATTCCATTTTTATTTTATCTGCACATATAGTTAAATATGCTGTACTTGATTGATTTTTACTGCCTTAAAACATGAAAAACAGATCTACCTCTTTGTAAATGGTTTGCCGTGGTCCAAAGTTATTCCTCACTTGCCTTAAGCATTCTGAGCATCCTAAATATCCACAATGATGGATTTATAAGCACTTTTCATAACTTTCAGAAGCTTATGCTAACAGGAACTAGCATAGTAACCTCGCATAGTAACTTCCTGATCCACTGACAATATAATGCTTTGTAACTGCAAGAATTAGTTATACAATACTCATATATCATCCGTGTAATCCCTCAGTCGTCCAGGTCTGATCCATAGCAAAAGACGAAGTTTAAATCTGTCAACTGGACAAATCGTTGAAGGAGTGAAGATGTTTCGCTGCTCATTCAAGCCGCTTCTTCAGTTCTGGTCAGATTGCTGGTGAACACTGTCTTTCATCTGTCTGAAGGGAAGAGCTAACTACACTGAAACTGTAAACAGCTATTGTCTCCAATTTCAGCCTTTAATGGCCCTATTCAACCTTTAATGGCCCTACTATTGTTCTATTGTTTGCTTTGGGTCTGAGGATGGAATCATAATAATCATAACTACATTTCCCCATGTATCTGAACACTATTTGTCTTGCCTCAGTACAGATATACAGTATTATTTCATTTTTAGTTCAATTCAAGCTGGGGCGGAGCAAAAATGTCCAATCATAACAGCCTGTTGATATTAGCACAGATACATTGTCCGCCCCTACTGTATTCCTTTGCTTTATGATTTGCTTTGGAGTTTTTGGTGGGAGTCCAAGGACAGGTAAAGTGGAGCGGGGAGGACAGGCCCCAAACAGTGACATGAGAAAAACATGACTGCAGCTCACAGCGGCAAGAAGGAGCTTTGACATTCTGCCAAGACACACGTGAATAATGGCCCCAGTCTGAACTCACCCAGGTGACCGAAATATAACAGACCGTTCAAAGTGTCATTGGAGCTGTGGGTGAGACAGAGGACACACAACTCTTTTACATGGAGGATAGCAGAGATTTGAGTCTGGTTCAGTAATTGCATCATCAAGTGTGACCTGTTTTTATATTTTCAAGGTGGACGTATTATTCAAAATCAACTATTAATCAGGTTATAATGCTATTTTATTATAAGACCTGCACCCATGTATTTGAGCAAAATGTGTCTTGTCCTAGTAGAGATATGGTGTAAGCAGCTCTTGAGGTCAAAGTATGTCCACTGTGTACTGTGTATCTAATTAGAAAGCATTTTATAATCAGGGAGTGTGTGCTGGAATGCTAAGTGTTGTTAGCTTTACCAACAAGTCAAAACTCCTCACTGGTCTCTGAAAGTTGTGAAAAGCACTTGTAAACCCATCAAGGTGACTAGTTAGGATGCTCAGAATGCATAAGGTAAATGAGGAATAATCTTAGACCACTGCAAATTGTTTAAAATTAAATAGTTTTACAGGTTTTAAGTTAAAAAAAAGAAAATAAAAAGGGTGCGGGTGCAGGTGCAGCAGATTTAAACAAGTTTGTCATACATGCGAGCAAAGGTTTCAGAAGTGCTGATGTGGTTAATATGTTTGAAACTGAGAGGTTTGACTGCCATTCAGGGCAGTATACATTTAGATTCCTTACTCCAGTCTCATGAGATTAAAAATTACTTCCAGATGATAGTTGAAACATCTGATTTAAAAAATGTTGTCAAGATGACTACCTCTGAAACCTCTTCTACCATGGACTTCTCTTCTACTTCTGGACCAGAGAGGGGTTATGCTGACTCATGCATGTTTGAATAATCCTGAATAATCCTGCATTAGAATAAACTTTACCTATCCTCTATCTATATCCGCAGGTCCATACTTAACTTTGTTCTTTCTTTCTTTTTTAGAGATGATACACACAGGAATCAACAGCATCACAGAGCCATTCTTCACCGAAAAAGGCAGGTGGAAATCAATCCTCAGCTGTGAAATGAACTTTAGTGGACTTTTTTCTATTTGTGTTCTTTTAGATTCATATTGCAATTCAAAGTGAACTGAAGGATAAATAATCAACATGTGAAGAGCATAGAGCATGCATACATTATCAGAAAAGGCACTGTACACATTTTTTCATATAATAAAATAAAATGAGGTTTATCCCCTATACCTGCATTGTAAAAGTCACTCTTTGGGTCAATATAATCAGTGATATAATTTGTGTTTTTATTGTTTGCGTACCAGGAAGTAATGCTTATGCTGCCTGTGAGTCGAAGTTAGCATTAGCAAAAATCCGACATGGCCTCTGAAATCTGTGAAAAGAGCTTATACACACACTGTATAATTAACTGTGATTCCTTCTTTAACACACATGGGACACACTTCTCGAAGGACCACCGGCAACAGGAGGTCAGTCTGTGAGATCTGCCAGGTCTGTCTTTCAAAAGGTTAGATAGACCGGTTTGGAGGGACAGTGATCAGGTAGCTCCGGTAGCCACAGTATTGTGTTAGCTTCTGTTGCTATGAACAGGCCTAAAGTTGATCTTTTTTTTTTTACTCTGTAATGTTTAATTACTCTTTTTTTGTGAGTGCACGCCTACAGTATAACATAGTGTCTCTCACTCCTTTCTCTCCACCTCTTCACTGTCAGTTCAGTCACTATGGGTGTGATCCATAGACTCTATAAAGAAGTGGACTAAGCGACTGTGACATCACCCATAACGTTCCGCTCCAGTCAAATGAAGCTCAGTGAGGCTAGCAGTTATGGGGCGTATTTTGAGCAGGTTAGCTATGTCCATTTATATGTACAGTCTATAGTATGAAGGGCAACTGTGTTTCCATTTGTGTGATATTGGTTTAATCCTGGTCTGTGTGGAAAGCTGAAACAAAACTTAACATCAGAAACAAAACTTAACTTCATAGCCTATAGGCCTAAATGAACACTATTCTTTAGCATATGCTCTAAGAGTCAAACTGTTTGAAAGTTACAGTGAGGGCACCAGAGAAAGTGAGACAACAATGTGACGCTAGACAAACTCTAGCGGAGTTGTAAAACTACATGGACCTGTTGGTCAGTGAAAGGCCTGCGTGGGTCCGTCACTACAGAAGGGAAGCATTTGAAAAAACAAATGTGCGCCTATGTCTGCTGACATGTTAACTAACCCCAAACATTTTCCTAACTCTAACCTTAACCATTTTATTCGCCTTGACCGTCGCAAGAGCTCCTCAGGACCCCAATCTGATGTACATCTCCATCTCAAAGCCACTAACCACTCCTTTCCAAATAGTGAGGTACAGATCGTAGCCAAAGAAAATAGATAATTTGAGAGGGGAGTTAAAGAAGCTATTTTTGTTAGGAAAGACCATCCTTCTTTGAACAAGGGCCTTTGACCTCATCAATCTTCTATTTATAACTCCATCCTCAGACCTAAATCAAAACAAGGAAAACGATAGTGCTAGCCAGTGTGCTATTAGGTGTGAGATAACCCATTAGGGGCCTGAATGATTATGATAAGAATGACTCAGGCACAGTTCACACTTAGTAATGCTCAATAGACCTAACAGAAACTAAGCAATAGGTTTCAGTGTCGTTAGCGCCTCCCTCCAGATAGAAATAAGGCAGTGTCCACCTGTAATCTGACCAGAACTGAAGAAGCAACTTGAATTTTTCCTTCACTATGATCCTATTCCTGAACTTGATCAAACCCTCACTAACCCTAACCTTAACCATAACCTGTTTCCTAACTTAAAGCTAGCAGCCGACACTGATCAAGGTAAAAACATCTCACTAAGTTGCCAGACAAAAACAAAACAAATGTGACGTAATTCAAAACTAGATGAATATAACCACAGTATTTCAGTTCAGGTCTGTGCCCAGTCAGAATGATCAGCACCTCCCATTTCTCACAGCACATCCAGTGTAATTAGATGCGGAAAAAGTACCGGAGACGGATGACTGGAACGATACATATAACTCTGTGTTTTATTGCTTTTCCCGCGTGCATTCGTCTTTGCCTGCTTTCTGCACCAAACGCCATGTTTTCATAGAGGAGCACAGGTGTAATTTAGAGCCCGCTGTCAACACTGGGATGCGCTCTGCCTCCTGTGTAATATTTCTATGGGCAGAGTGAAGAAAGTGCAGGGATTATGGCCAACGAAAGCCCAGCCATTCAAGTTTAGAATATTAATGTCAAATGAGTAGTTAAATGTATGATTATAGACGGTTTTAAGACACTGTAAATAAGAATTGACTATGTAATGGAGAATGAAATGCGGGAGTACTACGGAGTTACAGTTATATTTCTAACTTTTTAAAGAATCAGGATCAGAATGAGTTTTGTTGTCATTGTCGGTGAATGAAATACACAAACTGGGAACTTGCTTCAGCGTTATAGAGTAACATTAAACAAAGAGTAACAATATAAACTGTGATAAAGTAAAAGTAAGGGCATGCATTAAAATAAGATGATTCTTAAAAAGTCATTGTAGCTTGTTGGTGTAGTTTTCTAGGACCACTGTTACTCTTGCTTACAGTGCTCTTGCTTGAGTAAAAGTTTTGGTTACTCTTCTCATTTTAAGCGTGCTGCTCTTTCAGATATGATTTTATTTTTCTTTGTCAGAATGCAACTTACTCTAGACTCTAGACTTACTCTATTTGTCTCACATACTCTGTAGGACAACGACAGCACACACTACACGCTTATTCATGAAAAAGAGAAATGTTGATGGATTAAATACTGTCTGAAACACAAATCAGATATTTAGATATAGGGTCAAGCTGTTTTAGCAGCACTCATTATTTTTGATTACTCTTTTTTGTGCTGTGTTACCCAAATAAAACGTATAATCTAATATTATAATATAGTTAGATTTATTTTCGTCATAAAAGATGCCCGCATTTGGATAGTGGTGGAGGCTAATGAAGTAAAAGTAGTAAAGCACTGTACTCAAGTAGATTGTTTTAGGTATCTGTACTTCACTTACGTATTTTTCACAGTGAATACTTTTTACTTTTACATCACTACAATTGAGAGCAGGTTTCTGTACTTTCTACTCCACTACATTTTTAACTGGACTAAAAAGTAAAAAGCACTTTTCATATGATTTGAGGCGTTATTTTTACTAAGTTTATGGTAACATCCTGACTGAAGGTTTTAAGTTCAAGCTTCGGCTTTGAGGAAACAGAATAAATACACACAATTCATGAGAAAAAATAATAAATTGATTCATAATGCTACTGTTGATCAAAATATGTATCATTTTAATCAATATCACTACATTTAACACTTAAACAACAACTACTACTACTTACTACTTTAACAACTATTTCTACTTTTTTTTAATAGGTACGTAGATTTTTTTCATTTTTTGAATTTAGTAACTTGTTATTTCTGTACCTATACTTTTATTTAAGTAACAAAATTGAATACTTCATCCACTACTGCATTTGGATGGGTTTACACAAGAGATCAGTTACTTCAGCTTTTGGAAACAATTGGCTTAACTACGAAAGAATTAAACGTCTTAATTTTAATGGGATACTTTTAAACGTATCAAATAATACCCAAAAGTAGTAAATAAACATCTGTTTTAAGCACATTTGGCTGCTCTGCTACACATCTGTCTTGTTCCTCCACTGGCCTGATTGGGAACCCTGCCATGATCCCTCCGCCCCCTCTCCCTCCACCTCTCTCCCTCCACCTCTCTCCCTCTCCTTCTTACCCCCGAGCCAGTCTTAAGCCGAGGATTCTGGGTAATAGCCACGAAGCACCTCTCTGCAGCCGCGTTAGCCGATAGCTCTCCCCACAGAGAACTCAGCGGCGCTCATTTAGCAGTCTGATGTTTGGTAATTAAGAGTAGCGGCGGATCGCGTTAGCCGGGCCCGGTTAGCTAGCGCCGGTTGCAGTGTTCAATTGGAGAGCCTGCTAATGAGTCCATTAGTCTCCGTGATACTGTGGGGGGTTCGGAGTCGGCAGATGTTTGGGAGCGTGAACTGGAGGAGGTGAAAGCTCTTCTGAGGCAGACAGCTTGTTACAGTCAGGGGTTACAGAAAGAGTGTTATTAATTATGAATTGTCAAGCAACACTTCATACTAAATGGTGTTGGGTTAGCTATGCAAATCATAATGGTTTGGCCTTTTCTAGTGCTTTATTCTACTCATTCTACACAACAAGGGGAACACAGGGAAAGGATGTTTTATTGCCATTGTCTTTAAAGGGCTTTTTGTTTTTGACACTATTATTTGTCCATTTGAGGCCTTTGATCAATGGCGTTCACCTGGCTCTTCCAAATTGATTGTGTAGCCCTCCAAACTGAGTTCTACACATTAATCTGGGATGGCTCTCACTGAAAGCAATCACAACCAATGATCAGAGCATTCAGACAAATACTTCACTCTGATTGGTGAAAGCGTCACAACAACAGAACAAGGCAAGGAAACAAACTTTAGTTAAATCCAGTTGAGAGAAAGGCACAGGCCTATTTCTGCTAAAATACATGCACTGCTCTGTTTGTTTTGGGGGTTTTTTTGGCGCTGGCTTCTGCCCAGACCACTATGGTGACCTGTGATTCGTCAGTCTCATGACTTATCACAAGTGAACGCTTCAGCCGGAGCCGAATAAGATGGATTTTGTGGTTTGTGAACTCACATAGTGACCTTGCTTCCAAGGTTACAATAATATTTCCTCTTCCTACGTTCACAAGATGGCCACCACAACTGCCACAGCAGCAGTATGCATTGTACCTCTGGTCTTAAAGGAGGCCTATTAGGCCAAATCAACATTTTAAAGCTTTTAAACATGTTATTGTTTCCCTTCTCCTTTACCCTCTTGAAGCTTCACCGTCACCAATATACGCCCACTTACTTCATTCTCCAATTTTATTTTCTTAATCAGTGACACTCACGGCAGAGTTGCATAGCCATTTTGACACAAATGAAAAAATAAAAAATAAAATAAATAAATAAAACGCAACTCGCTTGCATGTTATGCTGCTATCCATACAAGGTGCCAACAGCTTCAGTCTTGCAGAGTGGCACTTTGCTGTGATGACGTTTACAGCAACATTTGCTCCCACTGGACCCCACAAATTTCTGACGTGGAAGTCAGCGGACTTATTTCTTTTATTAAGTTGTGTTTGATCAATATTGAGATTTCAAATGTCCAAAATACAACATAATTATCTACGTGTGTTGTAGATTATGAATATATAGCAAGATATGTCTTGTTTATTTAGAACTCTTGGTGCATTGGCAGACTCACATCTATCAGTCTATCCTGGGACATAATGGTTATACTGGGTACTACTAGAGCCATATTTGGAGATAAAGCTATGGACCTATAGGGTAGACTTTGTGGTAAAACAATGGTGCAGGACAGAAACAATTCAACTGTCTCTGAATGTATTATTTTTATTGCATATCATTCACTCTGAAAGACTCTAAAAGATGACACATGGCACTTCAGCTTCCTCTATATTTACACCTATTGTAATAACTTCTTCAAATTCAGATGAGTAAAAATCTCACGAATAGCTCACAGCCATTTACGTCAGTGCACTGTTAAATTGCCTGTACCTGATTTTTTCCAGTGTAGTTAAGCAAAATGTGTCTTGCCTCAGTACAGATATTTTGTATAAGCAGCTCTCGAGGTCACAATAAGTTCACTGTGCGCTGTCTGCATCTAATGGAGCTCAACAGCCCACAACAAAGTCCACTCTGGTTTTGGAAGTAAATTTCTCATTCATTTTTCCCATAGACCTTTTGAATAAATCAAATATTAAGAGTTTGACGCTGCAACAGAGGCTAATCAGCCATGTGGTAGCTAATATCCTTAAAAACGCTCAGATCATATATATTCATACATTGTTTTAAGTCCTAAAAACATGTCCAGTCTAATGTTTTGATAACTTTGTGGGTTATAAACTTTCAGATTTAAAATGACAGGTCTTATGTTATTACTTACCACAGCTGATTAACCCTGAGTAAGCTTTCATACTTTATTTTATCTTATTTTTGTAGGACCACTGCAAACCGTTTAAAATTAATTTGTTCTGTTTTTTCACATAGTTAAGACAGTCCAGATATGGTACTGCACCTTAAAATAATCTGCAGCGTTCTTGGGTCTTTTGATTTATTCATTTCTTCTCTCTTCTCTCTCTTTACCAGTCAATCATGAATCAAACACAACGCTAGAAACGCTACTCTGGATGGGAGAAAGCTGGTGGGATTTTGGGTCCAATATTGCTGACAAAGGGAGATAGAGGGAGAAAGACTGCTGATATACAAGAGAGGCGAGATCCAAGCGGCGGGGGACTACAGTGACTGATAGGGCTTATAAAGAATGGATGGTTTGGAATGAGGCGCGGCACTAGGGAGACAGGAGTGGAGCGAGATAGATCAACATGTCTCTATACGACAAACACAAGAGGATCATTACCATTCTCCACCCTGCGCTGAACTAAGGGTGGGCGATACAGAGAAAAATGAAGGTGCCAATATTTTTTAGGTGGAAATTTTACAGATGACAATGTTGAGGTCATATTTTGCTGTCTGTAAGTAAACATGTCCATAGATATCTGGGTTGAGGTTCAATTACTGTACAAAAAGTGAAGAGATATTTGGGTATACTTTTTACAGCTATTAATAACCTGGCAGTCAAGATGAATTCTTGCGATATTTATGAATTCAGTAAATCACTAGAATCCATCTGTCCAGGCTCCTGCTGTTGAGATTGGGCCCAGACCACTAGTGGTTCTGAGACTGGACCAATCACCAAGTCAAAGGCAAAGCACCCAAGCAAACCATGACAAACGTACAACAGCCTAATTTAGCAGAAATACATAAAGGTTTGATTTTTGAAAAGTTATGCTGTTGTGACACTTCCACCAACCAGCTTCAAATATTCATCTGGGTGTTCCACCTTTTACCGATCGTTCCAGATTGATATGTAGAACTCAAGTCAGAGTTTTTCGCATATCAATATGACATTACTTAAGTTTTCGACTCTTTTTTGGAAGCTTTTTGATAGATTTTGTATTAAAGACTATGTACTTAATATTATAATTAAGCATACCTAAAGTTTCAAATATTCATATACTATTTTCCCAGCTACACAGAACTAGTTCCAAGGTTTAGATATAATAAGGACAGAAATATCTTTTTTCACTGAATTTCTCTTTATTTATACAGGGAGATCCCAATGAGAGTATTCAAACTCTCCTTTTTATGAGCACCGTGTTTAAGGTTGTTTTCACACATGTTAGTGTGCTCTGTGGACCGACCCCAGTGTGCACTAGATTTAGTTCTGTTTACTTTACTTTTGGGTCAGCCTTGTTAACGCACACCGTGCATCATTCACCCCAAACACGCACCACGTGAAGCCTCATCAGCTGAACTTATATCTATGACAATGCTCTTCATACGGTGGTCTGTTCTTTAATTTGTAGCTAAATACTCCGTGAGGACTGTACACACTGCTGGTGGAAGAGAAAAAGCCTTAGGAATAACACACAGATAGACCCAGGCTCACCTGTGCAGACAGCTGTAGGAGGAGAGTAGTCTCCTTCTGTTGATGCAAATTGCCTCATCAGACAAATGTACCAAACAGAAGCTCTGCTGCAAAATTCATAGAAATATACCTGATGCGAGCGCTTTTTCTGCTCAATTCCAAGAATTTTAATGTCACTGCAGACTGTGTAGGTCAGCCCAAGGTCAGATGCATTCACACCACACTCGCCCCGCTCCAGAGTGTGGGTGGAGCTGCTTCTGTTTCAAGTGCTCTCAGTCCGGCCACTTACTATAGTCCAGAGTGTGACTGTTCACTCCGGCCGAAGCACATCACTCTCAGAGTGAATGCTTTTTTATGTCAACCAAACTAGTGGCAGTGTGAAAATGACCCAAGATAAAGAAAAGTACAAACAAAACAAATAGCTAGCTACATACATCCATTTAAAACATTAAAACCAGTGAGGCAGTTTATCAAGTAGTCCCATTAAAAAAAAAAAAAAAGTACACCGTGTTCTCTTCTAACAGACAGCAATAGCCAACCTACTTTTTCCTGGAGTGTACAGCAATGGATTTTAACTTCATCATCTGTTATGAAACAAAGGGCTGAGTGAAAGAGTGACTCTAAATGTTTCTAACCTGCTAGTCGCTGCGTTTCAAATAGGAAGTGATGGGCGCACTTCCGGCTCCATCGACTCTGGCTCCAATTCACTTTACATTGATAAGCTGTCGCACTCTGAGTGAAACTGCTGCAGTGCGCCTTGTCTTTTTAGTCTCTAAATGATCATATTAAGCCGCTCTACATAATCCTGGTATTTTTAGTTATTTCACTGTTGTGTCAGTAAATCAAGATATGAACATAAATAACAGACGAATCAGGCGCCTTCTTTCCTCGAAGTCACTCCCACTAGTGTTAGCAACAGACTTGATTGACAATGTTGCTAAGCGCCTGCTCCGTGCTAAACCGGCAGTGTGGGCGGAAGGGGCGTTACCTTCATCAACCTCGCTCTGGATTGGCTCTTTGGTTGCTATGATACTCGTGGTCGGAATTCCAAATATGGAACTCGGCTCCAAATTAGCGCCTGCTAGCTTACTGCTCACAAAAAAAATGCATAATACAAAAAAGGCAGCAATATACAAAATATCCAAATTACAATTTTGTAAAGAAAAAAAAAAGAAAAAAAGGTACTCTCTCGAAATATATTCAAAAGTTTGGGCACACCCTCTTATTGTTTTATTTATTTTTTTCAATGTATTTATTTTATCACTTTCTATATTTTAAATGAACAGAAGACAACAAGTATATCAAGCAAGACATGTAGAATTATATAGTAAAGATAAAAGTTTAATAACCCTATAAAATAGGTGACTACTTTGAGGTTTTGAATATAAAATATAAAAAAATATATATTTAGCAAGTTTTTTACCCTTTTTCCATCGCTACATAATTCCATATATCTTATCTCATATATTTGATGTTTTCCGCATGTATATACAATGTACAAAGTAGTAAAAACAAAGATGGAAAAAAAAAAAACATGGAATGAGAGTGTGTGTCCAAACTTTTGACTGGTAGTGTGCTTCTAATCATGGTGCTTAGCTCTGCGGCGCCCTCTATACTGCACTAAAACGGCAATACTGTGAAGATCTGAGTGCACATCTCCTGTCGACAGTGCCTTAGACAGAAAGCGGAGCGCCGTTTGAGCGAGCATATAATGACGATGATGAAGATGAATGGTGCGGTAGGCAGTGAACGGGGGAGGCAGGACACGATGGATGGATCTGCTTTAAAAGAAGCACAGGCAGCAGGCAGGTGGGAGGACCAACCTGGGCTCCTAACACTACAGTCTGCTCCTGTGCGAGGGGCTGAGAGATGGAGATATAACTTAGTGAGAAAAGTCGAAGTAAAGTAAAGTGCTTTTATGTCAAGTACGAGAAAATGTTATGGAGGGTTAAAGGGGCTGTTCCTGTTTTTAATGTGTATAAACTCCATACACCCTCACTAGAATCATTTAGATCATTTCACTCCTGCTTTTTCTGGTGGAAATGTTACAGTTTTGTCTGGAATGTTCCGCAGTTTGGCATTAAAGAAGACATTGTGCTTGAGCCTGCAGTGCCCAATGGGAGCTGATGTTGCCGTAAACATCTGAAAAGTAGATTTTGCATAATAGGTCTGCTTTAAACGTATCAATCTCAAATATAGAAAAGTAGGTGCCTGTGGAGAGGGAAGTCAATGCAACACAATCAGAATGTAATTTGTTAGAGGCGTTTAACACCTACTATGCAAGATAGACACCTTGAAAGCCATTTTTCATTCTAGGCATTACAATAACATCTGCATTACAATAAGGTAGGCTACTGTCCACCAGAAAAGTTACATAGTTCACCTTTAAGTGGATACCTGAGAATATGGGCATGTACCATAGAATGTACAAAGAAGTGGACTAAGTGAGTGTGATGTCACCCATAGTGTTCAGCTCCAGTTAAATGAAGCTCATCGAGGCCAGCAGTTATATGGACGAATTTGGATCAGAGTTCCATATTTGAAATTCAGATCTCAAGTATCATAGCAACTAAAGAGCCAATCCAGAGCGAGGCTGATCCCACTGGTTTAACCTGGAGCGGGCGCTTAGCAACATTATCAATCAAAACTGTTGCTAACGCTAGCGGGAGCGACTTCGGGGAAAGAAGGTGTCTGATTTGTCTGTTATTAATGTTCATATCTCGATTTACAGACACAAAAGCAAAATAAAAACTCCAGGATCATATAAAGCAGGCTTGTCAAACACATTTTTACCAAGGGCCACAGCAGCAAAATGGCTGCCGTTAAAGGGCCAGATGTAAAATAAATCTAACTACTTTTTTAACTTGTTAATTAACTGTTTCTGTAGTTATTACTTATTCAGTTTACAAATATTGCATATGCATTTGCGTAGATGTAAAAATACATCTGTGTAACTGCGTATCTCCTCATAAAATGACATTTTAAGACCATCATACCTTTTAATTTACCCTGTCGAGGGCCACATAAAATGATCTGGAGGGCCATATTTTGTCCATAGGCCTTGAGTTTGACACATGTGATGTAGAGCGACCAAGATGACGAGGCTCACTGCAGGAGATACACAGAGAGGAGTGACAATTTTTCAATGTAAAGTGAATTAGCCAGAGTCAATGCAGCCGGAAGCGCACCCATGATCACTTTCTCTTTGGAACGCAACAGCTGGCAGATTAGCTACGTCCATTTATATGTACAGTCTATGGTATGCACGTATTATTATCTTATTAAGTAGTTCAGTGAATACATAGAAGCGAGAAAATGTGGCTGCAAAGATGAACACCTGTACTTCGTTTAACATTTTGATAGATAGAGACGAGGAAAAAGACTGCAGTTCCACATGTGTTCTGCGAGTTAAGATCTGCTTGTCTCCCTTCAACCATTCATGTGAGCAGCATGAGAAAACAGCCCTATATGTCAGCCCGCCGGTCTATGGAGCTTTACCTGACAATGAACTAATGAAAATGTCACTGCCTGATTCCTCCATTTCAGCTCTCTCCAGCTCCCCATCATTCACATCACCATACACACTGCAAAACTGGAACAAGAGTTTTAGATTAGTTAAAAGGTGAATTAAATAACTTTTTCTGCTTGAGGGTCCGCTACCTGCTGGTGTTTATGGAGACGTTATCGCTTCGCCTGAAATGTTCCACTTAAAAGCGCTGTCATGGACTTCCGTGGTCTTAAAAACGTGAAAAACAGCTAGTTAATTTTTAAACGATTTGCAGTTGACTAAAGTTATTCCCCACTTATCGAATGCATTCCGAGCATCCTAATTATTCCCGCTGACTTTCCCAACTTTCAAGGACAAGAGTGAAGTTTACCGCTGAAGTTGGCAACACATTTACCATGTTAGCAGCACACTTCATGGTTATCGGACAATGAAACATTACACAATCTCTGTAAGTTTGCCTGTTGGTTTAATTTCCTTGTCTCCATGAATAAGGATAATGCCGAACTATGGAACATTCAAAACAAAGACATAAAATCCATACAAAATTTGGGCAGTGGTATTTCATCCAGAAAAAGTACATATTGCACCTTTTTAAAGTTGACTTATTAAGTGCGATTTTCAAATGGTAAATGTTAAAAGTTATAATTATGTTAATAGTTAATAATAAATAATAATAATAATAATAATATAATAAATAAATCGTTTTTCAATCTGGGGAGGGACAAAATTACAAAATTAAATGTGATCAGCCCTGTCTGAAAAAAACAAAAAAACAAAAACAAAACTTTGAAAAGGCATAGTGTATTTAAATTTTAACATAAACCCAATTTTACATTTTTAGAATACTGTGCAAGAATGAATGAATAAAAAAATGGGTATTGTTCCACCATTGCGCCACCTTTCAGTTTTGTAGTGGCGTAAAGAGGCGATATTACACTTCTATGGGGTATTAACTGCTAACACAAAACATTTATATCATCATGTTACTTTTTATTGATTTGGAAATGCTATATTCACGGAAAACAACAAGTTTTTGACGCCCTGCCTTTGTACTCTCCTTCACGGCACAACACAATCAATGTACACACGTGGACAAAAACTGTTGGTACCCTTGAGTTTTGTTGTTGTTGTTTTTTTTATAATTCTGTTGAATCATGGTTGAAAAGCAATGTCTGACTTTCATTGGTTAAATTTCATAGAATTTTTATTGTTACTTTTTGTCAGATTCAAGTTTTTTCTGTGACCATTGTGAGTTTTTGTTTCAACAATTTTGCCAACAATTTTGTCCACGTGTGTACGTCCCTTTAATGAAATTACTGCACATCATATCAGATTTGTAAACTTGTAGACTCGTGGGCTGAGCATCGGAGAGAATTGTACTACCACTACAAACCACAAGGAGGGTCTGAAAAGGATCTGGGAGACATCACAAGATTACTCAAACACGCATGGATGACATATGCAACCTCTTCAGACATGTTTTTGATGAGAGAACAACATCAAAACATGATAGAACGCTCCAAAAAGTCAATTATGCATAATACCCCCTCTATTTTCTGATTTCATAAAGTCAGTACCCCTAATACACTCCTGTCACTCACCTACGTCCATTCTTTCTTCCCACTCTAATTTCCTGTCTGTTCACCGGGCTCTCCGTTCGAGCCCTTGGAGCCCGCATGATTAAAGCAGGACATGCTTGGGGTTGATCTTTTACTTTATCTGGACACAGCAGAGCGTCGGGCCTCGTGTGTAGAGCGCACAGGGTTAATGGGAGTCGTGACAGGATGCCTGCTCCATTAGACGAGGAAAGGTCAAAACACAGTCGGACAATCGGAAATGCCAGAGTGAAGGAGAGGAGGCATCCCAAAAGCTTTCAGTCAGTGTTCTGCATGTTCGGTGCTGAGAAAATACACTGAAATGTCTTGTTTTAACTAGGTATGACCAGAAGAGGTGGATAGAGGTAGGTGGGTTTATCGTCTACAGTGTAATTGTAATAGTTAGTCTTCCCCTTTCTAAATTTGCCGAAAATCTAACTAAAACCTGCACATCGCCAGCTTCATAACATAACAAATTTCAAAGTTGTTGTTATTATTATTATTATGTATTTATTATTTTTTTAATACATTTTTTTTCAGTCTCATTTTACTCTCTGACCCCTGTAGGTGTCATTGGCCCTATCCTCAACCAATTAGAACGATTTTTACAGGCAACCTTACACTGTATATATAAACGGACAAAGCTAACCTGCTAGCCGCCGCGTTCCAAATAGGAAGTGATCATGGTTGCACTTCCGGCTCCAATTCACTTTACATTAGAAAACTGTCACTCCTCTCTCCGTAACTGCTGCTGTCGGGCTCATCATTTTGGCCGTATTAACCCGCTCTTCATAATCCTGGTGTTTTTATTACGCTATCATGTCCGTAACTCAAGATATGAACAATATAACAGACAAATCAGGCGCCTTCTTTCCCCGAAGTCGCTCCCGATAGCAACAGGTTTGATTGACAAAGTTGCTCAGTGGCCGCTCTGTGCTAAACCAGCGGTGCAGGCAGGAAGGGGTGTTACCTTCATCAGCCTCGCTCCAGATTGGCTCTTTGGTTGCTATGATACTCAGTCAGAATTCCTAATATCCAAATTGGTTCTATAACTGTTAGCCTCAATAAACTTCATTTGACTGGAGCTGAATGCTACAGGTGACGTCACACTCCCTTAGTCCACTTCTTTAAACAGTCTATGCAGCCAAATACCTTGAAAAATGACTGGGAGATTAACGAAAATATTAGTTTAAAAAATAAGATAAGTTTAATACCATACAGTGGAACATTCAAGGTAAAGCAATAACGTGGTGGACCTCAGCCAACCATATTTACAGGCACATTTTAGCACATTTCTGATGGTGTGATTGTTGTTGCTCAAGACTGTCCTCTACCTGCTTGTCTCCACAGAGATGTTATTGCTTTGCCTGACATGTTCCACTGTATAGTATTAAAAATAAAGGTGCAGTACCTGATTTTTATGGTTTGGGGAACATGAAAAACAGAACTAGTTTGCAGTAGTCCAAAGTTATTCCTCACTTACCTAATGCAACAATATAATGCAATAGTTATTCCCTGTGATAGGTTTATAAGCGTCTTCTACAACTTTCAGAAACAAGAGACGTAAAGTTAGCAACATTTATCATGCTAGCAGCAAAAATATGTAAAAAATATGAAAAACTAAATCATTTTAAATAAATAAGTGGGTATATAATCTGAACTAGAACAGTGTCACTAGTTATGAGACTCTTGTTTGCTTTTTTTCTTGCTATACAATCAATGTCATGCTGTACCTCTCGAAATAAATACATGCATTTGTACATAAATACATAAAGGGTCTATAATCAGAACTAGAATGATGTTGCTACTTATATAACCCTTTGTTTGCTTTTTTTTCTTGCAGTACAATCTGATGCGTTGTTACACTTACTGACAAGGAAAGTTTATTTGTATAGCATAATTCATACATAAAGAAATTCAAAGTGCTTTACGAAATAAGAAACAGAGACAGTAAAATCACACAAATCAAAATATAAAAAAATCACAAATAAACTGCCCTCTTGAATTAAATAAATAAATACACAAATCCATCCACATGTTTGTTTGTTTTTTCTAGACATCGAGTACAAGAAGCAAGACGTAAAGAATTATGTAGCATGTATGTTTTAGATTTTACATTCAAATTCCTCAAAGTATGCACCCTTTGCTTTGTCGACAGCGTTGTCAGGGTTCAATGTTTGAATTCCAAGCGTGATCGAAGCAAAGGGCGGCTATTTTGAAGATTCCACAATGTAAAATATGGAATATCGCAAGCAAAAACGTGTGAAATAACTCAAAACATGCGCGTCCATTCATAGTTTCGATGCCGTCAGTGAGAATGTATAAAGTAAACCAGGGGCATCAAACAGATTTTCACCGAGGGCCACATCAGCAAAACGGTCACTCTCAAAGGGCCACATGTAATGCAAATAAACTACTTTTTTATCACTTGTTCATTAACTACCTCTGTATTTATTTCTTATTTGAGTTACATATATTACACATACATTTCCATAGATGTAAAAATATGGCTGTATAACTGTATCTCTTGATAAACTGACATTTTAAGACAGTCAAACCTATTAATTTATCTTGTTGTGGGCCACATAAAATGACGTGGGGGGGCCACATTTAGCCCAGGGGCCTTGATTTTGACACATGTGAAGTAAACATGAAATAAAGAAAAAAACATCCAACGAAAAGGTATTTCCAAACTTTTACTTTTGACAGTGTGAATAAATAAACACAGGGACCATAAGAACTAAAACAGTGCTGCTAGTTATTCAACCCTTGTGTTTGTTTTCGATACGATCTATGTTACGCTGTCACACTTACTGAGCTTACAGATATAGTAACAGATAACCTTCACTAGCTTGGTCGATCCAGTCTCGTCCAAAAGGAAATCGTTGTGTGAGAAACAAACTTTTAATTAGTCTCATGTTCCTCCCTGTGCCATGGTTTTTCTCCTCTGCCCTCCTTTGTTTATCCAGACCCCCTCTGCTCACTCACTGCTTCAGCTCTGTGACTCAACATCTCCTCTTCATCAAAGTTTCATTCACTGGATCAATGGTTAGTCTGTTGTGTTTTATAGTGAGACCAGTGTTATGGTCGGTCTGTTGGAAGATGTGCTACAAGGGCTGTCACTCAAGTCTGATAAGCTATGTATTTATTCATGTATTTTTTCACATTTACTGCCACAAGTGAGACACAACAGGAGATTGGGTCCATGAGACGATGAGATTTTAACATCATTTAATAAATAAAAAAAGAAATAAGTAAATAAATATATTGTACAATTTGGTTAACAATTTTAGCCTTCCAAATTTTTAAGTGCTGTATTTTCCGGAGTATAAGTTGCACTGGAGTATAATTCGCACCAGCCAAAAAATGCATAACAATGAAGAAAAAAACCCATAAATTTCACATATAAACTGCATCTGAGTATAAGTCGTACCTCTGACCAAACTATGAAAAAAAAGTTTGTCCAGAAAATGCAGTATTTTATTTAATATTTTGTTGTCATTGTAGCACTGTTCAGGGCATTTTCCACCATTAAGAGGTCCTAGGGAAGAACCAGCACACAGTGGAGGGACTATGTCTCTTGGCTGGCCTGGGAAAACCTTGGGGTCCCAATGGGGGAGCTGGAGAAAGTGTCTGAGATGAGGGAAGTCTGGGAGTCACTGCTTAGACTGCCGCCCCTGTAGCCCAGCCCCACATAAGCAGAACAAAAATGGATGAAAGTACCACTGTTTTTGGGATCTGCAGATTTTCAAGAGTTGTGACCCTTTTTCATCCAAGGTGAAAATAAACAAAATGTCCCAAGTTCTTGTATTCGCAATGATGTGACAGTGTTATCTTTCGAGATCTTGTGGCAATGTTTATAAAATATATAAAGCTTTATACTTACAGTACTTACACATATGGCATAGAAATGAGATCTAATAAAAAGTGTGCGTAAATACTGTGGGTGTCAAGCATATTTTGTATATATAAATGGACGTGGCTAACCTGATAGCCGTGGTGATCCAAATAGGAAGTGATCATGGGCACGCTTCCGGCTGCCTGTCTCCTTTCTCTCCATAACTGCTGCTGTCAGGTTCATCCTTTTGTTTGTATTACCCACTCTGCATGATCCTGGCATTTTTATTTCACTTTTGTGTCTGTAAGTCAAGATATGAACATTAAAAACAGACAAATCAGATGTTTTCTTTTCCCAAAAGGTCACTCCACTAGCATTAGCAATAGGTTTTACTGACAGTATTGCTAAGCACCCATTCCCTACTAAACCAGCGATGCGGTCAGGAAGGGGCGTTACCTTCAACAGCCTTGCTCCGGATTGGCTCTTTGGTTGCTATGATACTATACTATAACTGCTAGTCTCGACGAGCTTCATTTGACGACCATACGCTATGGGTGACGTCACACTCCCTTAGTCCACTTCTTTATACAGTCTATGGTTTTAAGTCTATGCATACATGAGCTACATATTTCCTACGTTATCTAAAATTGCTATTGCTGAACGTAAATGAGTTGTATCCCATCTATATTTGCAAAAGTATGGTTATATGTACAGTAGCAACTTTTATTAGCAATCAGGCCTACAATGTTTTAGCTCTAATTCAACATTTCTTGTTGCCCCTGAACGTCTCGCAGCTATTCGGCTCTTTAAAGGCCCTGCACCCAGTTTTTCCCCATGTATTTGACCAAACTGTGTACTGTCTACATCTGTCTAGAAACCATTTTATTACCCAATAATCCAAGTGTACATTAGCATGCTAGTTGTTGTTAGCTTCTCCGAGCCAACAAAACTCCTCTCTAGTCTCTGAAAGTTGTAAAAGTGCTTATAAACTCATTGCGGTGAATAATTAGAATGCTCGGGAGGCACAAGAATTAACTTGGCAATTTTTTTTTCACAATTTTAAGACAGCAAAAACCAAGTACAGCGCCTTTAACCTGCTAGTAAACTGAAACAAGAGTGGTCTGATTGGTTCTCTTGAGGAGCGAGGCAAAAATGTGATTAAGAGCGCACTCTGAGTAATTTGTGCATGTAAACGCAAGGATTTGAAACAGCCTTTATTCTGCTAATTATTTCATGTCTCTAATTATTATCATTTCATTCGATTTTTCCTTTATTCTCTCATCCCGGTTTCCTGTTTGGCGCAGACGTTAAATTGGAAGCATTAATCATTTCAAAGTCATCAGCATTTTAAAGGTGAAATTCTGAACCAATTGTTTTCCATTGGGCCCAGGCTTAATAGGATTGTTTTCGAGTAATTCACAGCCTCCACGCATAAAAAAAAAACAATTAACAGTAAATTGGGAGCAAAGCCTTTCTCCGATACGAGCTGTGTGAAGAGATCAGTAATAAAGAGTTATCTTAAATTGCGTTGGTGTGGAGTCTAATAGTGGAGATTGGTTGCGCTTAAGACATTCCAGAGGTGTATGACATAATTTTAAATGGAGGGCAGGAATCTTTATAATTTATTGGAGATTATGTATTTTTGACAGAAATAATGCAACATAAACCCACAAATGTCAAATTTTCATTTTTTTTTCTTTTTTTCCCCTCATTTTTTAAGAGTACTATGCTTCTATCTGGTATTATGTTCAATATCTGTTTTTTCCCCCATTTTTTCCCCAATTTTTTTCAGTTTTATTTCTTATTTTTTTAAGAGGCGTAGTATGCGTCTATGTGGTATGAATTGCAGGATTATGGGAGATTATAGGAGATTTCACATAAATAGGCTCAGTAATTACAGATATATTAACCATAAACCAGATCAACCAATCTGCAGAAACAAAACAGCACATTCCCCTATACAACTCTGTCCTCCTGCTCAGTTTTAAACTATGTGCAGTTTTAGATTCAAATGACATCACATGAACACAACCTATGATAAAATATGAAATTAGTATAAATGTGTCCAGGCAACTAATGTCCGAAATGAACCCAAATGAGAGCGATGATTCAAAGTTATTCTTGACACCACCACGGTCTGTAAAACGCATGTACTGATTGAAGATGTGTGTAATTGGACTTATATTGCGCAATTATTGTAAACGTTAGCTGGCGGCTTGTTTTCAAAGGAAGATTAAGCATAAAACATTAGCTTGGTGATGCTAATTGAGACATAAAGAGGAAAATAAAACAGCAGAACTTGCAAAAGGGTCTATCTGGTAACATCGTTTATGGCCCTCAATATTGCATTATATTGTTTTCCAAATGGGGGGAAGATTTCTGTATCATGAACCCAAATAGAAACTAAGGGCGCATTTACACGTTAAAATCTCTGCAGTTTGAGTTATACAGGCTCTGAGAGTATGACATTATCACATTTACCTGCACAGCTTAAAGGAGACATATTGAGTCTGCTGTTTGGATATTATCTATGACAACGGTGGATCATTATGTTATAATACGGACATTTAAAACGCAGTATTGATCTAAAACAATTTATTAAAAGAAACAAGTCCGCTTGTGTGGAGGAGACTAGCGAGGAGCCGTGAGGAAAGATAGTTTAAGGAAGTCAGGTTTGGTGGAACTTTTAAACGTTCAATTTTTACCATATTTCACCAGAAAAATACAAATAATTAAATTGAATTGTGACCATATATCAACAAGCTTATGTGACGCACACACTATTTATTCGAGTGGCAGATATGTGCTCGCTCGTCCACACTTATCCATGGGCACCTGAGCGCATTGGCACTGCCTGAGGTTTGGCGAGCTGATCCTCCTCGCAGAGTCACTGTGTCCTTTTGTGAAATGATCGCTGGACACACGTCTGACCCTCTCCCACAGCTGATCCACAGCCAAAACACGATCAAAGTCACACTGCGGTCAGGCACGAGGCACCGGGTTTTCACTGCCCTCTCCTCACACACATGTACACAAAGACACCGCAGCTCCACTGCTCCCTCCTCACACACACACACACAGACACACACCATGGCTCCACTGTTCCCTACACACACACACACACACACACACACCCACCCCCTCACACACACCCCGACACACACCATGGCTCCACTGTTCCCTCCTCACACACACACACACACACCCCTTCACACACACCATGGCTCCACTGTTCCCTGCTCACACACACACACACACACACCCACACACACACACCATGGCTCCACTGTTCCCTCCTCACACACCCCCACATTCACACACACACACCCCGGCTCCACTGTTCCCTCCTCACACACACACACACACACACAGACTAGAGCGCTGACACATCCTACATGCACTCACATATTTTCAAAGGCCTAAATGGCAGGATAAGACAGTGTGTCAAAATGTTTGAGAGAAGCAGAGTTCACTTGTCAGTAAAGTTCCACGTGCCCGTGTCCTCTGCTGCAGCGTCTCCTCCTGAGCCTCTCCCTCTTTACCCCGTGTGTCAATCAAACCCGCTCATTATCGGCTCATGTTTAGGTAAATCTCATTCAGAACTCACTTTGCATTGTCCTTTTATGGTGAAATGAAGACGTAAAAGAGGAGTGATGTGAGGTGGGATTGTGTACGCAAACTTTGGGAGGAAATTGCGTCAAGGAGTACCTATGAAGGGTTTTACAAATCCCAAGTTTTTTCATGCAAACAAATCCTGATTCGATTCAAACTTATATTGTGAACGCACCTTACATTGACATAACACACAGACACACACCTCTGACTGAAATTCATGCAGCAGATTAATATAATACTTGTACTCGTTCAGTTGTTGATATGAAATTTTGCTTAATCTGAACATTAAAAAGTAGATATGTATTCCACTTATACCAGGGCTGTCCAAACTACGGCCCAGGGGCCAAATGTGGCTCTCAGACCAATTTCTGTTGGTCCTCATGCCTCCTCCTAATCTGGCCCAATTGATCAGCAAGTATTTTTATTACAAACTGAAGAGCTTCTACCTCTATAACCTGAAAAAACATCACACTGCATTGTGACAGAGACCTAAAAATAATCTTCCAAGTTTTATTAACGGTACGGTATGTCTCTGTTAAACCTGTGTTAAATGCACCGTTTGATTCGCTGTGTCGACACTGATCTGTGGCCCTCTGCTGCAAATATGTTTCAGTGTGCGGCCCTCGGTGAAAAAAGTTTGGACACCCCTGATTTACACACAAAATAGTGCTGTTTTAATCACACATATAGTCAAGTAACATTATGTAGAGAACAAGGTCAACCCAAGGTCATGTGAGTAGAGTCAGTACAATCATAAAATTACATTATTGGGCTGGTTTTGTTCTTTTTTTTAATTATGTGCACATATAACCTCTTGTTCTCGACTCCCATGCTGCAGCACCCGAAAAGAGGTCATTAGCGCCTGAGAACAAATAGGACTGGGCTGGAACAAAGGATTGGCTTTGGTTTACTAATGTATTAGAAAAAGCACCAAAATGTAAAATTGAGGGAGTCTAACACCCGGCCAGAACAGGATTCATTTGGAAACCCTTTTAGAGCATGGCCGTCCCATTTCATTTCAAATGGCTAGTTTTTTTGCATACCCAGACTATAACATTTTCACATTCCTGCACACCCATCGCCACGGCAACAGATGTGTGTAACAGATGTGTGCAACAGCATGTCCCCCTGCAGGTAAAGCACTTCTGGAATATTCAGATAATGCCTCTACCTCCACCTGTTGCTTCTAGCCATTCTCTGGTTCTTACACATGTATTCAATTTATTTCATTTATTTATCAATTAAAAACAGATTTACCAACAGTCACAGGAAAATAAGTTAATTATAATATGGTGTAGGGCAGTGTTTCTCAAACTGTGGTACGTGTGGTCGGGCACGGGGTCTTACAGGTGGTACGTAAGGTTCTCTACACTCAAACCTTTTCAGTTTTTGGCCATCTTTTTGGTCATGTGTTGGTGTAGATACTAAAGTAGCAATAATGTGTCCCCATTTTAGATCTTGTTTAGCCCTAGTTTAGACCTAGAATACTACTATTATAGACCTGACTTAGATCTCAGGTAAACCAATTTTTGTTGCTGGTGTAGCAGATTAGTGCAATATTCATACGCATTTAGTTGCTGAAACACAATTTGTCGAGTCAAGTTAAGTCAAATGTATTCATAAAGCACATTTAAAAGCAACCACAGCTGCCCAAAGTGCTGTACAAAGGCCATATAAAGTGTAATCTTATAAAATAAAACAATACAATATGTACACAATATGCAATAAGTGACCCGCAAAACCTGTGTTAAAAGCCAGTGCAAACAAATGAGTTTTCAACAAAGATAAAAAATAAAAAAAAACATTTACAGATTAGGCAGTTCTAATATACAGAGGAAATTGTTCCAGAGTCTAGGACAGCTACAGAAAAAGCTCAGTCCCGTCTTGTTTTTAGCTGGGACCTTGGAACATCCAAAATCATCTGGTAGGCTACAATTACTCTTTCATTACATACCAAAAAAAAAAAAAACCCAGAAAAAAACAACTTAAGCACCTTAAAACTCCCAAGCGAATTGCCATTTTCTTATACAGCAAGAGTGTGAGATATCTAGGGTTGTAGTCGACTAAAGAAATTCTTGGTCGACTGTAGACATGTGCTGCTCATCCATTAGTCGACTAAAAAGGGGGCGTGGCAAAAACTTTCAAAACTATCTTTACATAACTGACCCGAACTGCTATCACAAAACTATACCTGTATGCAACACAATCATCCATCCATCCAGCCATTTTCTTTCGCTCATCTTGGTACAGTCTAAGCAGGGACTCCCAGACTTCCCTCACCCTAGACACTTCCTCTAGCTCCGCCTGTGGGACCCCAAGGCGTTCCTATCCCTCCAGCGTGTCCAGGGAGGCGTCCAGGAGACATCCGGAACAGATGGCGGCTCCAAAATGTGTTTAGGTTAAGACGGATTAAAGTGAAGAGTTTAATCATTTTTTAACATATAAATACCAAAAACATACAAAAAAACTTCAGGTAACTTACTCACTACTTCTTTCTCCTTTCATTCCATATAAATCCTAAGAATCTAAACAAAATAATTAGTGGACAAATACAAATTTTGGTCACCTGAGAAACCATCAACCGATAAAACGACTAAACGACTATCGGACATAAACTGAACAAGCAAATTAACTGTAAAACACATCCTGTCCTGTCTACTCTCCTGACAAAATAAATAAATAAATAAATATGATCAAACCCCGTTCATGTAAACGTTATCGGCACCAAACTGCCGGGGATTAGCGAAGAGTGGACCGCTGCCACCAAACCACCAACGCAGCAAAAAACATGGAATGTAAGTAGAGTCGACAGGCCAAGAAAGTGTTCTGAGAGCGTAATCCTGTCATGTACTTGTCTTCCCCCGAGAGGCGTGGAGAATTGTAATGTCAGAAATGTGCTCAAATGTGCCACAGTTTAAGTTTTAACAGAACGGAGAGGGTCAGCGAGCTGCCAGATCTGCCCCGAGCTATAGACAGTGAATACAGGCGTCGCTGGAGTACGTGTTTGCTAATAAGGAGTGTCAACTGTAGTGAGAAGCTAGCTGTCAGGTTCAAATTGGATGTGTGAATGTGTAAGGGTATGTAATGGGTGTCAAGAAAAGGCAAGATTAAAGGAAGTGTTGCTGTATTATATTTAGAATGTGTATTTTAACTTTGCCGGGAATAAATAGCTGAAGTAATCGTAAGTTGTTGTCTAGGATCCAGAATGCAGACTTCTTCAATACATGGACTTGAGGAGCAGGACCACTCTCCAGCGAACTGCAGCTCACCTTAACCACACCTCAACCACACCTCAACTGCACCTTAACCATACCTGAACCACACCTCAACCCTTTAATCACACCTTAACCACACCTCAACCCTTCAACCACACCTGAACCATACCTCAACCACACCTTAACCACACCTGAACCACACCTCAACCCTTCAACCACACCTGAACCACATCTGAACCACACCTCAACCTTTCAACCACACCTGAACCACACCTCAACCCTTCAACCACACCTGAACCACACCTCAACCCTTCAACCACACCTGAACCACACCTCCAATTACCCAGAAGCCCTATTTATACAAGTCTATCCCGGGAACAACATCTGCCTCCGCTTTCTCTATCCCTTCCTCCAACCCTGTGTCTCTTGTTCATCTTTCAGCCTGAAGACCTCACCATCTACAGAAAGGGGGGTCCTGATTCGGCCGAGCTAACCACCTGAGACACAGCGCCCATCGTGAGTCTCTACTCAGCCTGCACATCTAGTATTTATACCATCAATAAATATCTTTATCATATACCATTGTTGTGATGTGGTCCTTGCTAGTGAATTTACAAAGATGTAGGTCTGGTCACCCTTGAACATCCCGAGTTCAGATGGGATTGAGGTGGATCAGCCAATCAGGGATGCACACGCTTACGAGAATGAAAACTGCATCATAGGAGATTGAAAAATTTCCCAGATTCCTGTCAAATCAATGAGCGAAGCACTAAACTTTGCTAATCTGAGGTGAGAGAAATGTTTATTCAAAATGTTTATGACCAATGAGCTCCTTCGTTTTACATGCACCACTGACATGAACAAATTTGAGTGCACGGTCCTGTTTGAATCTGGCTCGAGGCGCAACAAAGGGCGTAGCAGACCGGACTGATATCCCTCTATTACGGGACAATGCTATCGGCCCTACCTACGGATAGCTAACAGTGTATGGTAGGGAGCAATGGATTTTTTTTTTAGCTAATTTGTGTTATTTTATTATTTGTGCAAAAATGACTAATGACTAAAATGAAAGAAAAAGAAAAAAAGCAAACTACAGAGCAATAGTCAGTGAAAAACATGCATGAATTACTCTAACTTTGAGTGGGTAGTGACAACGGGAAATATTATATCATGGTTAAAAGCTCTCAAAAGCAGGTTTTTCATAATATGTCCCCTTTATGGTAAATTTTTATATAGCGCTTTTCCATCTTCAAGCACATGCACAAGTGTACGCAGACATTAGAGTTAAGTGTCTTGCCCAAGGACACAACAACCGCATTCATCTGTGGGATCTGGAATCTCACCGCCAACGTATGGGCCAATGAATCCGACTGCTCGACCGTTGATGTTTCTGTCGAGAGCGGGATTTGATTTGATTCGCCAACCTTTGGATCAGTGGACAAACCTCTACCAACTGAGCTACTGTCGCCCTTTAGGATTTAGATCAATATTGGAGTTTACGATGAACACAATGTGATCTATAAGAAAATAATAATAAAAAAATAATAAATTAATTAATAAATAATAATAATAATAATAATAATGTCCTTAATGAAGCAAACAATTGTCTACATAAAACACATTGTAAAGAAAAGATATGCATCAACTCTCAATGAACAAGCGCACGAAATTACCACCGCTAATGCATCCAGAGCAGAGAGCTGAATTAAAGACATAATGAAGAGGTGCTTGGATCTTGGCCTCTCCCCGGGGGCTGTTGGACCCTCTCTGAGCCCCAGACAGATGAGCTCGGAGAGGGTAGACCATTCATCGTCCTCCTGTCCTCCCGTACTGCTGCGATGGCTCCACACTGTGAGACATAATGTGCCCATATGCTTCCGACTGCACACCTGAGCACTATTTAAACCATGACCGAATCAAAAATTATGATCAAATATATTTTTACCTGTACTTTGACACCTTAGGCTACCATTTCTTGTAGTATAACTCAAAGTAAAAATCTTGGAAATAGCCCAAAGTATTAGCTGGAACGAAATGGGTCTATACAAATGCCAAGAGAGGGCGCTAAAGCTGCATTTGCTAATACAATATAAGTGAAATAGTCTATGTGAATGTGATAAAAGGAGGGTGGGGGGGTAGAATAGGGGCTGAGACAGACATGCGACAACTGAGCACCCAGTTAGAGTTTGCTTGCACTTTCTGTCTACCACTATTTTGTATCCAATATTATTTTTATATGAAATAATTTGTAAAAATATATCACTTGAAATCATGTTGGAATATGAATTTTTCTTTGCTTTATTAGAGCAGTAATATTCTAAAACTGTGGAATTTCGAGTGCTCCTGTTCAGACGACAGGTATCACAGTGCATCATAATTCAAAATGTTGTTAACTGAAAACTGCAATATTGATCCAAAGCACTTTAAAGAAGACCTATTCTGCAAAATCGACTTTTCAGAGCTTTTAGTCATCTTATAGTTGCTTCCCCTTCTCATTTACCCTCTCCAAGTTGTATCTGGAGCGCTTCGTGCAAAATTAAGCAATCTTTACTTGTTTATTTTCAAGACGCAATATTGCAGATAAATCCCCATTTTCCCCGCCACTGGCATACACCCACTGCTTTCTGCTTACTTTGTTCTTTAGTTTTATATTTTTAATCGATGAAACGCGTAGGATTCGGCAGCATCGTGTTTTCGTTTGGTACAAATGAAAATGTGAGATGCAGCTATCCATAGGAGGTGCTGACAGTTACAAGACTAAATTTTGTGATGGTTTACGGTGACGTCAGTTCCTTTTGGATTTTTCTTTTATTAAGTCGGTTTCAATGAATATTGTGATTTAAAGTGTGCAAATTATAACAAAATGATCCGACAAATGGGTCCTTTGTCGTCCTGTTCAAAACTGAGAAGCCGTGCCTCTTCATAGTACTTTCATTGTAGCAAGGAGCTGATTGTCATTTATGTGTTTTTATTTATCACCCAGAATCTTAATTATTCAAACAATCACAATGTACAGGGTTGTTGGTGGGGATAGGTGAAAACAAAGATTTTCTGAGCACTCGAGCCTCAAATTCAAGACAATGCAGGATTACTCAAATACTAATATAACATAGTAATAGTGTAATATGTCTCCTTTAAAACGTTTGTGAATGCCAAAAAGCCCTTAAGTGCAATTATTTTATTCTCTCTTAAAACCATTGGCGGATGAGAATAAATGACTATTTGAAAATGGTGGGTTGGTCAAAGAGTACTATAAAATTCCATACATTATCTATATGTGTTGATATGTAACTGAGAGATGTAACTGGGAGCTTAAGTGAATCATTATAGAAATAATATTCAAAATGCTAATTAAACTATGTCTTCAGATCACAGAGTCACAGGACAGGACCATGCAGAGTGTTGAAATGTACTCCTCTATTGTCAGTGAAAATGTATTTAGGTGTACTTATCCATACATTTGTCTCCTGTAGGTTAGACTAGTGTAATGACCTGCTCACTGGCCTCTCCAAACAAGCGTTAAGTCAGCTGCAGTACATCCAGAACACTGCTGCTCGGGTCCTGACTAGAACCAGGAAGTACGAGCACATGCGTCCTGTGCTCAGGTCTCTGCACTGACTCCTGTGGCTCAGAGAATAGACTTTAAAGTAACTCTCCATGGCCCAGCATCAAAGTACATCTCCGACATGTTAGTGCCATATGAACCATCTCACACTCTGAGGACTTAAGGGACAGGCCTCTTGCTGGTGCCCAGAGTCTGGACTAAACATGAGGAATCAGTGTTTTCAGCTTCAGTGTTTCAGCAAATAAAACCCGGAACAATCTTTCTGATGACTTTGACAATGTTTAAATCCAGGCTCAAAATAGTTTTGTTAAGCTGTGCATATGACTGACTTTTTTATTTTTTTATTTTGCATTCTTCTCGTTTTATGATGATTATGTTTTGATTTGTTTCTATGGTGGTTTTAATGTCTTTCTTAGGTACAGAATAATAAATACCTGCGTTAAAAGTACACTGCATGTCTATGGAGGAATGTTCAGCTCTTACCCTGGTAAAACAGTGCACAGATTAGCAAACACAGTATGGCATGTTTTTAGGCGCTCTGAAAGCTCAAGAATGCTCACAAAATTTAAACAACACATTTTCAATAATCTGTAATCATTGAGGTTGTTAAGTGTCCCATTTTGATATTTGATTTTCAACAAAAAAGGTGAAAGTGAGTAACTGAAAGCTGTTGGCTAATGCTAGCTAGCTTGTAAATGTAATTTGCGAGGGACTTTCTTGTTTTACATGATTCAATACAGATTCAGCTCACCTGTTGTAGTTCCAATTAAGCCAGTTCTTTATGGTCAGACTGTGCTAAAACAAAGCAGGTTTAACTCTAGTTTGAATAGTGCCTCCAGTTAGCTTCACCCTTCAGGAAATGTTGATGACATTAGCTGAAAGGTATCAATTGTCATCCATTCATTACCAGCATATAGCCACGTCCAAAGACCGCTTCCTCAGCACTGTACATTCTTCAGGTTGTGCACTCACCAGATCAGTCAGCTGCTGCTCTTTTGTCGTTTAATTCCAAATAATAAATGGAGGCCCCATGTTCACTTTTCACAGTCTATTTGGTTTCGGTCATGCTCTGTGCTTTTCAGGTTTCATACAGCACAAGCTAACAGCAGAAAATACGAAATGTAGCAAAATTACTGGTGCCAAATTTTTCTATTGTGCTGACAGTGGCACTTACCTATTCCACTATGTATTTTAAATGCTCTCAGCCGTGCCGTGAAATAAGCAGGTATGGTCCTATTGGAAATGCAAGAGAAGTCGAGCCAGGAAACGCTCAGAATTGTAGTTATAAGTTGAATATCCTCGTACTTCAAAAAGGTGGAAATAGGGACACGCGCTTAGCTGAGAGTATTATCTTTGAATTACTACCAATATCAGAAAACTACTACATACTACCTAAATAACACAAGGTGAAGTAGGATTTGTATGTGTTTTGTAGGGAGATTTGACCCATTATAAAAGGTACAATATGTATCTTTTCTAGTGTTGGTGCTTGTCTTCATGGAGCTGTTGCATTAAAAGCAAATAGCATCAAAGTTATCAATCTATCTACCTAAACAAAGCATTTTTTTTCCGGGTTTCCGCTTCACAGATCTGTCTTAAAACTTGATCTGGTGGTGTGAGCTGCTCGTCTCCATGAAGACAAATATATACAGGATTCTGTGTCGCGTGAAAATGTGAGACAGGCCTCTACTTTGGATATTTAAATCCAAGCTCCAAGCAGTTCTGCGTAGCTGTGCATATGACTGGAAAGGTTTTTATTCTGCACGCTTCCCTTTTAATATTAATTTTATGATGATTATGTATGTTTTGATTTGTTTGTATTGTGATTTTAACGTCTTTCTTATTCTGTACAGCACTTGGAATTACTTTGTGTACGAATTGCTCTATTATTTTTTATTTATTTGTTTATTTATTTATTTCGAGCACATGTATCGGGTACAGTTAAAGCACATTTCACAAATTAATCCTTATATAAGCTCAAAAACGAGTGAGAAGAATACAAATAAACTTGCCTTGCCTTGCTTAGTCTATAAAGCCATACTATGTAACATTCCAGCGATTCAATACGATACTTGATACATGACTCACAATATGATAATACCACAATGTAGCGATACTGCAAAAATCAATGTATTTCAATCGACGATATGCTTTACACATTTATGCTTCTGTTGTAGGGAGTATTATACCTCTGATGATGCAGGTCAAAATGACACACTGTATATTCCAAGCTAAGATAAATTCTCTCGCTCACAAATTTCTACGTGGACAGTGAACTTGATTTTTCCACGCTTCAGAAAAATGCATTGTTTTCAAATCTAGTGTATCGCTGCGATTTAAAATGCTGCAGAAGTTAAGTGTTACATGAGCCCGTTATTGGTGGTGCCGTGCCAGATGCTGTTTTCTCACTTATGCATTCAGTCCTGCTGCACACCACACATGGAGCCTGCTTTATTGATGGACTCGGAGTCGGATCTGAAATACAAGACAGTTTTTCCCAGGATGTATTCCAACTGAAGCTGCAAAAAACCCCGTTGACCGCTTTAAACTTTAAGCAACGCAGATCAGCTTTCAAGGAATACGCATACAACAGACACAACAGCACTGATTCATAAATATGCTTGGAAAATGCTGTGTTTTTTTTCCATTTGGTGGTGTTCTGAATACAGTTACTTTCCTAAAACAGTACTTGATCACACAATTTAACTTTCAAACTGCGTGGCATTAATAAGACAAAAGAGTAGTGCGTATATGTGTGTTTTTCCTTCTCTGATTTGTGGAAATTGAATGCATTTCCAAAGGGACAACAAACAAGCTATTCCGACTCTCACATTTTTCATAAATTTCTTGAATGAACGTTATGGGAAAAGTTTGCAAAGTTGCAACAGTGGAGGAATACATTTAACTGTAATGTGTCCCTTTGTTGTAAGATCGGTGGTGATACTTGTGCGAAAAGATGGTTACTATGGAATCTGAGAGAACCAAATACTAGAAAAGCTTAGTTTGTAACAAGCTAACACAGGTAGCTAACTTACAGTTGGGTAGAATTGTAGTGGAGGCAGGTTTTATGATGTATATTAACTTTAAAACACAGTGAAGGTTCATTCATTAGAACTTGCTGGCATATACACTGCCTGGCCAAAAAAAAACAAAAAGTCGCCACGTGGATTTAACTAAGCAAATAGGTTGGGGTTGCTGCAGTTAGTCTGATCTAGGTTCAGCAACAGTCTGTGCTCAAATACTGAGGTCAGCTGACACCTGAATATACTGAATGACCAGGTTAGTCCATCAATAGATTTTTTCTTCCCTGATGGCACGGGCATATTCCAAGATGACAATGCCAGGATTCATCAGGCTCAAATTGTGAAAGAGTGGTTCAGGAGCATGAGACATCATTTTCACACATGGATTGTCCACCACAGAGTCCAGACCTTAACCCCATCGAGAATCTTTGGGATGTGCTGGAGAAGGCTTTGTGTAGCGGTCAGACTCGACCATCATCAATGCAACATCTTGGTGAAAACTTAATGCAATATTGGATGTAAATAAATCTTGTGACACTGCAGAAGCAAAATCGAAACAATGCCACAGCTAATGCATGTCGTAATCAAAGCTAAAGGCGGAACAACGAAATATTAGAGCGTGTGACCGACTTTTTTTTTGGCCAGGGGCAGTGTATGTGTAACTTGGGAGGTGCCAAATCTGAGTCGCAGTAAACACAACCATTCTGAGATCACTCCTATTGAGCCAAGTATTCAAACAAATATTTCACACCAGTTATTGTGTCACAACAAGCTGAGAAATCAAACTTTTTGCTTATTCTTGAGTAAGAAAAGTACAAATGCCCACAGTGCTTCCTAATGCATGTCTGTCAAAAAGTTGTCGCCGCCATGTTTGTTTTGGTTTGTTTGGGCGATTTGCCTTTGGCCTTTACCCAAACCACAACACTGCCTTAAGATAATCCACCTTGCCCGCTCCCACTGCAGCGTTTGAGCCCTGGTCGATTGGAATCTTTGGATCAATTTTGAGTTTGTGAAGTATTTGCAGTTCAAGTATATATGGGAGAAGAACATTTTGATTTCTAGGACCGACTAAATATGCACGCCTACTGAAACATGTACGAATCAACTAAACACAGCTGCCATTTATTGATGAACTTACAACATTATATCATGGTCGAAACCTCAAAAAGTACATTTGCTAATTTAATAGGACACCAAACAAGACATTTCCAGTACTCATTCTGACACTTTCTCTAGACAAAAATCACGAAATCAACTACTTTCCTTTGAGTGGCTATGCTTTGCCCCGCGCCCTCAGCCCCCGTGTCCACCCGCCTCCATGTGAGCACTCACCCTTGGCCAGTGAAGCCTCTCTGATAGGGGATAAACCTCCAAACCTCGTGTGGGAGGGTGTGCTCTGGACAGAAAGACAGAATCAGCCCCGGCTTAGTCTTGAGAAGGAGATCCAGTTGTCACTAAGTCTTCCGCACATCCCATCATGGCTGCCGGTCTCGCTCACTACACAACAAGCCCTTGGTAGTGTCCCTCTGAAGTGTGTCACATGAGAATCCGGCGTGTCCGACCACATTACCACACTAATACTGTTAGAGCAGTGGACAAGGCTGCGGCTGTCAGAGGAGGAGGAGTAACAACCTTTTCTGTAGCTACTTTCACTGCAATTTTAGTGCTATAGTGGTAGTAGCGTAGCATGTGTGTCCTTGATGGTCAGTTGAATGTGTTGGACTGGTTCATGGTTCATATGGCTCTAACATGTCTGACATGTACTCTGGTGCTAGGCCATGGAGAGACTTGTTCACAAGCAGAGCTGCTTTAAAGTCTATTCTCTTACTACATTTTATATACATACGGAAGACATCACAAATATGATGCAAGGTATATGGAAGCATATATATGTATGTAGCAAAGACAAAAAGTTAAATAATTCAACTAAATATGCTTTATATTGTATATTCAATTTTTTATTTGACTGCAAACCCTTGGCCTTCTCTCAATGAGCTTCTTGATGAAGTCTCCTGAAATGGTTTTCACTTCACAGCTGTGCCTTGCCAGGGTCAAGAAATGGGAAAAAAAGTTTTCACTATTTTGTCAATATCTCCAGGAACACTGTTTAATGATATGCGAAGGTGGAAAGTGAATTAAATGTTGAGATATTGCTGATTAAGAGCGTAAATCTATGCAATGTATACCTTATTTTATGTATAGCTTATCAACTTTTCAGAGCTTCTAATCATGGTAAAATTGGTTTCCTTTCTCATGTGACAAAGCTGTATTTAGTGTGATTCATGCATATCTGAGTAATCTTTATACTCCTGTATTCAGGACATCGGGGATACACGTAGGATTCACCAGCGTTACATAACCATCATGCTCACTCGCATGATCTGCAGCTATTCACAGCGTACAGCACTTTGTTGTAAAGACGTTTATGTAGTGTAAAGGGTCAGGCTGGAATCATTTTCAGATAATATTGTGATTTAGAATAACAGAATGATCCACAGGTGTCACAGATTAAGCCTATAACTCTACAGTAGACAAAAGTACACTATGCCTTCTTTAAAAGTCCTATATTATGTAAAATTGACTCTTATGAGCTTTAAAATACAGCTGCCTTCTCAAAACCATACCTGGAGTTGTGTTTTGTTTCATTCACACACGTTTGAGTAACTCTTTATTTTTATCTGGCTACATCTCCAAAGCTCAAAATGCTCTGTTCCACCTTGTGATGTCATAAAGTGGTAGTTTTCAAGTTAACAGCTCCTTTTACCTTTTGTATAGAAAGGATTACCAATTCCAGGGCTGAAATTATCCAAATGATTCTCGTGAAGGTGTATGGAGTTTAAAAACACAGTGAAGCACTTCCTGTATCACCACATGACATCACAAGGTGGAGAGTTTTCTGTTCGAGAGGCGAACTCAGCCTAAATATGCAGGATTTGTGTGTTAAACGTGCGTGAATGAAACAAAACAGAACTCCAGGCATGTTTGTGATGAGGTAACAACATTATAAAATACCGTAGATCAGAAAATTGTGTAATACGGGGCCTTTAATGTGGCATTCGTGCAAATTAAGTCACATGGGAACAGAAAGAGTTAACGTACAGCCCATTTAGAATATTTAAACCTGTACTGTCTAACATAATTGAAATGACTGTATTCAATGTGTCCAGAGATATGCATTTCATTATTCTTTGGTAAATACATAGACGCTGCTACTGAATGCGAATACTCTCATAAAAACACAGTAACTTAGCCTGTGCGTGCAGAAACGGTGATAGATCGAGACATATGGTAAACCCGGGGTGAGTTTAAGCACAAATGTAATGAAGAGGAGCAGCTCGTGTGGGACACTTAGCTAATGGACAGCTCTGTTTGTGTGCCCTGTTTACTGTTACCGGGCTCTCCGTGCTGGCCCGGGCCTCCCATCGACTCTTTCAGGGGCCATAAATCACCGTGGAGCTGGCAGTGTGGACGTTAAGCAAGTCCCTTTTCTTTCTTTCTCGCTTGATTTTCTTCTCTCTTTCTCTCCTTTCTTTCTATCCCTCCATCTTCCACTTGCCTCCTCTCTCTCCCTCTCAACCACCTTTGCTTTTCACCTTCTCGGTCTCTGTCTCTCAGCCCTCTTCATCTGTCCTCTCTTTTACTTTACCCCTTTCCCTTTCAGTCGCTTTCTTGCTTCCTACCTCTTTCCTCCAGACTTTCTCCCCCCATTTTCCTTTCTGTCTTTTTTTTCTCTCTTAGTGACCTCCCCTCATCTCTCTCTCTATCCTCTTATTGCCAACCTTCTACTGTTACCTCTGTCCTCTTTCTGTTCCCCCTTTCTTTCTCTCTCTACCCCCTTTCATCTGTCCTTTTTGCTTTCTTTCTTTCTTTGTCTCTCAATCTGACCTCTTCCTCTCTTCCTCTCATCTTTTCCCTCCCTTGTTCTTATCTCGACTCTCTCTTCCCTACCATCTCTCTACATTCCCTCTATTACCTCCCCTCTTCCTTCTTTCTCTCTCCTCTCCCTCTATTCCTCTTTACTTCTCCTTTCCATCTACCCCTCAGCACTGACAATATCTTTTCCTTCTTCTCTCCCTTCCCTCTCCCTCTTTCTCAGTCCTCTCATTTAATCTCTCTCTTATCCCTCTATTCTTTCCTTCTCTTTCCTTCTCAACACCTCTCGTCCCAACATCCCCCTCTCTCTTACTCACATCCTTCTCTACCTCTTTTCCCCTATATTACCTCACCTATTCTGTCTCTCTTAATAACTATCCTTCCTCTCTCTCTCTCTTTGTTACCTCCACCCTCTCTTGTTTCTCTCCCTTCTTTTTTCTTTCCTTCTCACATCCCTCTTTCACTTCCCTCATCTTCCTTCTCAGACCCCCCCATCATTTCTCTCTTTTGCTTCATCTTTCTGTTTCAAACTCACCCACACCTTTCTCTCTTCCTCTCCCTCTTTCCCTCTAACACCCTTCCTCTTTTCTCAATTTACCTTCCCACATCATTCTTTCTCTTTCTCTTCCTCCCTCTCTCTCACTCTTCCTCTTTACCTCTCTTTTCCAAACACCTCTCATTCTCTCCCTCCATTTTTCTTTCCCTGTCTCTTTCTCAGTACCTCTCCTCCCTACATCCCCCCTCTTATTCTCTCTTCCCTCTCTAACTCTTTTTCCATTCCCCTCTATCCCTTCCCATTCCCTCCTCTTTTTCTTTCTTTTTTTCCATTTCTCTCTCTCACACTGTCCTTTCTGTCTCTCTCCCTCTCAATCTTCTCATTTAATCTCCCCCTCTCTCTTATCCCTCCATTAGTCCCTTCCCTCTCATCTCTCCACCTCTTTTCTCTCCCTTCTTTCTCACCCCTCCTCTTATACCTCTCCCTTCTTTCCCTCTCATCTTTTTCTCCTCTTTCTCTTCCACCCTTGATCTTCTCATTTCATCTCCCCCTCTCTCTTATCTCTCCATTCCTTCCCTCTGTTTTCCGTCTATCTTATTCTGCATTCTTCTCCCAATAACTCTTTCTCCTCTTTCTGTCTCTCCCTCTCAATCTCATTTAATCTTTTTTCTTATCCCTCCATTCCTCTTTGTCTTTTTCCCCACACACCTCTCTCTCTTTCTCCTCCTCTCCTCTCTTATTATCGTTTGTTGTTTGTTGTCTCTTTCCTCTTTCTTTACCCAACCTCTTTCTTTCTCACCTCCATCCAACTCTTTCCCTCTCGCTCCCTTTCCTCCTCATTCTTTCTCTCTCTCTCTCCCCCCTCTCCTCCTCTCTTTTTCTCATCCAGCCAGCCAGGCGAAACCATGTGACAGCGCTACAGCGAGCCGTAGTCGTGCTATTTTTTCTGTCTTTTCCATCCATCCTGTCTCGCTCTCTTTCTCAACTCCTTTCCCCACTCCACCCCACCTCTCTCTCTCTCTCTTTCTCCTTTCTCCGTTCATCCAACCAACCAGCCAAGACCATGTGGGTTCAGAGTAGACTTCATTCACAAATTAGGTCACAAAACAACAGTAGCGAGAGGAGCAATTAATCACAAACACGTCGATATCGAAGTGGGTGTTCTTTCTTTGGACTTTGCTAATTTGACCTAACTTGGGGAGTCTGTAAGATCCAGTGGTGGAAGCGGCTTAACAACGGCCCGGGCAAAGATACAGAGGGAGATATGTGCGGAATGGATAATTATAACCTATAAAGCAAAAAATAGCACTGCAGGCTAAATGAAATTACTTGGATAAAACCCCTACACCTGATTTTTTTTTTTTAATCCATGCATTGGAGCCAAAGTATGAAGAGTTTTACTGTCTGATTATTAGGAAGTGTGTGTTAGCATCATAGACTGTATATATAAATGGACATAGCTAACCTGCTAGCCGTTGCGTTCCAAATATGAAGTGAAAATCCAGTTCCGGTTCCATCGACTCTGGCTCCAATTCACTTTCTATTGAAAAACTGTCGTCCCTCTCTCTGTAACTGCTGCTGCATCATTTTGGTCTTAAAATGTTCGTATTGACCCGCTCTACATGATCGTGGTATTTTTTATTTCACTATTGTGTCCATAAATCCATATATGAACGTTAATAACAAATCAGGCGTCTTCTTTCCCTGAGGTTGGTCTCGTTAGCGCTAGCAACACTGTCAATCAAACCTGTTGCTAAGCGCCTGCTCGCTGTTAAAGCAGGAAGGGGCGTTGCTTTCAACAGCCTCGCTCCAGATTGGCTATTTGGTTGCTATGAAACTTGCAGCTGGAATTCCTAATATGGAACTCGACCCTAGCCTCGATGAGCTTCACTTGACTGGAGCTGAACGCTGTGGGAGACGTCACACTCCCTTAGCTCACTCCTTTATACAGTATATGGTTAGCATTCTGGTTGTTGTTATCTCTATAAACACAGCAAAACTCCGCTCTGGCCTCAAACTCATTGTGATAATTAGTAATGCTAGTAATTAGGATGCTCGGATTGCAAAAGGTACGTGAGGAATAACTCTAGATTCTGCACCATTGCAAATCATTTGAAATTAACTAGTTCTGTTTTTCACGTTTTTAAGACTGCAAAAAACAGGTACAGCGCCTTTAAGATTATTTTATCTTGCTTTGTCTCTTCAAGTAAAAAACTGATAATAGTAACCGTATTGTTCACACCTATGGTTCCTGACTGTAAACAACTAGGGTGTTGTCTAGTTAGTGGCAGAAACTGTTTTGGAGAGGTGACTGACTCTCAATGTAGTTAGACTGAAGAATTCATTCTCTCAATTCGTCTCTCAAACAGAAAACACTCTGTTCCACCTTATGATGTCATGGGGTGATACAGGAAGTGCTCCACTGTGTTTTTAAACTCCATACAGCTTCACTAGAATCATTTGGATCATTTCAGTCCTGGAATTGCCAATCTCTACTGAAAATTACCACTAGATGACATCACAAGGTGGAACAGAGCATTTAGGGGTGTAGACAGACTAATAATAAAGTGTAAAAACACAACTCCAGGTATGTTTTTAATGAGGTAAGCACATTATAACTTAAACTTAAAATAACTTAAAGCACATCACAAGCACCATTTTGTGTCATATAGGACCTTTAATAGTCAAGATTCATCCAATTCAACATCATTGCAGCCTTAAAAGTAATAACACACTACAATCTGAAGCAAACAATGTGTACTTGTGTTGTGCTGGGAGATGACATCCGTTGCCCTTCATCAGACCTCAAACAGTACTGTCTGTTCAGGTCAGACTGGGTAAAGCAGAGACATAAATGGGTGATGCCTGTCCACTCCTCTGGCCTTGTCCCAGAGCTACTCCTGTCAGGACTGGACCACATACTCATCCCATCTACAGTCGCATGAGCAAACATCAAACCAGCAGACAGGTGCGGGCACGGGCAAGGAGAAACTACCGTCTAACCGTCGAAAATGACTTCAGAAAGAAATATAAGGTGTCAGTCTGATGAGGTTCATTAGCTTTACATCAAGGAACCACACACAGATTCACCAGTTAAGTGTTTTTCCCAAGGACACAACAACAGCATTCATCTTCGGAAGCTGGAATCTAACCGCTCTTCCAATGATGTTTATGTTGAGAGTGGGATTTGAACGGCCAACCTACGACTCAGCGAACAAACACACTGCAAACAACCGGGTTACTGAGCTGCTATCGCCCCTGATACGCACTTCGTTTTACGTTTCTTCTTTATTTCCAAGATAGTAGATTCTCGGTGAAGCCATCAACACTGTGAATAGAGACATATGGAGTGTAGTAAACGAAAAATAAACTCAAAATCAGTCAAAACTTTCAAGAAACTTCATCAAGAAGCTCAATGAGAGACGGTTTGCAGCACTGTCAACAAAGCAAAGGGTGGCTACTTTGAGCGTTTGAAAATAAAATACAAAAAATGAGTTATCTTTTTTCTCTTTTCTGCACAATTCTACATATCTTGCATCATAAATTGGATGTCTTCCGTATCTATATATAAAATGTAGAACATATGAAGGAAAAACATATTGAACGAGATGGTGAGTCCAAGCTTTTGACTGGTAGTGGTAATTATACTTATATATAGTATCTTATGTAGAGACCTCTGTTTTTATGACACCTTGACATTTCGGCTGCACTCTGCTGCCTTCAAGTGTTAAGTCAAGTGTGATATTGTTGTGAAGTGTCTGGAGAGCTACAAGTACCACGGCCGGATCAGGGAGGCCATTCAGATCTGGCAACATCAAATCTGACTGACGATCAGACTTTCAAAGGGCTGCACAGACACTACTCTTCCATTAAGGGTCATTATTTTACCTGCCTCAAATTAGGTGCAAACACTTTAAAATGAGGGGGCAATGTAGCGTGCAAACCAGAACTGTCAAGGTATGATAAAAACAGAGGTTTGTTCATAAGGAGAAGAGGTATAATTACATAGTGTCAAAGTAAGTAAAGGAGAGGGGCACTGATTGAGACAAGTATTCATCTTTGGTTCTTTTTGTGTTCCACTTTAAACGGTTTTGCAGGTTTCTTTAGGTCAGATGGTGACTTTGTGTTCTGACTTTTTTTGTAGTTTAGTGTGGTAGTGTGACAGATATGGAAAGCGTAAAACTAAGGTAGGTATGTTTAACTCATCCGTAGCTCTCGGTTCTTACTTCTAGGTTGACAAGAAATAAGCATACTTTATTATTAGCTACAGACGGCACGTAATAGTCTAATTTTTGCACAAGTTTACCATATAAAAGACATAAAAAATGACTAATTTACAAAACATTACAACTGCGCTGTCAATTGATCTGATTAATTACTTCTGAAATACTATTAATCGGCAGTAGATTTTAATATAAATACTTAACCCTACAGCGTCGGATGTTATCGCCGCTAATAGACTCGCGGTTGCAGACTTTTCGTTACTGTAACCCCACAACCCATTGTGCTATCGTGTAAATTCAAACTGCATCTCAAAGCAGAGGCATGTGGCTCTTTAAATATGTTACAGTCATTATGGTAATATGCTTACCTTGTCGCTCAAACATGACCAATCAGAGCGCAGGTGCCGACGAGATTCTCCCAGTCAGTTATTTGATGCATCAAAGGAAAAATGAGGACGGATATGTAAAATAGAGGTAGTTGTGTGGAAAAAGGGCAAAAGTACATGCTGATACTTCCTTTAACATTTTTATAGCTAAAAAAAAGGAAAAAAAAGTCTTGGCGAGCTATAATGTTCTATAATGTGGTCAGTCCTTAAAACGTTAAAGCATATTTAAGCCATTTGCACATCATTTCTCAAACCTAAATAAATGACTTTTAGCCCAAATGCCAGTAATTATAATCTATTGACATACTTCATATTGAATCTGCTCACATGTTTCCTGCACACGATGAGACAACAGCTGTTTTTGCTACGTTTGGCTCAGCATCTTCCAGTATCTTGATGTCATATTTGGCCTGCTTTTCTGTTTTAGTGCTCACATGATTAACTATTGGGTACAGACCATAGATTGTATAAAACAGTGGACTAAAGGAGTGTGCTGTCACCTGTAGCGTTTGGGTCCAGACAAAAAAGCTCATCGAGGCTAGCATTTACAGCGGTGAATTTGGAGCCAAGATGCATATTAAAGATTCCGAACGCAAGTATCATAGCAACCAAAGAGCCAATCCGGAGCGAGGTTGTTGAAGGAAACACCCCTTTGTCACTTCTGCCGCGAATAATAGCGAAATAAAAATACCAGGATCATGTAGAGCAGGTTAATATCAACATTTAAGACCAAAATAATGAGTCTGACAGCAGCAGTTATAGAGAGAGGGACGACAGTTTTTCAATAGAAAGTGAACTGGAGTCAGAGTCGATAGAGCCGGTAGCGCACCCATGCTCATTTCGTATTTGTACCGCGACGGCTAGCACGTTAGCTATGTCCATTTATGTAAACAGTCTGTGATACAGACCCTTAAAGACAGATATTTTAAATTACTTTGATCAGCAACGTCAAGTTTATTTAAAGGTACTACTAACCCTTTGTTCCACCACAATTTTGCGTACATGAAACCTAACAAAAACGAAACATGACATAAGATGCAATCAAGTAAATTCGCGACCCAGCATTGAGCTAGAAATCTATGTATGCATTTTATTCGTATTGTGAAACTCGACAAACATAAGGGACCAAGTTTAAAAACGCTACTTTTACTGTCACCCCATTAAAGCATCGCCTATATTCGCCCGTACTGCATTTAATTAGACAACGCTTCAGAGAGTTACCATGATCTTTTATCTGAAACACATTAATATTTTAGTGTTAAAATTTTATAACATCTACTTTTCAGGATTAACATCTGAGGATAAAGCATATATGAGGACACCCTGTTTGTCCTTGCCCTTGTCGACAATAAAATTCACAATCCACAACTTTATGAAGCAAAGGAGGCTTACAAAAATGATGTCTTTTGAGGGCAGAATGTGTTATGTCAGCCATTTAATTCTTCATCTAACTCTTCTGTATGTTTCTAAACCATCTAAGACTGGACTAGCGTTAAAAGGCATATGCCAGATTTTCATGTTTTTCTAATTATGACTTGGTTTGATGGGATAGTTGATGTGGTAAATCATTAACGTTTGTTTTTTTTTTTTTTTACATCACTGAAGTGGCAGTTTGTGGAAGACAAGTTGAGAAAAAAAGTCACAAAATTGATGAGTTGTTGATCTTTCTTGCAGTTTAATTGCCTGGGATTCAGAATACACACTTGTTCAATGCTTTATGAAGATGTGAGTCTGGTCATTTCATTTTTAAAAGAGCGTGATTGACAGGTGGATTAGCTAGTCTGGGACACGCGTGATCCGCCTGTATCGGGAAAAAATAAAGGAAAAATATATCACAGGGGGCTGATATTGCGGATTTCATTTTATTTCTAAATCATAGGTGACCAACGAGCTCCTTCGTTTCATGTGTCACTGAAAAAAAGTGGATCTGATTGCATCTCGTTTGGCTTTCTTTATTCTAAATCATCTTTATTTGTATTGTTATGCATCTCTTTGACCTAACCCTCGGAGTACCATCTCTCATGTTACGTATCTCTTGTTTGTGCATGTAGCATTCTCCTGCCACTTTGACTTAGACTAAACGAGTTTGATTGTTTTGATGGTATAAATACACTGTATGTAAGTTCATTTTGTCAGCTGAGGGCGAGAGGACACTACCAGGGACACCAGCTCTTTGATGATTGTGCACAGTTGATTCAATAAACCAGACTTTTTTTATTCAAGACAGCTTCTCTGTTATTTTATACTTTTAAGGTTTTTACTATTAGAAATTCCATTAGAGAACATTAGAAAAATGACTAAAAACAAGTAAAACAATTTAAACAATCTGCTGACAAAAAACTTTAATTTAGATTAGATTTAGATATTTAGATGAAAACTGTAGTAACATTTCTTGTCAAAATGAACTCTATTCTGGACACATCTAATCACCAAAACATTTAAAATGATGTATCCTGATGGACCACTTTTAGCTTTTAGTTTAAAGAAGGCTGTGCAGTTAACCAAATAGGTTGGGTTCATGTGGCATCACAATGTTCCCCACTGCCCATAATTTAAAGGTGCACTGCGTAACTTTGTGGTAGATGGTCCTTCCACCTCTTGGACTCCAGGGAGAGAAATTGCTTTGCCTGGAATGTTCCATAGTTAAATATGTCTATTCAAGGTTAATTTCGTTGGTGCCTTTGATGCTCCAAAGTACATTGAAAAACATGCATTATTACTGTGAGTGGGGTCGCCTTTCCAAAGATCTGACCTAATAGCATTATCTGTCTCCTGGAGATAGTTAAAAAAATATCAAATTAAAGATTGTGCTTGTGTCTGCTCTATAGCTATAATCATTGTCACCTATGGATCATTATGTTATAAGTTGCACATTTTAAATCAAGTCCGTGTTGGACAAATGCGGTGCCCAGTGGGAGCTGACGTCACTGTAAACGTCATCAAAACTAAGAGCTGGCACCTCCGATGGATAACTGCAGATCACACTAGCGTGCAGCAGATTGTTCTTTTTTTCCAGTTGTAGCAAAATAACAACACAATATTCAGATAAATATTACAAGTTGAATTGTTTTTGCTTAAGAGGCCTGCTTTAAGTTTAATGTCATATGTGGAACATTCAAGGCAAAGTATTTACACAGTGCACCAGCCAAATGTAAAAAAAAAAACAAAACAAAAAACAAAACATCAACACCTTCTGCTCTGTTTACCGTCTATTCCTTTGTGTATGTCGTTATTATTCATTTCAGTTCAGGTACATTTTGAATGACACCTGCAAATTAGCCAGGCATAAAAAAGTGTATATTTTCCATCTGCATTTACACCTTTAGAAATAACTATTTACATACATAAATGACACTCAAAGCATTAACCAAGCTGACTGTGTAAAGGTCATGGTTATCCAGTAAAAGGCTAGATTTCACAGCGATATGCTTTTAATTAAACTGAACATCAGACGCGTAAACATCTATTGCACTGTTTAATGCCACTTACTAGAAAAGAGTGATGCAAAAAAGCCATCAGAGGTTGTTTTCAATCTAATCTAAATCACATTTCACTTCACACTTTCTCTAATTTATTATATGGATGCTCATTTTTTTTCCAAAGTGGTGGGTATAGAAGTAAAAAATTGTACTCAAGCAAAAATAATGTTACTTTAAAATAGTATTACTCAAGTAGAAGTGGTTCAAGTTACTCAAGTAGGAGTAAAAAAAGTAAAAAGTAAAACTACAACTGAAGTAATAGTAAGAGTAACATCTGATTTATGAGTTGAGGTTGTAATTGAGGGAAAACACATGAAACAATATTAAAGGTATAGTATGTAACTTTCCAGAGGTGGCACATCACTATGATTATATCTGGAAATAAAGTTAAAACCATACTTCGGAATATTCTCCATGGAGACAGATTTTATGACACACTCTGGTGGATTATAGCCGAAAGAACGATATGTCCATGGAAACAAGCTGGAGGATTTGAAAAACATAACAAAAAACAAAAAAGAAACATTAAAAATAAAAAAATAAAAAAATAAATTAAAAATGAAAAATAAAAAAATAAAAATGAAAAATATAAACTAAAAAATGAAAAATAAAAAATAAATAAATACATAAATAAATAAATCATTGAATTATTTAGTATTGCCAACTAAAGCTTTTGTCACTTGCAGACTTACCCACAGTGGTAAGAGTAATCAAAACTTTTACTCAAGTAAGAGTAGTGTTACTTTCTGAATATGACCCGTGTCTGGTTGCAATAACAGTTTATCAGATCTCTTTATGTCAGATGCCGTTCCTGTTGTGACTAGCATTATTGGTCCTGTTTTCAGATAGGCACGTGCACTCTTTCATGTCTCTAAAAATAATCTTTGTTTGGACTTGAATGGGATGAAAACTAAGGCTACAGCTCACCCACCGACAACGTACTGAGCCATTTTGACAGAGCAAAATGAATAATCAGGTAAACAAATTGTCATTATTTACACATATTAGGTAACCAATGGAAAATGGGCAAAAATGGGTGACAGGAGGAGTTACTATTCTTAATAACTCAAAATCAAATCCATCGTTTTCCAAAGTCCTCAAAATGTTGCAATGAAAAACATACTCTCAAATATGTTTACAATTATTATTATTATTTTTTTTATTTTACTAAATTTTATTCAGTATTATTTTATGTATTTATTTATTTATTTTATTTTATTTTTTATTCTTTAACCAAGCAATTGACAAACATCCTTCCAGACAACTGTCGCCCTATGACGACTCTTACACTCTTAGTATAACATTAAATGGTCCATATTACACTATTTTCTTATCTATGTTCTCCTCTCAACCAGAAAACAAGTGCTCCACTGTGTTTTTAAACTCTATACACCTTCACTAGAACCATTTCGATCATTTCAGCCCTGGAATTGCCAATCTCTACCGAACTAAACGTAAAAAGTAGCTGTTAATTTGCTTCTTTGAGCAGTAAAACACCTGACATTGAATAAATACAAGAAGAATGAATATGTTTAATGCCATACTGGGGATCATTCCAAGCAAAGCAACATCATCCCCACAGACACAAGCGGGTGGCGAATCCTCTACCAGAAAAGTTGCAGAATGCATCTTTAAAGAAATAACAAGTGATCTAAAATTATTCCATCCATGCCTTAAAATGTGTCCAACCAAAGAGCAAAGTTATAGACCAAACTGTGTGTAGTCTTCTTTTTCTATGGTCAAGAAAAGGCCAACATTGCGACAACAAATGAAATAATTGGATTCGTACTTACCACTGCTGCAACGGAGCGTATCAAACCACCTGAAAGAGAAGAGAAAACACTCTTAACGGTGCTATACCTGGTTTTATGACTTTACACATGAAAAACAGAACTAGTTTAATTAGTCTGCAGTGGTCCAGTGTTATTCCTCACTTTTCTGAGCACACTAGCATCCTAATTATTCCCTTTAATGAGTTTATGAGCACTTTTCAGAGCTTTCACAGGCCAGAGTGGTCACAGTGATGCAAACAACCAGCATAAAAACAAGGCACAAGCGTTACTTCCTGGTTTGCGGACAGTAAAAATGCTTTAACAGTTTCTTTATGGATTCATTAAATACACTTGTCATCGTCTCGGCTCTCCACAGATCTTTTCGTGCTTGACTCCATGGAGGTAGATGCATTTAATGTCATATTGTGGAACATTTCAGACGAAGCAATAACACACTGAGACAAGCAAGAGGCAAACCCATGCACAAAGTTCCATAGTACATCTTTAAAGGCCCTGTACCTCATGTTTTTACCCATGTGTTTGCGCAAAATTTGCCCCAGAATAGATCATTTCTATACGCAGCTCTTGAGGTCAAAATAAGTCCGCTGCGTACTATCTGCATCTAATTATAAAGTGTTCTACTATGCGATAATCAGGATGTGTGTGTTAGCATGCTAGTTTAAGTTAGCATTACTGATGGCAAAACTCTGCTGTATTCTCGGAGTTGTGAAACACGCTTAAAGACTCATCAGACTCAGTAGAGATTGGCAATTCCAGGGCTGAAATCATCCAAATGATTCTAGTGAAGCTGTATGGAGTCTAAAAACACGTCCTGTATTACCACATGACATCACAAGGTCACAAACAATTTCAGTTTGAGAGAAGAACCCAGCCTAAATATGCAGAGTTTGTGTGTTAAACATGTGAGAATGAAACAAAACTGTCATAAAGGCTGAGGGGACCAAAGATTCAGACTCGGGGTAAAAAGTTTGAACAAAGTTTATTTACAGACACGGAAATATAAATGTAGGTTGACGGAGAAGACAGTTGAGAGCGGTGTTGTGTGCTGAAGCCTTCGAGCGGGTCGTGGGTAGCAGGGTCAGAGGCTGGGGTGTTCGTACCGGTCGAGGTGAGCTGGATCTGAGGCTGAGGTGTTCGTACCGGTCGTGGAGAGCTGGGTCGGAGGCGGAGGTGCTCAGTGTTTCCAAGGAGCAGGATCACGGCGGATACACAGATGAATAAACCAGGGGATTACATGAAGGATGACTTGTAGAAATACAGGAAGATGACTAGAAGATCTGTCCACTTCTGTAACAATCCTCAACCCCTTTGTACTCCAGAGGCTGAGGCTTGATAGTAGATAGTGGATGGTGCCAGAAACTCCACCCAGCTCCAGGCAAGGACACATAAGGGAGGGGGGGAAACGGCACAGAACACACAAAAAAAACCAACAAATTCTGACAAAAACACAACTCCAGGTATGTTTCTGAACTAGTTCTGCTGTTTGCTGTATATTATGGCCTCTATTCTTACGTTAACATACCAAGATTTTTTTTTTTTTTCCTCCTTGCAAGTGAATTGAATAATGGAAGGATATCATTTATGGATGTGTGTGGGCTTCCCCCGTGAGGCCGCACAGTTCTCCGTCAGAGCTAATGCTTTTGTCACATACACAAGCACTCATAAGGCTCTTTATTTATTGATCAAACTGAGAGAAAGTGGCCCAGAATAGCCAACAATGTGCTATGGAAGATTCTATTGTTATGCTTGCTTTTGGTTACAGGCTTTCAGGAGCACCACGCAGCCTCAGTTATGGTACATTTACACACAACAAAATTACTTTATTTATTATTTAAACGCAGAGACGGAAGTAAAAAAGGGAGGGCGGTACTCATAAAATAAAAATAAATAAAAACTGCTATAGAGCTCGGGATATTGTTGTCATATATCAAGGAATTTTCATTTAGCCTGATGTTAAACCAATGGAGATATTTAAGATGCTAAATGCTAAACTTGTTAATGCATCTCTATGGAAGTTTTACAGATCTGGCCAATAACTTTTTTGGCATTAATCACAAACTCTATATAGCAGGTTTGGGTAAAGATGGGTGTAACTTTTCTGGCGGAGGGGTTTCACCTACCGTATTTTACTGATTAACTGTTAATATCTTACGTTAACGTACCAGACACGTATTCAGTTTGTTGTCCATGCATCATGTAGCTGAATAAATACGTGTTATGTAACGGCTGATTATACATGTTACAGTTCACTTGTTTGACCACTAGATGGTGCTGTTTTGTTTGTAATACCTATAAGAAAATTTACTTGACTCCCCTTATTTATTTTCCCTTCATTTATAAGGTGATTTTTTTTTTCATTTGGAACAATATTGTAGTTAAAGGCCACAAAAACTACTTCCTGTTTTCCGGTTCAGTCTTTTATGATAATGTGAAGTCTTACCCGACAGAACACTATTTAAGAAACAATTGAAAAGTAAAATAGTTTCGTTTCACCGGTTTGCTTACTCACAAGCCAAAGTGGTATGTATATTTTCCATGCGTTCATATGCAGTTTTGTGTATGTTATATTTTATGTGTTTGCTAGTTCTACGGTGTGAACTGTGATGAAGAAGTAAGACCAAAGTAAACATCAGTGAAAAGAACTCTCATGTCTCTCGTGTTTGTGGACAAGCCACATATGTTACGTTAGCGTAGCATATATGATTAACTCTTAATATCTTACGTAAACATGCCAGACACATTCAGTTTGTTGTCTATGTGTTATGTTAGCGTGTTGTACTGCTATTCAGCCTGTTGCTCTCTATTTTATTGTTATTACTATAATTTGCCTTTAAACATAAAATGCGACTTATAGTCCAGTGCGACTTTTGTTTTGTTTTTTTTTCATTATCATGCACTTATACTCTGGAGCAACGTATAGTCCAGAAAATATGGTACTTGTCTCTACGATGTTATCAAGTTTATTCTCACTTTTGCCTCTAAATGCAATAAACCATGAATTTGAGAAAACTTTTTCAATAAAATTCAACAAGTCAACAACAAACTGCCTCCTTGTCTCTATGGATGTTACAGGATTCTCTGGAAAGCTCCACAGTATGGCTTTATACATATCTAGCTCACATTTACTCAATTACAGGTGTTTTTACTGCTAAACAAAATACCTTAAAAAACATACATTCTAACAATGAGTGGAGTCGCCTTTCCACAGATCTGCCCTGTGACTTCACCTGTAACTTGTCTTAGCTGTATCACATGCTTGTTTCCATGGAGATGAATAAATCTAATGTCATGCAGTGAAACATTTCAGGCAAAACAATGAACAGATTTGATTTTCTTGTTTTATGTAATATGTTGCAGACTTTTCACCATTAAGATTTAAAGGGCCTGTAACCAATTGTTTTCCCATGTTCTTTTAAATTAAACTGTTCTGTCTCCATCTAATTATAAAACCTTTTTATTTTAAAATATATCAGAAGTTACCATCACTTGTAAACTCATCTTGGGGATTAGGATGTTTGGAGTGCATAAGGCAAGTGAGGAATAACTTTGGACCACTGTAATTTCAAATGAACAAGTTCCGTTTTTTAAATTGTTAGATGTTACTGCCATGGCAACGGTCCTAGTTACATAATGTGGCTTTAAATTCTGTTACCATTCTTCTTTGCAACATGGACCTTTCACAATCCATTTCCATCTAATTTGTCCTTTTGTCTTAATCTAGTGCCTTTGAATTTCCTTGATGGTGGAAAACACTGTAATTATGCAACAGGCTGATGAGGAGTGGGTTTGGAGGAGGCAAGAGCGTTGGAACAAAGACCAGATCCAGCTTTAAACCAGATGACACGCCAGGCCAAAGGAAAGCCTTGAAAATAGAAGCAGGCTTTCATCTCATTTACCTCTCTCCCCCCTTTCTTCTCCTCTGCCTTAGCTTCAGATCATTCATTTTACTCTTAAGCACTGAAAAGGGCTGCAGCTGTAATAACGGGGATTTCAAAGCGGCCGCGTTTTGGGATAAAGCCAGGAATAAAAATAAAAAAAAGCTGTAATTGAGATTTCTCTCCTCAGATCAGTTCAAGGAGCACAATTAGGATCTGTCTGAAAGCTTTGCAGTGCAGAGGTAGAGAGGAGCGGCTTGTTAAAACGCAAAAGGTCTTACAGATTTGAAAATGGAAGATGACTACATTCAGGGTTCTTCTAGGAGAGGAAAATTTGTGCATTTGATCTATTTTTACTGGGTTACTGGGGTTTGCTGCTCTTGTGGCTATCTGCTGGCATCCTGTGCAGTTTTTGAAAAGTTTTTGGTTTTTAAGCTGAGTTTTTGACGTCGTATCATAGGATTTTAACACCCTAAGATATACAGCATGTGCAGGACAGACCTCAGGGACTGTTGGATTCTGTGAAATTGGGTGTTCATGAGCTGATTGTGCATAAAGCTATGGACCAGGCAAGAAGCTAGCTAAGGAGCTACTTATGGGGCGTGTAAGATACTAGCTAAGGAGCTAACTATGGATCTCTGAGATGCTACAGAAGCAAGGCAAGACAAGGCAAGTTTATTTGTATCGCGAAATTCATACACAAAGTAATTCAAAGTGCTTCACAGAATAAGAAAGACATCACATTGTAACAAATCAAACATAAATAATCACATTAATCATCATAAAATTAACATTAAAGGAGCAGAGAGCAGAATAAAAAACACAACACGGCCGACGTTTGCTGTACAGTTTTTTGAGTGTAACGTCATGTCCATGGTCAAAGTTGGTCTATAGGACGACTCGAACGCTCAACAGCTTCCTGCTCACAGCAGTTAGGCTGTTAAATCAGAGAGTCTGATTGGACTCTATATTACCTTTACTACATCTACCATTGCACTGAATTGTGGAGGCTGCATGAAACGCAATTTCGTTTTTTTTATGTAGCATAAAAATGATAGATAAACTAGTCTAAAAGGCCTGTGCAGAAAACTGGGACTTAAAAGAAGATATTTTCACAATGGAACAGAAATGTGCTAAAATGTGTCATTACATGTTTTGAGGTTTAAGCTTTGTTAAACACGTTCATAGAGACAGAGATAAATGCTGCTGTTGAATGGATACATGCAAACAAACTGGCGTTAAATGTAACAAAAACGTCTTGCAGGGTATTTGGTTCAAATTGTTCCATCAATGAGACTCCATTATTACACTGTAAAATTCAAGGCACACCAAGTATTGAAATCAATGAGACAAAGTTTTTCGGTATATTTTTGTATAATAAATGATCATGGTCAAAGCATATAAATAATATGTATGCCAAAATGGGGAGAAAAAAAAACAATGATAAATAAATATGCATATTTCATACTATGTAAAACAATCACATTAATCGCACAAGCCCTAATATTATCAAACCTTGACTATTGTCCAACTGTATGGCTCAATATTACAGCTGAGAATAAAAGAAAATTACAAATACAAAACAGAAAAGCATGGCTGGTACGCCGCTGTGATTATTACACCAGTGCTAAATGAATGCATCAGAAATGAGACTGGTTATTGGTACATGAGAGCTTTATATTCACTGCTTACATTATTCAGGAGAGTTTCCTTCACTAAAACTCCTCAATTCTCTTTAATAAATGAAAGTTTAGTGCAGAAATCCATCATTATGAAACCACACATGCTCTGGCAATAAATTAATGTCACCTAAAGTAACTACCAATTACATTAAAAAGTCTTCAGTTATAGAGAAATGTATGAATGGAATCTACTTTCCCAGGATTGTTTCGTCACAGGTAGAGACCCTGCACAGCTGCTCATCTTCAGAGTCGTTCAAAGGCTTTCTGCAGTAAAAGCGGATTCATTGTACTTATGCTAACATAACGGGGCATGTTCCTTAATTAGATCATTTGGGGTTTTTTCTCCATGGTAATTCCCTCTGTTTTCAGTAGATGGAGCCCTACACTGGATTCTAGTACGGGGAGCACCAATGCTGGAAGATAATGTCTGGTTCTTTACAAAAACATAATTTTACGGTCTAAAACATGAGATACCAAAGCAAAAGAGTATGTTTAAATTAAGTTTTAGGAATATGATCTGGCAACCCAAAATGACAAGCTCAATAAATTTATAAATGGGGAAATTTAGGATAAGCATGGATTTTATAATAATATTTTATAATAAAAGAAAGAAAATAATGCAATTGTAACCCAGGTTGAAATTCTGTCTTATTAAAAAAGTTTTATTAAACTCCTGCTTTGACCTGCCGTTAAATCTTGTTTATATAAAGGCTGCATTTATATATTTATTCCTGCCCTCCGTGTCTCATACGTGCCTTACGTAACCGCACCCCTAATTACGTGACCCGCGTCCGCCAATCACAGCACACAGAGCACCTTTTTCAATCTGTGCCGGCAGCTTCCCAGTCAGAGCTGTGGGGGAAGCTACCGAGGCAGCTGTGAAAAGGTTAGTCTCAGACAATTAACAACATTCGCTCTTTCTGTGTTTTGTAAGCTTCAACAAACTAAGTAGTCCACTTTTAATATTGTAGAGCTAACCTCCGGTCCGTGGGGAGTCCGTTGCCGCCATCATGCGATGTTAAACTGAGGAATTGGTGAGTTTTGAATGAATGTAACGCGCTGTTAGCATCCGACGCTAAGCTAACTAGCTTAGCATTAGCATGCTCGGGCTAACGCTGGTTTCTTGTTTGTGCTTATTGTAAACCATATGTAATGCCTTTTTGGAGCATTTAGCACTTTCTTGTCAATTGATTATTCAATGTTATGCCAGTAATTTAAGACTCAATTATTGCTAAATGGTTTTAAATGTATTCATGTGAAAACCTGCAAGGTTAACACTGCACCTTGTTTGGAGATTATTTAATTACAATTGTATTTTGAATGGTAAATTAATTCGTGTGCACAATGAAATTGAGCAATGTAACCTAGCTCAGGTTAATTACTTTAGACATTTGATTTTATTCAAGTCACTTAAGTAATCCTGTTTATTCAAATGCAGGCCAGGTGTTCTTGATTAGGATGGCGAGCTAAGACCGGAACCTACATCTTCATCATCTCACCCTACGGGTCTGGTAGGAGGCTGACACAGCCTGCCCCTCCACTCTTTCAATCTTTTGCTGACTTTGTAACTGTGATCAAAGCCAATGGACACTATTCCAATGAACAATACAAACGGATACTACGCAAAGAACTCATACTCTCAAACATTGGAAGGTCAGTAATAAGTGGACGCCACCCGTATGGAGTACTTCTTTTCATTTTCTTCCTTTTGTTGCTACTAACTCATCTCGACCAACTAGAACTTAAAGTGCACTTACCTATCAAATCTGCAGAGTGTAAATATTCGGGGGTTTCATTATTGTTTTCATTATTATATTACTATTTTGTGGTTGCTATTTTTGTTCTGTAAATATTATGTTGTATTATTCACTTCAATATACGGTGCCAGTACCCAACATAATCCCTGCCTCTTGCTGCATTTCTTACTTACTACACCAGCTCCAGCAGTCGAATCCCAATCTTCTGATCTCAGTCAAACTCAGCCCAATTCATTCACACAGTAACTTTCCTTTTTATTAAGAAATATAAGTTAGCACGCAAAGACATGCTACACAATACTGATGTATAATGTTAATAGCATATATTTTAAGATTAATTATTATTTTTTAAATGCTGATAATTATCCTCAAATCATGTTTATTTGTTACATTTTCTATTTTCAGATATTTAAATGTATTTATGTATATGTTCATTTATGTCTTTTATTTACTTTTTCTTTTACTTTTTTTTAAATAGATTTTTATTATTCTTATTTTTTCACTCTTAACTTTCTTGAGTCCTTGTACAGAACCAACAAGTACAACCACCTTTAAAGACTCTCCAACTTTCTCCACATGAAAAAAGATTGGACATAAAAGCTGGCTGCTTTATATTTTATTTATTATTATTTAATTTATTATTACTTTTTTTTTTTTTTTTTTTCACCAGAGCCTTAAGCTTTTCCTTTTAAGATGCAGCAATAAAAGAACAACAAATAACCTCCTCCTTAGGTTTTATCAGCTCTACTCCCTCTGCACGTAAAACCGCCCGCACTGTGTTGTCTTGTTTACCCTCCATAAATTAAGCCCAAGCTTCTTACTGTTAATAATCAAAGCGTGGACACACTTACACATGCACCTGTACCTCCACTCCAACCCTGGCCTCCCGCACTTTGCAAAGTCAGTGAAAAATATTTGAGCCATAAATGCTGGGAGCACCCGGAGCACTTTGCATGTCATATAAAAATTCATACGCAGGCTAAAATCATTGTAACAGGTGCTGTAAAAAGCTCATTCAATCACAAAGGAACGCAGAGTCCCACAGTAACTCAGGCGCTGATGACAACGTGGAGGAAATACAGTTGGTGTGCATCGGCCAGTGATTCACAAAACGCTTACAGACGTTTGGAGGAGAGGACAGCAATTTTGTACAGTAAATATTCATCGACGAGGTGAAGGAGTGAAACATGCCCAACTGCCTATGCATAATGGATATATGGAAAATGACCTGTACTGTACCTGTAGTTGTATTTTTCTCAATTCACGCTTGTGTCATTAATCCATGTCTTCTCTGAGCACTCAAAAATGCTTTGTTTGCATTTTGCCCTGATTGTTACGTCACAGCTAAAACTTCAGACATCTACTCATCTATTTTTAAGCCCATAAATCATCACTGGATTCTCCGTGCAGTCAAACTGTGTTCACAAGGAACACATGAGGGATAAGAGCTTATTTAATTTATTTTCTTTTTGTTTATGGCGCTCCCTAAACTGTCAGCAAAGGGAACCATATGCTAAATGTCTCATTGGAAGATGGACTGGATTATAGCAATGGAGTAATTTCCATTTGTTGTCTTGCATTCACTCGTACACAGACGCATTCACATTTGACAACATTATGACTCTGCTCTCATCACCTTGACCAGTTGTATTTGTGTTTATATGACCAACATCAGACTGTAAACATCCAGAATGTCACAATTACTACAGTCACAAGAACAGTACATAAACATATAAGGGGGGTCAAGACTCTAGGCATTTTTTTCTTTGTTTCTGGTGGATTTTAATGTGTTCCAGTTGGCGACAGTGGGCTTACATTTACATTATAAAGTGTCCTTGCACCGGTGTAAACACATAGCTGCCCTCACCTCTGCCCGGCTCAAAAACAAATGGAGACAGCAGTAGATATTTTGCTACTATAGATATAAAACAAATGTAAATGTAGTTTTAGAGGGATATTTAGGCTGCTGTAAACACACAAGCTCTGCACCCAATAAAACTTGATATATTATTTTCAATGTAAATGTATGGGCTCTTGGGGGCCCTCTGGTGGCTTTGGGGCCCTAAGTAGCTGCTTAGTCTGCTTATAGTGTGGACCGCCCCTGCACAGTATGGCATTAAGGTCATCTTGGCTAGAACCTACGTCTCACAACAAGAAGCTCAAGATCTGAAGATGGGTCCCCGGGTGCTACACTGTGGTATTCACTGCAGATTGTCCCAGTGGCATTGAGGGATGGGTCAAATGCAGAGAACAATAAAGTATACCAAAGAATGAATGCTCTAGCCACTAAGCCACGGCTGCTCACAAAAGTTATAAAGTAATGTATAGTTCAGTAAAGTACAATCATTTGCTCCCATACAAAATTGATGTGAAGTAATGTCTTGCCCAAGGACACACTAATAGTATGAACAGGCTCGAGCTTCAAACCGGCAACCTGTGTACCACTTCAGCTATTGTTTCCTCCAGCTACTAGTTCCCACAAAGTCAAAACTTCTTTACTCATTTTGACAATTTCACCAAAAATGTTTACATATTCTGCAAACCTGTTGGCACTAAAGACTCTGTGTACTTTGTTCTGTTGAAAGCTAGCATAAAATGTTTCTTCTTCTTCTTCTGTTCCCATTTTTGTTTATTTTAAAAAGAGAATTCATGAAAAAAGATGTTGTTGGCAGGCGAAAACTCAGCTAAAAGTAGAATTGATTATTAAAAGGCTGAACCTGGCTGCCTGCGGACTTCTGCTGGTAATGACTGCTCCTGATCAATAGGCGCCTCATTTTGACAAGTGAGACGTTTCCATGGCGACGGGACCCGACAGGAAGCGGACAAATCGGTAAAAACAATCTGCAACTGCACGCTGCTCGCAATTATAAAGACCTGCACTTTCCGAGTGGGGTTTTAGAGGGATTTGGAACTAGAAAAATTATTGTCTGCAGCCATTAAAAATCAGAAGGTAAAAACATCAGAGGAGGAAGTTGTTGTGTCACACAGGAAGGAAGAGAAATATAAAAACAAACAGAATCTGACTTGAATTGCTTGAAGTTTAGTTGAAACAATTCAGTAAAAGGTGGCTCAGGTGGTAAATCACGCACTCCCAGTATTTGCCTGGGATCCAGAATACCCACTTCTCCAGTACTTTAAGACGATGTGAGTTTGTCCACTGGTGAATCTGCCCAAGTTGACAGGTGGATTAGCCAATCAGGGACATGCATGGTCTGTTTGTAAGAAAAAAATATGGAAGCTTACAAGGTGAAAAAAGGAAAACATAATCACAGGGGACTGACAAGCATCACTGATTTTTGTAGAATAAATAAGCAAAGCAATAAATTCTGTCAATATTAGGAGAAAGAAATAAGATTTTGTTCAAAATGATGAGTGACCAATGAGCTCCTTTGTTTCACATACGTCTCAGAAATAACCACAGCTGATTGGTCGATCATGTTTAGTTCTAGCCTGAGCTCAAGACTGGTTATCCATCGTCATTTAAGTTGTATTATTTAGCATGGGGCTGCTGATCTTCACGGCTGATAAGTTCTACAGGGACTACAGAGACATTTTAAAGCCTCCTGGAGAATCAGTGCATTGTTGACTTTTTGGTGCACATGAACATTCAACATTTTACACAAATCAACTTTATATCAGATTTTAGCAGCCAAACACAACACCTGTGGAGTTTACTATTAAAGGTTGTTTAACCCCAGGCTCAGACGGCACGCGGTGCAGCTTCGGTCCGGTGGCCGCACGTATTTCGTATAGTACAAAATCTGAGAGGAGCTCAGACAGTACACTGTACAGTGCGGTGGAGCCAGTGGAGGTGCCGTGAAGCTCCAGATCAAATCCACTGGACGCCGGAGCCGACCAAAAGCCTTTTCCCTTAATAAGTAAATAGTTATCATGTGAACACGCGGTCTCACGTGTGCGGCTTCAAAGCCGGTGACAGCAACAACACAGCAGAGCCTCTGGTGTCACACAGCCACTAAACGGGTCCCACACAGGTGGCCCGGGTGCAGTGTGAGTGAGGTGGTGCTGTGAATTTGTGCTGAACCACAAAGAGTATATGGACAACTAATTAAAAACAACTCAGAACAGCTAAAGTTTGGCACAGAAATGTCTGCATATGAGCCTAATGTGTCTATTGTCACAGTAAATAACAAATGATTCATGCAAATTAAATGGTTTGAAGTAGCTCCACAGAAGCTCGCATAGTTTGAGTCTGTGTCAGGACATTTAGAGGAAAAAGTGGGCGGAATAAGGTCAATAGAAATTCCCTCAGTCCTCACCATTTAAGACCTTTGCAGAGGAGGCTCCAGACATTTTTCTAGGAGGGACTAAAGGAGGGACTAAGGTGTTTCAAGGGATGCTCACATAACTCAAGACATGTTTGTGCCATATGAACCCTGAATCCTGCAGCTGTGTTTGCTACAAAAATGTCATTGTTCTGTAGACTCGAGATAAGATAAGTGAAAATCTCTTCTAAAAGCTCTCAGGGCAAAAGTGCAAGTCTTATTTTACCTTTTTATTTTCCTGTTTTCTCTTCAAAGATCACTCTCTCCCCTCCTCTGTCACCACCTCTCCCCCTCCCCTCCTCTGTCTTCCTGCACTCCTTCTCTTCTCCACTATCTTTATCCACACATCTCTCCCTCTCTTCTTTAATCTCTCCTCCTCTCCATATTTCTTTCTATCTATAGTTTCTCCCTCTCCTCTCGTACACTGCTGCCCTACCTCTTCCCTTGTTTCTCTGCAGATCTTTCTCTCTCCCCAGTCCCCTCTTCTCTCCATTCTCCCCCTTCCCCTATCCCCCTCTCATTCCTCCCCTCTCCTAATCCAATGTCTCATCTCCCTCCCCCTCCTCTCATACTCTCTGCCCCTCCTTCTCTCTCTCCCACTTTTCTCCATTTCCTTTCTTTCTCTCTCTTCAGTCCCCTCTTCTCTCCCTTCACAATCTCAAGGCTTCCCTCTCTCCTCCCATCATCTCCTCTCCCCTCTCTCTCCCCTCCTGAAAGACATTTACTCTCCTTCTTTCTCTCTCCCCTCTTTCCCCTTCTAGCACACTTTCCTCCTTTCCCCTCCACTCTCTGCCATTCCCTTTCTTCCTCTTTTCTGCATGTTCTTCTTCTTCTTTTCTCCTAAACCCCCGCTTCTCTGCCCTTACCTCTCTCCTCCCATCCTCTCCCTCTCCTTTTTTCTTCTCCCTTACCTTTTTTCTTCCTCATTTCACACATGCTCAAGGAGGGGCTCCGCTCCCTCTCTTACACTCTCCGCCTCCACCCCCCAACACAAACTCATCCTTTCCATCACTACTTGTCCTCCTTCACTCTCTTTTGCTCCAGTCCCTTCTCTTCTATTCTCTCCATTCTCCCATCTTTTCTCTATCTCTCCCTCACCTCTCCTTCCGAGTCTCATTGTTTCTACCTCTCCCCTTTCACTCTTTCTCCTTCCTGGTCCGCTCTTACACTCCCCCCAACACAAACTCATCCTTTCAATCACCATCCCTCCTCCTTCTCTCTTTTTTCCCTGCTTCTGTCCTTCTCTCCTCCCTCTATCATACTCTCCACTTCTTCCTCTTCTTAGTCCCATTGTTTCTATCCCTCTTTCTCTTGCCTGGTCCTCTCTTCCACTCTCCACCTCCACTCCCCCCCCTAACACAAACTCATTCTTTCCATCACCACTCCTCCTCCTTCTCTCGCTCTCTTTCGCTCCAGCCCTTCCTCACTCCTTTTCTCTCCATTCTCCCTTCTTCTCTCCCTCTCCTCCTATTTCAAGTCCCGTGGTTTCTACCTTTTCCCTTTCACTCTTTCTCCTCCCTGCTCCACTCTTACACTCCTCCCCAACACAAACTCATCCTTTCAATCACCATTCCTCCTCCTTCTCTCTTTTTTCCCTCCTTCTGTCCTTCTCTCCTCCCTCTATCATACTCTCCACCTCTTCCTCTTCTTACTCCCATTGTTTCTATCCCTCTTTCTTCGCCCTGGTCCCCTCTTACACCCCCCCTCTCTCCACCTCCACTCTTCCCCCTTTCTCCCCACGAACACAAACTCATCCTTTCCATCACCACTCCTCCTCCTTTTCTCTCCAGTCCTTTCTTCTCCCCTGTTCCCTCCATTCTCCCCTCCTCTATCACACTCTCCACTTCCTCCTCTTCCTAGACCCATTGTTTCTATCCCTCTTTCTCCTTCCTCCCTCTCTCTTTTTCTTTGGCTCCAGGCCCTTCTTCTCTTCTATTCTCTCCATTCTCTTTTCTCCCTCTCCACCTTCCAGTCTGCCCAATTCCTCCCCTTTCTTCTCCTTCCCTCTCTCCCCTCTCATCTTTTTCACTTTCTACCCCTCCGCCCTCCTCCTCCTCTCCCTCCCTCTCTCCTCTCTCTGTTGGCGGTGCGCTGACCTAAACCTCCAGTCCTGATTGCTTGTGCTCTGTGGTGTGGGGCTCATTTCCACAACCCCATGACTATTCCTGGAGGTGCTGCAGCGTTCTCATACTTGTGTTATATAAAAAAAAAAAGTAGGAAAAAAAAAGAAAAAATTGCTATGGTGACATTTCAGAGAGAGGAGAAAAAACGCAGAGTCCGAGGTTCCATTTGAGAGCTGCTGTTTCTGTCAAAGAATGTAGTAATATCCAAACCTCAGACATTACAACCACGGGTATTAATACAGTTTTTGTGAAATTGTGGAGAAGTTGATTGTATTAAGGAAATGCTTTGCTTTAAAATCAAACAACAAGCCTTTTATGGTATATTTTTGTCACATTTAAAGGTCCTATATTACGCAAAACTGATTCTTGTGAGGTTTTAGCCAGGTTATAATGTTGTTGCCTCCTCAAAAATATACTCAAAGTGTGTTTTGTTTCATTCGCACCTTATTATTAGTCTGTCCACATCTCCAAAGCTCAAAATGCTCTGTTCCACCTTGTGATGTCATGAAGTGTGTTTTTGAGTTAACAATTCAGCTATCCAAATGACAAATGATAATTTAAAAACACAGTGGAGCACTTCCTGTATTACCACATGACGTCACAAGGTGGAACAGAGTGTTTTCCTTTTGAGAAAATAACTCAGCCTAAATATGCAGGATTTGTGTGTTAATCATGTGTGAATGAACCAAAACACAACTCCAGGTCTGTTTGTGATGAGGAAACAACATTATACATAAATCTACACAACATAGATGAGAAAATCGTGTGATAAGGGCTCTTTAAATCTGTAAATGACTCTTGCACTTTAAAAACACATTACAATCTCAACGGGTGTTTTCCTGGTTAAATAAAGTTTAATATCACCTCCAAGGAGACAAACAAGTGCTGAAAAAAATGTGCAGTGCAGCTTCAAAGACAGATATAAAGATCAGAGAAATTGAAACAGTTGAAACTAATTCAATCAATATTTCCCGACACAATAATATCCACTGTCTGAAGAATTTATAACTAATAATAAAAGATGCTTCCTCTACATTTCAGTCAGTGAAAAATCTTACTCCCAGTGACCATCTCTATATGTCTGCTTTCACTTTGTATGAGTGGGACCATGCTGTTATTTTGCAAGTCTCAAATCTTTGACCTTAAGTCAGGGTGAAGTCCTGAGTCACAGTTAGGCAAGTCCAAATGGAGTCTCGAGTCTGTGGCCCACAAGTCCAAGTCAAGTCTGCTGCTTTGAGCTTCAAGTCATTTGAACCAAAGTAACATACAGCTTGTCTTTTTGCAATGTATTTGCTTTTTACACTAAATTGTTCAACCTAAAAAGGTCATGGTAACAAATAGTGATGTAATAATACAAAAATCTCATTGTACAATATTTATTAAGATATTTTGGAGTGACTAACAGAATTATAGATATGGTACTTTTTCCTTTTTAAGTGCTTTGACAAGACCTTAGTGTGAATCATTACCGTCATAATCCAAAGAATTACGTAGTTCCCTCTGTTTTAACTGTTTAGCTTCATCTAAACAATACATTTCAGAAAGGGAGCTGTAACCCAATTTAATGTGACAGCCCTAACCCCCAATATATCCACAGACATTTGACGATACAGTATCACAGTAATTCAGTTGTTGTTGTTACATTCCTAATAATAATAATAATGCATTTTATTGATACGCGCCTTTCAAAACACTCAAAGGACACTGAACAAGATAAAAATTAGATAAAAACATACAAATACAATAAAACATGACAAAAAACGGATTGATAAATGATGTGTGATCGGTTACAAGAGGTAGGACAGTCTGAACAGGTGAGTTTTGAGTCTGGATTTGAAGAGTGGAAGAGAGTCTAAGGTGCGGAGATCAGGAGGGAGAGAGTTCCAGAGGTGGGGGGGCATGGCGGCTGAAACCCCTGTTCCCCATGGTCACAAGTCGGACAGAGGGTACAGTGAGCTGGAGAGAGGAGGAGGAGTCACAAATAAAGATGTGGGGAGGGACATGTTCCAGGTTTTCCAGACATATCAACTGTTTTTTTGTTTGTTTTTTTGTGAAGAAGCGTCAAGTCACATCGCTCAAGTCCCCAGTCAGTGGCCTTCAGGTCCAAGTCGAGTCCCAAATTAGAGTCAATTTGATCAACTCAAGTCTTAAATCCTCAAAATAGTGACTCCAGTCTGACTCAAGTCCAAGTCACAAATTGCAAGTCCCCACCTCTGGCATGACTACAGTTAAAATGGTCCTGCACTTGTGAACTTTGGAGATCGTCTTCTATCAGAGCAGTGTGAGAGCAGAGAGGTGAAATGATTTGTGAAGCATGCTGACCAGACCTCCCGCATGAGCCGCTGACCTTTCCACTGAAAAGCCATATTTAACACAGGTGCAGCAGGAGCACATGGACAAGCGGAGGGACAGGTAGAACTAGAGAAACTCAAATTTGATCAGAAAAAATTACAAAAAAAACCCCAAAAACAATCATATATTAGAACTGAAATCCAAATAACAGATTGAGCCAGCGTTTTGGAATTTTTCACTGAGGACATTTAGGAAGCCCCTGACCAGTTCCTGCTGCTGGCTGTGCCCAAAGCCAGACTCAAGACCAGAGGTGACAGCTCCCAGACTCTGAGACAGCCTCCCTCTGCCTGTCACAACCTCTCAGTCACAGTTTAAGACTAGACTGAAACCCACCTCTTCTCCCTGGCAGTGAATAGTCGTTACACAGGATATCTTAGTGTTTAATGTTCTTTGCCTATGTATCTGTGTATTTGTTTTTTGCTGACTTTTATGTGCAGAACTTTGGGACAGCTGAAGTTCCATGTGTTAAAATGAACCTAAACACCTAAACTCCACCCACAATCGCAAATAGAGCTGCTAAACTGGGCAGTACCTGGAGGACTAAAGAAAAGAGTGAGAGAGGAGCAGGGCTAAATAAAAATGTGACCATTTACCATTTAAAATGAATACTGATAAATGTATTATGTTGTAATACAGCAAGTTTTAGGGTCTAGTTCTTAATATAACTTCACCTTTTGGATATTTCCTGACAAAGTACAATGTTATCTGCATCTTAACGACATTTATTTTAGTCGTATTATAATGTGATGTCACCTGAACCCCAGCAAGTGATTTGTTTTTCAGAATTCTGTTGTACTTAAACATCAACTAACGCCACATTTGAGCTTATTTCTGCTAAAAAGATATGTCCAATTTTTGTCCCTCTCGTGACACTGTACAGTCAACCCTCAAATATGACCTCTAACCCCCATGCCCTTGTCCTGGAGTGATTCATGCATCGTCTCTTGCACTTCACCTCTCTCCCTCCACCATTTCTAGCGTTTTTTCTGAGCCGAACCTCAAGAAGCGCGTAAAAAAAGAAAAAAAAAACGCGTGCATCGGCAGAACACATGCTACGCGCGTTAGCCTTACCGGCGCATATGTCACTGCCGCGTTGCCAGTCCCGCGCACTAAATCCTCCGTCAGGACGCTGCCGAGTGTGATTAAATAGGCCCACCTGAGCGCATCCATCATGGCACATAATCACGGCAGAGGTCGCGGGGTCACGGACTCTAATGGACTAGGTGCGTTCAATTTGAGCGCGGTCGCATGTAACCACGTGTCATGCGCCGTGTCGAAGCGAGCCCATCACATCACATTTATTTCCATTGATTTGCCCAAAATGAAAAGATGAAGACTGACGGGGGAGGAGAAGAGAGGGTTAAAGTGTCAGTCTGACGTCAAGGTGTGGAGCTATGGAAGATGGAGGATAAAAGACGTACCTTTAAAGGGCCCGTATTACGCTAATTTCTGTTGTTATAATGTTGCTTCCTTGTCAAAAACATATCCAGAGCTGTGTTTTGTTTCATTCACACGTTTAAAACACAAACCCTGCATATTTACTCTGTGTTCTTCTCTCAAACATAAAACACTCCGTCCCACCTTGTGATGTCATGCCGTAATACAGGAAGTGCTCCACAGTTTTCGTTGTTGCTTTGTTTTTTAACTCCATACAGCTTCACTAGAATCATTTGGATAATTTCATTTCATCTGTAATTGCCAAACTTTACTGAACAAAATGTAAAAAGCAGCGGTTTACGTGAAAACTACCTCTTTATGACATCATTAGGTGGAATGGAGCATTTTGAGCTTTGGAGATGTGGACAGGCTAATTACAAAAGATTACTCAAACATGTGTGAATTAAACAAAACCCAAGTTCAGGTATGTTTTTGAGGAGATAACAGGATTGTAACATGGCTTAAAGCTCAGAAGACTCAATTTTGTGTAATATAGGACCTTTAAAACGATATAATATTCTACAGGCCTATAATATTTAATGAAGAACAGGTATTCACAGTGTATATCACCTTTTATAGACCTCGTCACTGATAGAAATCGGCAGTAATAATGTGACGATTATGAATGAGTCGGCTCTTTAGAACGGTGCCTTAATCTGTTAGAACCGGATCTTATGTTTAAAAAGAACTGAATCTATTTCTTTCTGATTTTTATGCATTTTTATACTGATTCACATTGAACCAACGCTAGTGGTGAGGCTTTCGGCTCTTTTAAGGGATCCGAATCTTTTGGATCTGTTCATTTCAAAGAGCCGTTCAAAGGACTGGCTCTTCTACATCTTCTACTTTTTATTTATATGACAGACGCTAATGTGAGGACTCATTTTATCTACAAACTAATCACAGGGAAGAATGACCAAGGTTGAAATACACAGAATACGGAAAGCAATTATGTTTCCCATTGAAATACTACACTATTAGACCTTTTAGACAGTTCTACAGATGAACAAATGCAAAAATATATATGTAAAAAATAAAAAAAATGAGCTTTATTTATGTTTCCATCCATAAAAGCAGGCATGTAACTGTTATTTGTGAATTCAGCCTCTAACTCTTTCCTCTCACAAACTCAGAATTTTGTTATATTAGATTTGTTATGCCAGCTCTTTTGAAAAACGTAACGCAGTGGTGGAAGGTAGAGAAGTACAAGTAGTAAGTGCTGTACTTAAGTCAAATTTTTAAGTATCTGTACTTAGCAATGGATACTTTTTACTTTTACTTCATTACATTTGAGAGCAGGTACCAGTACTTTCTGCTCCACTACATTTTTGAACAGGACTGAAAAGTAAAAAGTATTTTTCATATGATTTGCGGGGTTATTTTTACTGAGCGTGCGGAAACATCCTGACTAACATTTTCAAGTTTAAGCTTCGGCTTTGAGCAAAACAAAATAAAATACACAAATTTAAAAAGAAAAATTAAGAAAATGATTTGTATTGTTACTGTTGAGCAAAATATGTATCTTTTTTTTTTTTAAATCAATATCACTACATTTATTTTTTACTCTTATAGCGCATTTTCAAACAGATACTTTCACTTGAATAACTTTTTACCTCTATATCTGTACTTTTACTTAAACAACACAACTGAGTACTGCATGTCAGTCAAACAAAACATATAGACGCTTGAGACAATGCCTAGAAGAAAACAATGTCGCATTTGAATCTTTGAACAGCTGGGCGTCAGCAGCTCGAGACAACACCATATGTCTCTTTATTTGGTACTAGGCGCCTCTGTGGCCGTTGATGTTTGAAGTCATAATGGCGTAGTGGTTAAAGGCGCTGCACCTAATTATTATAGTCTTCAAAACTGTAAAAACTAGTTTATTTTGCAGAGGTCCAAAGTTATTCCTCACTTACCTTGTGCATTGCATCCTACTTATCGAGGCCAGATTGAACTTTTGCCATGATGTTTTGTTCTCATGATACTACAATTTCAAACTCGAATACTAACGATTGGAATAGACTTGATACTCAATACAGATCCGATACCACAATGATACTGTAACTAAAAACACTTTTAGACAATAGAATGTTATTTTCAACATTAACGCGTGGTACTTTCTTTTATATCCCCATGTGGCCTTACATCTGTGTAATCCCTCAATCATCCAGGTGGGTTCCATAGTGGTTCATGTAAAGCAATGACAATGACAATGACCACAAGTAAGTGCAGGAAGATGAGTGGAGAAAGAGCGTATGTGTAAACCAAGACCGTTTCTGAACACTCAATTCTCAAATGTTGGACAATACAGGATTACTCATCAGTCAAAGTACAACAAGCAAATTTTGAGGGAACATGTTAAAAGCTCATAAAAATCCATTTAAACCATAGACCACATGTGTCAAACTCAAGGCCCGTGGACCAAATGCGGCCCACCACGTCGTTTTATGTGGCCCACGACAAAATAAATTAAAAGGTATGACTGTCTTAAAATGTCAGTTTATCAGGAGATGCACAGTTAAACAGTCATTTTTTTCATGTCTATGCAAATCCATATGCAATATTTGTAACTTGAATAAGTAATCAATATAGAAATGGTTAATTCACAAGATTAAAACGTACTGACATTTATCTTACAGTTACATCTGGCCCTTTTGTTGATGTGGCCCTCTGTGAAAATGAGTTTGACACCCCTGCCATAGACAGTTGAAATGCATGCAATTCCTTTATTACCTTATCAGTTTAGCACCGTGAATGTAAATCCAGTTATAATCAAATTTCAATACGGTTTTATTTTTATTTTTCAAAATCTGACGGGAACCAGACAGGGGTGTCCACTGCACCTGTCCTTTTTAAATGAGCCTTCTCTTAAACACCTCTGCCTCCTGTGGCTCCTCCGCACCGTTAGCTCCACTGCTCCTGAGGCTGGACACATGATGAATGGCCTCATGCAACTGGAGCTCACTGCATTTATGTGATTCTGGTGTGTTCCCAAGTGGCATGGAAAGAAAGGTTGCTATTGTATGGTTCCAATAATTTTTTTTTTTTTTTTTTTTTTTTTCAGTGTCTGGGTTTATATTAATCTGTGTGTGAATGGGTGAGAGTGGTTTCTCGACGTAAAGGTAGAATATGTGACCATTTTAGAGATTAAATTGAGCCCAGAAAGTGTTCAGTTTAGTGTTTTGTTGTCTCCGTACATTGACCACACACTTTCATTCATGCACCTTCTACTCTCCTACTTGCGGTATCAAAGTATCAATATATTAATACTGACTGGTGATGGGACTTTTGGTTCTTTTATGAGATCCAAATCTTTTAGATCCGTTCATTTCAATGGGCTGTTGAAAAAACTGGCTCTTTTACTATTTATTTATATCACAGAAGCCAACGTGAGAACTCATTTTATCTACAAACTAATCACAGAGAGAATTAACCAAGGCTCAGAACTGTTTAAAATAGTTCAAAGTACTCAAATAAAACTACAGATACAGAGGCAAAAAGTTATTCAAGTAAAAGTAAAGTATCACATGAAAAAAATCTACTTAAGCAAAAGTAAGTACCCATTTAAAAATTCACATATAGAATAAAAAGTCAAAGTAATTCACTCAGTGTTTAGAGCAGTAAATGTAGTAATATTGATTATAAAATTATGCATATTTTAGTCAACAGTCTAATTCATTTTGTGTATTTATTTTTGTTTACTCAAAACTGAACTTGCACTTGGAAACTTTAGTCAGGATGTTACAACAAACATGGTAAAAATAAGTACTTTTTACTTTTCAGTTCAGTTCAAAATGTAGTGGAGTAGAAAGTACAGATACCTGCTCTCAAATGTCGTAAAGTAAAAAGTATCCACTGTAAAATGTACTTAGCATATTTTCCGGACTATACGTTGCCCTGGAGTATAGGTTGCACCAGCTTGGTAATTTCACACATAAGTCGCATCTGAGTATAAGTCGCGCCCTGGCCAGACTATGAAAAAAAATAGGGTAAAGTACAGATACCTAAAAATTTGACATAAATACAGTACTCTACCAACTGGGCTACTGTACTACTTTTAGTCTCAATTTTGAAGAACCATACTTGTGTTTTAACTTCTAAACAGCACGATATCATCTTATATAAAAAAGCATCTGAAATCAAAACCACTGTTCATTTTTGTATCACTGCCCTTCGCTTTTTTTGCAGTTTTATGTGGGTCAAACTCAAAGAGACTCCATTGTCACTGCTGCCCTTCGGTGCTTTGACTTTGTGTTATTTCTTTGTCGTGTTTTGAATGGCCGATAATAGCAGGAGAGTATGCGCACCCCGACACTCATTATGATAAAGTCCCCGGTGAAAATAAGAGTGAATGAAATTTAGATTAGCCTTTACGCCCGACCTGCTCTGTCCAATGACACATGAACAAAGAGATAAGGGCTGCAGGTGGGGATGGGATAGGTAGATTAAAAAAGAGAGGAGAGGTGGAGAGAGAGATGGACGGGTATAATGGGGGATAAAGGAGTGTAAATGACTGAACCTGGGGGACGGCATGACGTCTGCTCTTCTCTGAAATGTCAAGAAGTTTGTTTGGAGTGAGTCAGATGTTTGGGTTTAGATGTTAAATAAACGTGGGATAGATGGATAAATCGAGATCTTCTTGTTGTGAGGAACTAGTATGTTTCACCTCGGTATATTTGTATTGTATAAGCAGCTCTTAAGGTAGAAATGAGAGCACTGTGTGAGGCCTGCATCTAATACCCTCCGAGAATCAGGAAGTGTGCAGTTAGCATGCTAGTTGTTGTTAGCATTAAAGCGATGTAGGGTTATCTAGAAGAGAGTCACATTCACAAACAGAAATGAGCCTTTCCCGAATAGGTTTAGAACAGGGGTGGGCAAACTACAGCCCAGGGGCCACATACGGCGCGTTGAGTTTATTAATCCCGCCCGTCCAACGTGACCAAATTATGGCGCACCTCAGCAACATCAACCTTGTATTATTCTCTCATTTTCTTATCAGCTCTTCTGCAAAAATGAGCTTATCAAAGAAAAGAAAAGTGGATAGTGAGCGCTGAGTGTTTAATACGCAGTGGACAACAGAATATTTTTTCAAAGTGCCAAGGTACGTTTTTTTGCTGACATTCAAATTGGCAAAAGCTAGCAAGCCTTTTTTTTTTTTTAAAGAATGCATTTGGAAAACTATTTGTACAATTAGCCTTGCATATGCATGTTTTGCCACATGTTACAGACCAAATCTCCAATGTAATACTGTATTTACAAATATATATCATGGCCCGGCCCCTCTGTCAAATTTTAGAACCCAATGTGGCCCGTGTCTCAAAAACTTTGCCAATCCCTGGTTTAGAATGATCTTGAGTTGTATCTAAACAAGCATAAGACCTCATAGACTAGTATACAGTTGTCCCTTGCTATATTGTGGTTCACCTTTCGCGGTTTCACTGTTTCGCAGATTTTTTTAGTGCAATTTTACATGCTTTTTTACAGCGTATGAACATGTACTGTGCGTCCTGATTGGCTAAGAGACTGTAGACCATTGTCAATCAGTCTCCTCCGTGTCTAGAATGTGTTCAGCCAAATTTACATAAATGTTCGATCGACACTACAGCGGAGTGGCACCAGAACGAAGAGGCACGGTCAGAGGAACTGAAATACGCATCGAGTCACTATTAATTAATTAAACAAGAGAGAAATGTGAGAAAATGTTAATACCTGTGTGAGAAAAGTGTATAAAGTGTGTGGTGAGGGGTTTTACAGCCTTAAAACATGTATAATAATTGTAAAAAATAAGGCTGGTTACTTCACGGATTTCGCCTATTGCGGGTTATTTTTTGAACGAAACCCCCGCGATAAACGAAGGACCATTGTACACCCTTTACATCAGGGGTGTTAAACTCATTTTCACAGAGGGCCACATCAACAAAATGGTTGCTCTCAAAGGGCCAGGTGTAACTGTAAGATAAATGTCAGTACGTTCTTGTTAATTAACCGTTTCTATATTGATTACTTATTCAAGTTACAAATATTGCATATGGATTTGCATAGACATGAAAAAATGACTGTTTAACTGTGCATCTCCTGATAAACTGACATTTTAAGACAGTCATACCTTTTAATTTATTTTGTCGTGGGCCACATAAAACGACGTGGTGGGCCGCATTTGGTCCACGGGCCTTGAGTTTGACACATGTGGTCTATGGTTTAAATGGATTTTTATGAGCTTTTAACATGTTCCCTCAAAATTTGCTTGTTGTAATTTGACTGACGAGTAATCCTGTATTGTCCAACATTTGAGAATTGAGTGTTCAGAAACTGTCTTGGTTTACACATACGCTCTTTCTCCAGTCATCTTCCTGTACTTACTTGTGGTCATTGTAAACATTCATACATGTAGGGTTCAAAGATGTCAAATCGCCATTTTTCAACGACAAAGGCATGAAGATTCCAGGTTTGACTCCTGGGTCAAAGGGGCTTTTCTATATCGAGTTTCTCCCTGTGCCTGTGTGGATTTCTCCTTCTCAAATCTTCCAGCTAAGATAGTCCTGAGCAAGACTAGGTAACACAAGGCAAATTTATTTATTTTTTTTAATTTATCTGTGCACAGTTTGTACACAAAGTAATTCAACGTGCTTTACAGAATAAGAAAGACATAAAAATCACAATACAAACAAATCAAAACGTAATATTATGTCATGATCCCTGTGTGTCCTGCCTTTTTTTGTTCCTTCTCCCCTCCCTTCTGTGTCTGAGCCTGGAGCTAGGGCGGAGATCTTGGCTCCTCCCACACACCTGGAGCTAATCCACAATCAGCTGCACCTGGAGAGAATAAGAGCCAGGACCTGACACTCAGCGCCAGGTCGTCCGCATATCTCTGTGGTACTCCCTGCTTGGCTCAGTTCGTGCTTTTTTTTTTTTTTTTGCTCTTTGACTCTGCTAAGCTGGACACTTTTGCTCCTCACCAGATCCCGCTTCCTGGACCCGCTCAGCTCTCCCACCTCCGACCCTGCTCTTCTGTCCATCCCATCTCAGACTCTGCTACTCTCGCTGTACCCATGGACAACGACAAACACCCCGCTCTCGACTCACCGATTGATCTACCGTCATTTTTGCACTCGCACTCCTGTAAATAAACACGGTTAAATCTTTCCCCGAGTTCTGTCTTTTTGGTCCCTTCATTCAGACGTTACCACACATTAACATTAAAAGAGAAAAGTCCAGAATAAAACAGTTTTAGTCAGAACCGTTTTGATGGGTTCTCGAGCTCTCTACTGTAGCAGCCTGGTTGAAGGAAAGGCCAGATATAAACAATAGATTTCCCTCACGAAAAATGTATAAACTATATCTTAACCATATAATCCAGTCCAGTCTTTACAGTTACGTCTCACCATAAAGACAAGGGCTTCTGCAGTTTTGAGCAAGATGTCAATGGACTGTGTTTTGTTTCATTCGCACATGTTTGAGTAACTCTTTATTATTAGTCTGTCTACATCTCCAAAGCTCAAAATGCTGTGTTCCACCTTATGATGTCATGAAGTGGTAGTTTTTAACAGCGATCTTTTACCTTTTGTGCAGTAGCTGTGCGCTGAAATTATCCAAATGATTCTAGTGAAGGTGTATGGAGTTTAAAAAACAGCCTAAACATGCAGGATCTGTGTGTTATACGTGTGTGAATGAAACAAACCACAACTCCAGGTCTGTTTGTGATGAGGAAACATTACAACAAGTTTCAGAAAATAGCATAATATGGGCACTTTAAGCCATTTCAGATCAATATCGCAGTTTGCAATGAACAAAATGTAAAATTATGACCTACATACATTACAGTTTAATACTAAATCCCCCCAAAAAAACATAATATGCCTTTAAATTGAGAATTAAAGTGTAATTATCAAATTAAATAAGTCGTATTCTCAAAAGCCTTCAGTGATGCAGTGATGGCATCCTTCACGATCCAAGCCGCAGATACAATGTTGTGCTCCTGTTGCCTCTCCCTCCTCGCGCATGTCACACACACGATAATCTGGACTAATAGTTTCGACAGTGTGTCAAATGTTGAACAATTAGACGTGTTAAATGGCCTGTAATGAGCGCAGAGCATGATGGCCATATGGATGGGCCCTGTGAGATCTGCTGCTGGCACCGGACCAACTGGCTCGCGCTCAGAGAGAGGGGGGACAGGTGAAGGGGGAGAAGAGGAGGAGGAGGAGGAACATGTCTTACTCAGGGAGACATCAAACGAGACCGGTGTTACAAGGAAAGTTCAACTGTGAGAGTAGCAATCCATCAGAAAGGTGCTAAAATGTAACAGTAAATGCTAAGGTGGAAGATTAAGTATCGCTCAAAACGTGAATGGAATACAAGGTTGCAGTGTTGTCACGATGCTGAAATTTTAAACTTGATTTCAATGCTAAGAAACTCTTTCTTTAGACGATAGATTGCGGTTTTTAAAGTTAAATATTCAGACTTGTGTAATCCTTCAGTCGTTCAGGTAGGTCCCATAGTGGTCCATGTGTGCGTACTAGTCTATGTGTCTTATTCTTGCTCTGATACAGCTCAAGATCAACCTAAATCTATTCAGGAAAGGTTCATTTCTGTGCTGTGAATGCGACTTTTTAATATCAATACTTGTTCAAATGAGTATCTAGTTTAAGTATCGATTAGTGTCTCATTTTTGATTCTTTTAACAACGCTACAGCACTGACAAAAATTGCCAGAAATACCTTTGCTAGGAAGATTACATAGCAAATTTTGACATATTTTCTTCATTTTTACTGATGATATTCTGTAATTCCAAACAACAACTGCAAACTTATCAATCGTTCAATATATATGTCCCATCTCACCTGTTTTGGTCCCTGCCAAACCAGCACTATGGGCCAGAATGAGCGTGTACATGAACCTCACTCCTGATTGGCTCTTTGGTTGCCATGAAAAGCACACTCAGAATCCCAAACATGGATCTCACCTCCAAATTAGCCAATATACGGTAACTGCTAGCCTCGATTAGCTTCAACTGGCTGTAGCTGAAGAGTATGATGTCCCTTAGTCCACTTTTATATACCGCCAGCCTCAGAGTGTAGTATTTTTTTGGTCAAATTGAGTTTTCTGTCTCATACTGTTTTCCAGACAGTGCTGCATCTGTAGTTGCCATTGGTTCTGTCCTCAGCCAATCAGGAAGAGTTTTACAGCCATAAAACACTACCAGCCTCAGACATCAGACAATGTATTGTTCAGAAAAGCTTGAAATTGTCTAAGGCATATGACAGGTTTTCATGTTTTTCCATTTATCACTTGGTTTGGAGGGATAGTACCTGTTGTAAATATTCATCGTAGTTTTAAATCAGTAGACGTTTGGGGAAAAAACTTAAAAAATAAAAATAAAACGGACGTAGCAGTGATTTCTAAAGCAGAATAACTCTACATCTGTCATCTATTTTTTCATTTGACAGGTTTTGGCCGTTATATGGTTGCTAGGTAACAGTTATTGAATTACTTCTATGTATGTCATATCCACAGCTTCGCCAACATTCATTTACAAGACAAGAATAGACAAGATTGTTAGTAAAATCTCAAATATAATCATGTTAACAATGTTTTCTAACCTGTCATATGCACTTTAACAATACAGTCTATGCATGGGAGTGAGGATGATTTTGCTGAAGGGAAGAAAAAAAAAAGTAAGTTGATGGCTGAAAAAGGAGGCACCTGCGGGAGCTACTGTAATTGTTGATGTTTGGGTAAGAGTGTGACTAAATTGTTGAAATCGCTCTTGTGTCGCTACTGACAGATAAAAGCCTGTTTTAGTGTTATTGTCTTACTCCTGTGTGAGGTCAGGCAGAGCTAATCACTCTTCAGATATTTACAGTCGCACGTCTCAGTTACAGCCAACAGGAGGGCCGTTGGGTCATTACACTATTATACTTTTATATTCTTCTGATGTATTTTCTACATAGCACTGATAAAAGCACAAGTTGAGATGTCAACTTATTGTTTGAATCCAGTTATTTAAAGCACTTTATTGTCTGAGTATCAGGAAGTGCACAATCTGCATGTCAGTTGTTGTTAGCAGCAAAACTCAGACACTCTCTCCTCTGAAAGGTGTACAAAGTGTTTATAAACTCATCACAGTGAAACTATACCTCATTAAGATGCTTTGTATTCATATGGTAAGTGAGAAATAATTTATTCACATTTTTAAGAAGTCAAAAATCAGGCACAGCGATAAGATTGAGATGTGTAGCACTGTGAATTGAGTTGTACACATTGATCAATATGGAACGGCTTTCGCTGAAAACAATCGGGAAAAAGGCAGAACGCGATGCAAATATTTTAAACTGATGAGAAAGTGTCACTACAGTGGAAAAAGCAGAGAAATCAAACTTTTGTTAAATCCAGAAAAAGAGCACAGACATGTTTCCTGTCCACAAATGCACAAAGTGCTTCACTTTGCATGTTTTTGTTTTGTTTTTTTTGTTTTTTAATAAAACTTTGTCCAAAACTAAAAAGCTGCCACCATTGGTGGCCTGAGGAATCACTGCAGCAGGCCAGATGGATTCTCGTGAATTTGTGAACTCACAAATATTGTGAGAATTCATCTTGCTGACCAGGTTAGATTGTCCCATAATTACAGAGCTATTAACCATAAACCAGGTCAAAATCATTTGCAAAGCAAATTATACTTTATAATTTTGCCCTGCCCTCCAGCTCAGCTTCATACTGTGAACAGTTTTGAAAGTTGTAACATCACAACACAAAGCACCAACCATAACTTTTATATAACACCACTGTATCCTTGAGCACGACGCACCTGCCTGTAAATACATCATGGTAAATGTTACTTTACTATTAAAAGGACTTCTGACTTCTATCTTTCATTAGACTGTGTGCATCTGTTGTCACATTAGCAGTCGTATAGAGTCTAAACTGCATCTAAAACCGCAAACGCCAACCGGGCTCTCCATTAAAACCCTGTTATCTGGCTCCCGCTGCTCCCTCCCTGTGGACCCAACTTTTTCATGACATGCTTTGAAGACATCCACTTTGGTCTTTAACAAAGTAATAGAGCTAAAGAAGCAGTGACAGACGTTTATGTCACTTTTAAGAGAGGAGTTCAGACAGCGGCACCAATCTAACGAGTCCGTCTTTGTGAGGCGAAATAAACGGGAAATTCACTCTTGGACTAAAATGTGTCGGCCAGGCTTGTCTAATTGCCACAGTTTGATGAGCGCAGAAAGGAGTTTTATCAAAAGCCAGTTGGGTGTGAAACAATTAGCTCAGTTTGCTCTCAAAGTGATGCCACAGAAATTAGACTATTTTTAATATATATATCGAGGAGCGTTCAGTCAATTAAAGAGTTACAGGAAATTATTTTAAGAGAAAATGTTCCACTTGGGAGGATTAAAGACAGAATTCTGTTCAATGCTTTAAAATTGGGTGTGCTACTTGTACTGTATCCCCAAGAATGGAGTGAAGTGGCTCTATGGGAAATATGACTTATGCTACAGTTACATTATTGTAGTAAAATTTCAGGTTTTTGCTATTAGTCAGAAAGATAAGGTTCAACATGGCCAGGTTTAATTCTGTGTGCCGTTGCAGAGTTTTGGATCTTTTGAAAATACCATGTAATCAAAAGTGACAACTGACCTATGACTCCGATCTGGAAGTATGACTACATTTGAGTATCCCATAGCATCATGATAACACTCACTCATCCCCAACAAACCTAAAGCGACTCTACCAGATTTTTTCCATGTTATTAAAAGGAATATTTGTCTTACCCAGTACAGACATATTGTAAAAGTAGCTCTTAGGGTCAAAATGTGATTGCCGTCTACTGTCTGCATCACATTATAAAGCATTTTTATTGTTTGCAAACCAGAAACTAAAGCTATAGTGCACATTTTAGAACTATGATGTCAAAACTCTGCTCTGGTCTCTGAAAGTTGTCAAAAGCACTCAGAAATAAGCATAATCAGGACGCTCAGGATGCATAAGGTGAGGAAGAGGAAGAGGAATAACTTTGGAACATTGCAAACCATTTAAAATGAACTAGTTGTGTTTTTTCAGGTTTTTAGGTCAGTAAAAATCAGTTACAGCTCCTTTAGCAGTACATCATACTGTATTGGGGCTGAGTGATATGGGGAAAAAAAAAAAGAATGAATCCTCACATTGATCGATCTTGATTTTCAATTTGATTTGGTCTTTTAAAAAACTTTTAAAAGTGGAATGTACAGTATTTTGGATGGTGCAATAATGGGAACTGTGCAATGTGTAGAATGTGCAATGTGTAAATCGTCCAGCTCTACATCATAAACAGTCCCAACCACTTTACATCAATGAACCATTTATCTTTCCACCCTCAACAGGTGAACACAGGTGGTGACGTGTCTTGCCCGAGGACACAACACACACAAGAGCACGACTTGATGTGAACAGGGATTGAACCACCAACCCACGACTCCGCAAACTTCCTTACAACCGAATGAAATCCTCCTCTACGAACCCATTTAGACTCCTTTAACCAACCGTTCCACTTGAGACCACTCCGGTAAACACAAAGTCTCTAAAACGCATTTCATATGTATTCATTGTAAGGGCCAAATGTTCCTCTAGAGTTTACCCAGCCCCTGAACAAATCTCCATTAGCGCCGCTTTAGTTTCAACCCAGTGACAGCTAATTAAAGTCCATGTGTTAATTAGGAGGAGGAGGCCGTGTGCGCTCCCTGGGTGTCCGGTGCTCGAGCTGGACCGTGGGCTCATTTCTCATTCACACCCCAGCTCCTGTCCCACCAGAGAAGACAACCAACACTCGGGCCAGAACAGGGCTCCAACAGGATTATAGAGTAATCTGATTATGCTCCATGGTAATGTTCAGGATTGCACTGGGAGATCTTTTAATAAAACCCCAAAGAGATAAGTTGTACGAGTAGATGGATGGGAATACGTTTGTGTGTGCTCTGTGTTAAAATGTTTGTAGTTTGTGTATTTGTAGGGTCTGCCACCTGTTTGTTTCACTGTAGATGTTATGGCCTTGTCTGAAATGTTTCACAGTGTAGCATTAAACTTATCTGTCATGCGTTTGCTAATCAAAGTTCTTTTATTTGCTCAAAAATACCTAAAAAACATGAATTCTTACGCTGTGTTCAAACTGTGCATGAACGCAACATTATAATGTGAGTGGGATCGCATCTCCACAGATCTGACCAGTAACTTGGCCTGATGGCTGCTAATCTCCATGGAAATAGATATGGTTAATGCCAGATTGTGAAAAATTCCAAAACATTTCAGTGGGGACAAGCAGCTGGTGAACACAATATGAGAAAGTTACGTAGAGTAGTTTAAAAGGGGAGATATTATGAAAAATTGATGTTGACTGTTGACTTAATTTCTTTTTTTTTTACGTCATTTTTCACTCAGACCAACAATGATAAGAACAAGAATATCGCAGCTGTTTTTTTTTTGTTTCTGTTGCAATTAGAAATGCCTTATGTCACTTATTAACACTGTACAGTTAAATTATTGTCAGTGACCTTTCGATGCACTTATTGGCATGAATTGAATGAGTCTGTGTGTTTTATATGTATGTGTGTATATATATATAGTGTGTATGTATATTTGTGTGTATATGTATGTATATGTGTATAGGTATATATGTATTTTTTTCTTTTTTCTACTGAACAGGAAGTTTAAACAAAGCATTTAATTTATGTTCAGATGGAAGATAGAGGTGAGACCTAATAAGTTTTCTTCCCACTTCTTTTCGAGCTTGTACAGGAACAAATCTGTGAGATGTGCTTTGGGCGTGCCTGATGCATGTGCTCAAAATGAATTAAAACAAGAAAAAAAGAGTAGTATATCAATTGATTCAGGCAAGTTGGAGTAATTGTACTGCATCTCAGGTCTCACCTACCCCCTATACCTCCTATACATCACTCTGTACAGTAACAGCCATTCATTTCAAACATTATAACAATTTACATTTCTCAGAGTAAAATTGTATAGTTAATAAATAGCTGAAATAAAGTAGAGGTAAAGACTTGACTCTGTCCCCAGTTTATGCCATTTTAACAAACTTATTGGACTATTGGTAAGAATAACAATGCTATGTTTAGGAGTATGGAGCACTCACTGCGGAGGGAAGCAGTTGGAATGAGCTTAAAATAAGACCTGCATTTAAGATAAATTCAATTACAACACATAATAGCTTAACAGCACATGCTCTGTCTAATACTGTATTATCAGGGAGGCTATATGTGTGTCCTGCATAAAGATGTGTCTGAAGGCCAGTCCCCGGGGCCCCTCACCGCGCTCCTAAAGGTGCTTTGTCCCTCTTTATGACGACACACAGAGGAGGAGCAGGAGGTCAGTGATAACAGCTGGCTGACATTTTCAAAAGGGCTCTCCTCCAGCGGCTCCCTGTCACTCAAAAATACCACACATGAAATATTTACATTTAAGAGCAGAGCTGTGACGTGAACGTGATTTTCAATTATGATTTTAATTTAGTGGCTCTTTGTGTAAGCCCTCAGCTGTCCTGGTAGGTTACAATGCAAATGATTGAATTGGTCACTAGTCTTTAAGAGTGAATACGTTTTGCCACTCATCCCAGCAGCTTCTTGTTCTGACAGGGTTCTGTAAGTCACTGTCTTATACATACTGTAGCTAGTAAGGGCTGATTTGACAAAAACGCTTTGGACTTAAAAGTGTTTCTGTGCACGGAGAGGTCTGTGGATACCGCTGCAGCAGAGTCACGTGAACAACAAATTTAAAGTGATCATTGAGGAAGGAGCATATAGTATACGAAGGTTTGAACTTTGAGAGTGTTTAAACGAGAGAGAAATGTGAGAAAATGTTAATGCCTGTGTGAGAAAAGTGTATAAAGTGTGTGGTGAGGGGTTTTACAGCCTTAAAACATATAATTGTAAAAAAGCTGACTACTTTGCAGATTTTGCCTGCAAACCCCCGCGATAAACGAGGAACCACTGTACTCCGAAACAAACATGCCATAGCAGTTCACAGTAAAGAGTATCTGTTATTATTAATGGAGTATTACTACACTGAATTACCCTAAGGTGTGAACTGTCACTTGAAACATCTTTTTATTTTAATTTTTTTGTACTTTTTGGATGGGACATGCTATGCCTTTTTGGTCACCTGTGCTTTGTTTTTTGTTTTTTTTGTTTTTTTATAAGTTAAATTACAGTCAAAAGTTTAGACATACCTTCTCATTCTCTTTTAATTGTTTTTCTTTGTATTTCCTTCTTTCTGCATTTGATATATACAGAAGACATTAAATATTAAGAAGCAAGATTTATGGAATTATGTATTAACTATAGCCACCCATTACTTTGTTTACAGCACTGTAAACTCTTGACCTTCCCTCAGTGAGCTGCTGCTTCTCTCTTCACAGATGTGGCTAATCAGGGTCAAGAAATACCAAAAGTGCAAAACCAGTGAGTTATTTTGAGCTTATTTTTGTTTACTACAGTCCTTATTTGATGCCTTCAGTGAGAATCTACAATGTAAATAATCATGGAAATAAAGAAGAAACATGAGAAAGAAGAAAAAATGTGTCCACACTTTTGACTTGGCATGTCTTTCTCTTCCATTTTTAACACTTTGGTTCGAGCTCTGACGCCCTCTTCTGGAGTTCTTGGGGAGTGAAGCATGTTAAAGTGACAAATTAGCAGACTGGCTTACTCTAACATAAATGCTTTGTATAGACAATTTAAGAAAAACAAACAAAATCACCTCAATATTGAATGTAAAAAGTCCTTTCTTTTATGTTTTTGTGTTATTTTTTGGCTCTTTTGAGTTTACAGGAGACAAAGTGTTCTTCTGCCCAACAGCCGATGTTATTTTGGGGATTATAATTTAGCGCGTGCCCTTTCGCTGACACTAATGGACCGTCTTTCAGCAGCCTGTAAAGTACTTGGAAACTCAGGGTTCTCACTTGGAAATACTAACAACCAAAGATACAGAAGTACAAGTAAAAACAACTGCTGTAAAGGGTTACGTTATACACTTTAATCATGTTGTTTGTAATTGTGGAGGAAGCAAGTGCAGAGCAGGTAGAGAGCTGAAAGACGTTTATCTGTGTTTGTGTGTTACATTACAATGGAGCCTCCAGTACTTACACGCAGAGAAAAGGTACTATCTATAGAAGGCTGGTTCTGTAAGGACTTAAACTGTACATACTGTCAGCACAAGGTCATAAATGGGTAGATCTTTAAATGTTACCAGAAGGTAGAATAAGTCACTGAAAAGATGCTTGCAGAGGTCTCTTGTCACAGAACAAAAGTAGCAGGTGTCAGTGAGGACATCTCTGAATAGGCATGTGTCGCATTCTTACTGAGTCACCTCACCTCAGTGGTTGAGACACACAGTATTCAACACAAGGTTTAAGAGAAAGTAATGAAACAGAAAAAAAAAAAATCATGCTTTCATTGTTAGTTTTCAGCTGTTTCACATCGATATGACAGATATTTGTCTAATTATGCTGTCCTGCTTTTAAACATCCACTGACTCCCTATTTCATCTCAAGTGCAATTCAAAAATGTTACTGATTGTGTTTAAATGTGTGCGCTCTATGGGTCCTCTTTATTTTAGGGAGTTACTGCAGCTCTATACTCCACCAAAACCAGGCTCAAGACCAGAGGTGATAGAGCCTTTTCTGTGGCAGCGCCCAAACTATGGAACAGCGCCCTCTGCCTGTCACATCCTCTCAGTCGTTAACACAGTTTAAGACAGGATTATCTTGGTGTTTTATTGTTCTTATATGCACGCACACACACACACACTCACACACCCCCACACACACCTCAAAATGTTGAATATGAAAATGGCAGAAATTGCTCAAGTACAGATATTTTTTTTGCAGCTTTCAGGGTCAAAATGAGACCACTGTGTACCGTCTAAACCTAATTATAAAGCATTTTATTGTCCAAGAATCAGGAAGTGCGTTGTTAGCTTCACTGTAAAAGCATTAACATTACGACGCTGCAAAAGTGAAGAATAACTTTGGGCTGCTGCAAGGAATTTAATGAATTTGTTTTCCATTTCACATTTTTAAAAACCAAAAAAAAAAAAAAAAAAAAAAAAAAAAATCAGATATAGTGCCTTTAATTTAGTTTTTGTTGATTTTTAGTCCATTTACAGCCACTCAGCTCCACACATACAGACCATCTTTCTTTTATTGTTACGACTGATATTTCCAAGGCGATCATTATAACACATTATCTTAGGACTTTCAGTGACTACTTTACAACAGGCACATTTCATATCAAACCATAGCCTCTCGTCGCCAACGGCAACAGAAGAAAAGCATTGGATCAGTTTTGAAAAATCCTTTGAATTGATGTAAGTGATCTATAATGAGACACAATGGACAACATGTATTATGAATAGTACAGTACAGTGGAGTGTAGTAGTACGAGAGCACACTGGAGCCAGAGGGGGCTGCGGGTCTATTGTTGTTCCAGGTTTTGATAGTAGACCTATAAATATTTGATGAATACTATAGTCGAGAATACACATTTCACTTAAACGAAGCCAACATTATTATATTTAAAGCAGACCTATTATGCAAAATTGACTTTTCAGAGCTTTTAACCAGGTTATAGTTGCTTCCCCTTCTCATTTACCCTCTCGAAGTTGTATTTGGAGTGATTCGTGCATATTTGAACAATCTTTAATCGGTTATTTTCAAGACGCCATATTGCAGATCAATTCCCGTTTTCACCTCCACCAACATACGCCCATTGCTCTGTGCTCTGTTCTGCAATTTCCTTTCAATTTCCTTAATCGGTGGTATGCGTAGGATTTAGCAGCGTTGTCATTTTGGTACAAATGAAAAAAAATGTGCTGCTTGCTAGTGTGATCTGTGTGAACCCACCTCCCATTGGCCACCATAGTTTCCTAACATGGAAGTCAGCGGGCGTGTTTCTTTTATTAAGTTGTTTTAGATGAAAATTGCGATTTCAAATGTGCAAATTTTAACAAAATGATCCCAGCATGTCATGGATTATAACTATAGCGCAGACACAAGCACAATATGTCTTCTTTAAGAGTTTACTGAAAATCTTGCTTGTTTTTTACTTTAAAATGCTTTTATTTTGGTGAAATGTATAGCTTAATTGTACTTCCTGGTCAGAGATGTGCTCCGGATTTGACAGTATAAGTAATTTCATAACTGTTAATTAGCAGCCATGAAGGAAACAAGGGACAGAACTATTGCCCCAGACTAATAAAAAATACATAACACTGATAAATCAAATGAAAGAAATTGTCTAGGCTCAGAAAAATACCTTCATTGAGTGTGAATTTTCCCTGCATTTTAGAAGAAATTTGCCACGTTGATGACATAGGTAGATGTATTCTGTTTTACTGTTTTACAATTCACCACTACATCCTCTATTTTTGTATTTTCTTTTCAACTTTTTAACCTAAAAACTACAACTTACGGCTAAGATAAATATTTACCATATGTACTATCCAACCAAACCAAGTAAGAAGAAGAAAAATATGAACCATTTGTACGCATTTTCTTATCAAACCAGAGCGTCTTGTTACCAATGGCAACAGAAAAAAGCCCTTTCTCAAAAAAAAAATAGAAAGGATGTGAGTGGAGTATAATGAGACAGAATGGACAGTGTATATTATGAATAGTACAGCGGTGCCAGAGGGGGCTGTGGGTCTGTTGTTGGTACTGGTTTTGATGGCATTAATATTGAATGCATTATACTACAGTTGATCAATGATCAGAAGAATACAAAATGGTGGTTGATTCCTTTTACAATATGGATCTAGAGCACATCTCAATGTTTTATGCAGATGTAATTAGTGTCCTGGTTAGCACACAAAACTCCATTTAAGTTCATGAATAATCCCTTGTATTCTTGCTTCGTAGTGCAGCGCAGTGTAGTTTATAAAAGCTTTTATTTTATAAACTACACTTTTATTTACAACTTTACAATGAAAATCTGTCCATATGTTTATCCATCTGAGGGTAAACAGCTTTAATCAACAGCATGCACAGTATATTCCCCAAGTTAGAACCACCTTAAACGACCTACATCCAAGTTTTTCCATGCGTTTGAGAACAATTCCTCACCCTGGTACAGATATTTTGACCTCAAGAGCTGCTTATGCAATATAAGTCTGCTGCATGGTATTTGTTGTTAGCTTTCGCCCGTAGCAGGCTTAGCTCATCATTTTTGGCGAGGCACGACTCGGTGTCCCAATTAGCATAATAATTTGCATTAGGGGAACAATCTCCAAATGTAGGTCACGTACGTGGATAAATATAAAGATGCAACAGCTCAACGGTCCAGCCCACCTCTCGCTAACTGGCTACGTATGTGCTAACTAATGAGCATAGACACATAATTTTTACAATATTACCATAGACTGTACGAAGAAGTGGACGAAGGGAGTGTGACGTCACCCATAGCGTTCGGCTTTAGTCAAATGAAGCTTATCGAGGTTAGCAGTTATGGAGCGAATTTGTAGCAGTAGAGAGGCAACAGTTTCTCAATATAAAGTGAATCGGAGTTGATGGAGCCGAAAGATCGCCCATGCCCGCTTCCTGTGTGGAATGCAGCGGCTAGCAGGTTTAGCTACGTCTATTTACATATACAGTCTTTTACAGCAAATTATTGGCATATTATTGGCTCTCTGCTGTGTTTTGAAACTCTTAAAGGTCATTAAACTTGCCTATCTTCATGGAGACAAGCAGATGGCACCACCAAGCCAAGTCAAAAAGGTCAGATCTGCGAGGAGGCAAGCCAGGTCACAGGAAGAGAACATGTTTTTCAAGGTAGGAATAGATGCTAGATAGGTATACTGTATATAAATGCCATACTGTGGACAATTCCAGGCAAAGCAATGACAGTTTCACAGAGACAATGACATGATGGAACTTTTACCAGAAAAGTTACACAATGCAACTTTAATAATTTTGCAAATCTATGGAGAAAATGAGCTGCATAGGGATTGCTTTCTATTATATCCAACCTATAATTAAAATAAATACAAAGAAATCTACTGAAAAAAAAAAAAAAAAATCAACCATAAAGACTTTGAAATATCCATATGTCTTTTTTTTTTTTTTTTTTTTTGACATGTTTTGAGTGGAGACCCATTAGTGCCCATCACATTTGAAGGGCAGCGATCAAAGGCCATACATTATAATCGTTGTCTCATTTCCTGTCTCAGTTTAAGAGCGTCTATGTCCTCTGGGGGTCAGACTATACGAGGGACACTGCTCTGCTCCACATGTTCCTACCCTCAGTGACTTTTTTTTTTTTTTTTTTGGAGAACAGAGGGGGGTGTAATGACAGTATACAAGATAAGAATCCATGTGTCCTCTGTTGTGACTTTGACTAACTCATACTCGCTACTGTTGAAACAATATATGACCCCAACATCAATCATTGTTTCAAAGTGGTTCTTTTAGATTTTAAATGAGAAAAATGTACATTGGTAGGTGTTGTGACTTATGGAATAGTCTCTGAATTGCCAGGAATGTTCCATGGTAGGGCATTAAACTTTTAAACGGCCCATGTATGTTACTTATTTTCTGGTTTATGTTATGTTGCTTCCTCATCAAAAACATACATGGAGTTGTGTTTTGCTTTATTCACACATGTTTAACACAGAAATCCAGCGTATTTAGGCTTGAGTTCTTCTTTCAAACAGAAAACAGTATGTTCCACCTTGTGATGTGCTCCACTGTGTTTTTAAGCTCCATACACCTTCACTAGAATCATTTGGATAATTTCAGCCCTGGAATTGCCAATTTCTACTGAACTGAAGGTAAAAGGAGCTGTTAACTTGGAAAAAATACAGATTCATGACATCACAAGGTGGAACGGAGAATTTTGAGCTTTGGAGATGTCAAAAAGGGAGATGACAAATAATAAAGGGTTACTTAAACATGTGTGAATGAAACAACACAACTCCAGGTATGTTTTTGAGAAGATAACAGCGTTATAACATGGCTCAAAGCTCACAAGAGTCAATTGTGTGTATTATAGGACCTTTACACACACCATGCATGTATTTAATTATAGCTGTACTTTGTCGTCTTGTAAAGCATGCAGTATGCATCACATACTGGTCCCCGTGGAAATAGAAACGTTAAATGCCATACTGTAGAATATTTCAGACAAAGCTGGAAAAAATAAAAATAGCGCTAGAAGCGCTAGAAATAGACTAGTCAGTAAGGTAATAGTAATAATAACAACATTAGTAGCACTAGTAGTAGAAGCATGGACTAAATCGACTTAGTTACTTATTTGTTTTGATTGTTTTTGTTGATATTTGTCTGTATTTGAACAGAGCGCCATGAAAAGGAGAGTCTGAGTGGTCTCATCGGGCTCTCCCTGTATTTAAAAAAAAATAAAGAAAAATAAAGATCCCATGCTGGTCTCTATGAAAACGGAAACTTGTAATGCCATCCTGTTGAGCATTTCATAGCATTAGTAGTACTAGTAGTACTAGTAGTACTAGTAGTACTAGTAGTACGTATGTATGTATGTATCTATGTACTTTATAAATAAAGTTTGTTGTTGTAGAAACAGCAGAAGTAGTAATGGTGATAGTAATGGTAAAAGCAGCAGAAGCGAGAATGCATTTAGTTGCAGCAATTGTAGCAGGTAGTTGCTTTAGTAGTGGTGTTTATAGTAGCACTGGAAGTAGTTATTGCACTGTAGTTGTTAGAGGCAGCAGTAGCATAAGTAGTAGTAGTGAAAGTAGTAGTTTTCCAACGCTCTTTTTGTTTCCATCTACTTCCCCCTGTCCTGTCACTACACCATCTATAATGTACAGCTCATGCTTTTATCCAGAACTCTCCATTGTGGTCTATCTGTTGCCCGTAAACAATAGCCTCTCAGAGCATGAAGTGGCTATAAGTGATTCCTTTTGCAGGTTATCGCCGTGCCCTGATCTCCGTGCACCGCTATTGTCTCAAAAATACACTCTTTTCAACTCAACAGTCTGGCCACTTAGAGCGGCACTTTCCCAGGCGCGCAGTGGGCCGATAACAAAGATGGCTGCCTGCTGGAGTCAATAAAGAGGCCCAGAATAGCACTATGGGATCGCTCTGAGAGGTAAACAACACAAAAACGTAAGGGTAGTGTTATGGAGTTTTGGAGTTTTCTCAGCAGAAGTTGGACCATTGTGTGGCAGTGATTGTGAATTGAGTTACACATTGGTCGTGTCACAGTAGATTTGAGAATTGTGGTCACAAAAGGTATTTTCAGGTATAGGCCCTTCCAGGAAATACATTTAGGATTGTTGCACGGCGTAGACTGTATAAAGAAGCGGACTAAGGGAGTGTGACGTCACCCATAGTCAAACGAAGCTCATCGAGGCTAGCGGTTATAGCGGCGAATTTGGAGCAGTATCATAGCAACCAAAGAGCCAATCCAAGGCTCGAGGTTGATGAAGGTAACTCTGCTTCCCTCCTGCACTGCTGGGAGTGACCTCAGGGAAAGAAAGCTCCTGATTCATTTGTTATTAATGTTCATATCTTGATTCACAGACACATTAGCAAAATAAAAGTACTAGGATCATGTAGAGAGGGTTAATATGATCATTTTAAGACCGAAATGACGAGGTTGACAGCAGCAGTTACAGAGAAAGGGGCGACAATGTTTCAATGTAAAGTGAATTGAAGCCAGAGTCGATGGAGCCGGAAGCGCGCCCAGGATCACCCCCTATTTGGAATGCAGGTTAACTATATATATAACCATTAATCATTTATATATACAGTCTATGTTGCACACACAGCCTGGTACTGATGTTAAACAGAGGATATTACACTTCTCTGGGGTATTTGTTGTTAACATGTTACTTTTTTATTGTTTTGAAAATATTATATCAGCCGAAATCAATGTATTAAAATATGTAATTAGTTCCATTTTCATTTTTGATTCTCTGAGCTGAGTTCCTCCTCCCCTTGCTGCCCGCGCTAAGTGCTATCACAACACAATCAGCGTGCTTTCCGCTAATGGAACTACTGCATATTGCATCACATAAATACCCCCTCGTTACTGTTCTTTCCTGTTCACTTTAATAATACATGAATTTTGACATTTATAAACAGCACTGACAAATTGTTGCTTTGTTACTAACTTCTTGCTCCAGTTACAGCGAGGATTTGTTTTAACAAGTTGTAGTGCTTGATGAAATAAAACTAAAATGTCCAACTGTTGTGGTCCGGTACATTTTGAGTCCACTGTTTTCCAACATTCAGTTCAAGAAATGTTTATTACGTGGTTGTTAAGCTCCAGTTGAGTTGATAAACCTATATAGCATCAGGCTTGGGACAAAAAGCGTACACCGTGTGCGCATTTTGCCCTACACCAATGCGTTTTCGTATACTTTGCTCCGCTCTCCCCCAGCAATTATTGCCCCGCAGAGTCCAACAATAAAATACTGAGCTCTAACCATCAGAACCATGAAAACAGCCACCCATTTTCGGTGATATATGACATCACTGCCAACAGACGATAGGATTATGTCTTAATTATAACTCATTTATCTATTTAACCACTTGTTTCTTCACTATAAATAGATAATGTGAATATTTGACCAGGCTCCATACGTTTGAATATTTGATCTAAAATGAATACTGTTGTTCACTGACATTAGCGATGTCTAGTTAACGGTAGCTTGTGTTAAAGGACAAGGTCGCAGGCAATTAGTTTTAGTTTGTTTTCTAAGCACGAAACTGCACGATGTAGCTTATTCATCATAAAACGAGAGGATTAACCATAGACAGTATTCGGGTCTGCACGTATCATAGCAACCATAGAGCCAATCCAGAGCGAGGATGTTAAAGATAATGCCCCGTCCCATTATACAGTCAGATCAACAGATATTTGTAAAAATACGTAATCTGATGAACGCATATATGATTAGCATTGGGCTCCAGTCGGTCATTTAAAACGTTTACCATCGTCTATGTGAACTGTATGACGTTCTTTGTGTCTCTTTTGTAACTGCCTACTCAAATCTCTAAATAGTTTTTGTTTATTTGCAGTTTCTCAACCAATCACATCCCATTTCTTTCAGTCTACGTGGCTATGGAGCTAAAGGAATGCAGAGATTTTGATGACAGACATGTTAAGAACAGGGGGATTGTTTCCAAAAGACACACAGGAGGGACTGCTCTGTCTGCTCTTGCCTATGCCCACAAATCCAACGTTTTTTTTCTTTCTTATTGAGGCTGCTAATCATTATTTTTCATTGACTTGGTTATATTTAATTTAGCACTATAGTATGGATTTTTAAAGTGTATAGCAGTATATTGAGCAGGATTGATTGTGAGACTGGTTGCCCCCTGCCAAGTCAATCTTCAATAAATAAAGGACACATTTGTGGAAATCCCATTAAATTATATGAAATAATAATGCAAATTAGGTCTGTCTGCCTGATTACTCACTGACAGACGCTCTCTGGATGCTCAGTGCGATCTGCATTGGCCCAAAGCGCTTCACAGTGCATTATTCATTCACTCCGCAGAGTTGTGGTAAGTTGCTATTGTAACCACCGCTGCCCTGGGCCAGACTGATGGATGCGAGGCTGCCAATGTCCGACCACCACGAACACCACGAACGCACCACATTCATACAAGGCAATGTGGGTGAAGTACCTATGGATACAAGGACAGTGAAGTGGGAGTGTATAATTATAATGACGACCTTCTACAGCACCGGTGTACAGTCTTTGGACACCTGACTGTCAAGTATAACTCACAGATCCTTACACTGGTAAAACTGGCTGGCAACATTCTGATTGTGTTTAATCTGACTGGACCACAAACCATTTTTGAACTGTCGTGAGCTTGTGCAGTCTGGGAGGAGATACACGGTTCCTTTATGTAAAAATAACAGGTACGAAAACTTGTTTATGCCCCAGTCCATAAAATTGATTAACAACATGGACTGATGTGCAGATGTGTGAAGTCTGAGTGATTGTATATTGCCCAGTTCTTTTTGTTTTTATGTCACGTCATGTCGGTCTTATCTTAATGCTACTGACTCCTGCTCCAAGTCAAATTTCTATATGAGACGGAATTAAATGAAACGTGAAACCTGAGTGTCATGTAGCCTATCCTGTCATCAAACATAAGTAATTATAAGTGCTTTGCTATATCTTCCCCTGTGCATTGTTACAGATTACAGATTGTGCTCTGAGCTGCTTAAAGTGACTTGCCTCTATTCAGTACGTTGGATATTAGCTAAACACGTTCACGGTAAAACTAAAAACTTACCTTGTTAAAATTGTTTTCTTTTTAGCTTAATATTTTCTTGTGGTAATGAAAGTGCCTATAACATAGTGAAGATCATTATAGTACAGATTTTATAAACAAAAACACTTTTTTCCCCAATTTAGCGGTTCGTTAGGTTTCAAATTATACTTCCTGTTTAGAAATTGTGGCATCAAACTAAGAAAGTCCTGGACTGTTACCTAGTACAAATGCCTCTAATGTACAGAAATTATGCTTTGACAAATACACCGTTATTTTATAAAGCATCAGAAAATGTGTTTCTTGTGTAAATTGTGGCAAAATTTTGGACAGAATTGTAGTTTGATGTCATTTAAAATTTAAAACAATAAATAAAAATCTTCACAAATTCCTTCAGGATTGGTGTAAAACTATCATATTTTTTTACAACACATAGAACACCTCTAAAAATCAAAATTAGAGAATCATTACGTCCTGTCTTATGCACTTTCTGTGGATATGACAGGACTTTTCTTTCATTTACGTTTTGCAGTTCTGCGTTACTGTAACACATGGAAGTACCGTCAAATGTTCAGTTCGTCCTGTGCTCCTTTCGTTGGCTTCCTCTTTTCTGAATTGGAGCTGGTTCAATAGGAGGCAGCAGAGGATGTGAGACTGCAGAGGACGTGGTGGGTGTGGTTTCTTCAAAAGCACCTGGTAACGAGTGCGAGTGTTTTCTAGGAGCAGGCCCAATCAGAGGCAGGAGTGGAACCTCAGATGTCTTGGCAGGCCTTTGTTGGTGACTGAGGACAGAACTGGTTGTGGTTTTGCGCCTACAGATCTTTAGTTTCTCTCAAAGCAGCAGTCAGCAAATGGTCGCCCGTTAACGACCGGTCTGTCCCAGTCGGAGTCACAAGGAGGATGAATGAGACATAGATTCTGGCGTCCATGCTGGTGGTAGACTCCACTGTTTTGCGTGTTATGAAAAGTAAAGTGATTTTTGGTCCCTTGATACTGAAGTTGAGCTTGAGAGATTAAAGCAGCCGTCAATCAAGACCTTTCAAAGAGATATCAGACTAGCAGGAAAAAGATCTACACAGCAAATCTGTCATTGTTAATTTTAAGGTGTAACTTGTATTTTACACCTTACACTTTTAAAGGGCCCATATCACTCTTTTTTCTCTATGTTATAATGTTTCCTCACCAAAAACAAAATACAGGGTTACTCAAATATGTGTGAATGAAACAAAACACAGCTCCAGGTCTGTTTTTGATGAGGTAACAATGTTCAAACATGGCTAATAGCTCATAAGAGTCGATTTTGTGTAATATAGGACCTTTAATAGGTAACACTAGTAAAGTAAATTTTAGCATGGCTTGTGATTGTTGAATCTAAGCTTTAACCGAGCCTTTCATTTCCATTGAGGGCGTATCTCGTGCATGGAGCCTGCACTGCTTCTTTTCTGAAATCGCCATTTTTTTTCGGTCACAACTGGTTCAATTCATCAAACTTTTTTTTTTTTTTTTAAACACAGGTATGATTACAAATATTGTGTTTACATGTTCAGCGCAAAAATGTAATGAGCAGTGTTGATTCTGCCACCAAAAACCTCACCTGTGTTGTCTAATATCTCATTTCTAAAAACAATACATTTATCACATGTCTAGTTTTAAAAATGGCACCTTGTATGTATTGTATGTACTTTTTTTTTAAATTTTCAGTTAGTTGAAATACTGGTTCATGTAAAGTGTAAGGGATCGAGCAAGTGGGTCCGAGTACAAAGACAGATGATGTCTACTGTTACCAGACTTTATACAAGATGATAACGTGACTGCAAAAGTACGATGGGTTATTCATTTTAGTAGCGAGCCATTATCTTGATAGTTCAGTTCTGTTATTTTATCTGCCTGTCATGGACAAATTTTAATCTGGAGAATAAAAAAAAAAAAAAAAAGTTGTTCAGAGATTGTTGATTACATGAAAACTCCATTTATCCATTTGTCAACTTGGCACTGATGAAACTTGCCTCATCGTTGATACTACTGGAGAACAGGTGGGTCCAGACATATTTGATGAACTTCCAAAGTCAACTCATGTCATTCAAAGCCTTAACTGAAGAATGTGACTCCTCGCCCTTTGTTGTCTGATCCCCATCACGATCATCGATGCTCAACTATAATCTTGGGTCGTAAAAGAGCTGGAATGACCCTTTGACAGCACAATCGCATTTTTCTCCAAACATCTTCACAGTCCCCAGAATATCACTGTTAAGGCAGCTCTGCAGTCAAAGCCTGTGGTGGTCAAATATTTAAAGAACACCAACGGACATGTCTGTCTAATGGTTCAAGGAGAAAAATGGTGAACACCTGTGGGAGACATGAGCCTTGTTTTCACTGGTTCACTTTGTAGCGGTTCGATACAGGGTGAAAGTGTCTCCACTGTCTAAAGTGAACTGTACTATCCCGTCTGAGGAGTCCGAGGGTACTACCTCCCAGAGTGGGCCAGCACGGTATGAAAGGATTAGCTAAGGCGAGCAACAGGAGAAATGAGATGATTGGGCAAGAATGAACGCAGACTCAAGACTCTAAAAAGGCAGATATAAACAGAAAACAATAATCTCTCATCAAACACTGACCTGATCTTGCGATAAACCACTTTATGGGGCCACTTTATTTGTTGAGCTGATACGCTTCACAAAACAAAGCACAAATGCAACAGCTGTTTTGTGTTTCTCGATGCACGGCACTCACGTATAAAGATTGAAAATGTTGTATTTCCAGCGCATAATGAATCTAACATGAGCCGAACCGACTGTATTACATAAAGAGAGGTAGAGGCGCAGAGAAGTGAAATAAATACAGAACAAGTTGACGATAAACCAGAAGTAGTGTAGTACTTATGCTAACTTTAGCCACATCTCACAGCACCACAGACTAAACGTCATTTTGTGAACAGCTGAAATTGGCCTTATGATTAAGAGTATAATTCAAATATTGATTTCATTTATTTATTTATTAATTTGTAATGGAAACGAGCATGGAAATGTGCCAGTGGAAAAGAGGCTATGGTCAAGACTCATGGGTAAGAAAAGATTCAACATTTTTGGTTAAATACTTTTTACATTGGCTATACTAGAGTTTATATGGTGAAGTATGGCATGTTGATATTGTCTCGATGCCGTCCCAGTGTGATTCATGTCTCTCATTTTAAACAGGATGAGTGAGTGGTGGGGTGGTCACCCTTGAGCAGCTGAGGCTTATCTCCACCCAGTGAATGAACAATGCACAAACTTGACTTCGACTTTTACTGGGATTGACAGTTCTATATAAGTCTACTGCACTATTTTTCTTACTGTAGGATCCCTCCAGTAAATGTCCAGTATAACATCTGAGAGACTCTTAAATACCATCAGTACTCAGAGAAGTGCACTCACTCCAGAACATCCTGACAACTGCTCTTTCTCAAGAAAAATCTGAAATATATAATACACATACAGCTGTTCTTTACCTTGTTCTGAAGGATGCTCAGTTTTTATGCAGTTATTTTTTTCATTCCCAAAATATAATATATTTTAAGTTCAACGTCCTATATTACACAAAATTGACTCTTATGAGCTTCAAGCCATGTTATGTTACCTCCCCAAAAACATACCTGAGGTTGTTTTGTTTCAGTCACACTTGTCTGAGTAACTCTTGCTCTGTTCCACCTTGTGATGTCATGAAGTGGTAGTTTTCAAGTTAAAAGTTACCTTTTTACCTTTAGTTCAGTAAAGATTGGCAATTCCAGGGCTGAAATCATCCCGATGATTATAGTGAAAATGTATAGTTTAAAAACACATTGGAGCACTTCCTGTATTAGCACATGACATCACAAGGTGGAACAGAGTGTTTTCTGTTTGAGAAAAGAACTCAGCCTCAATATGCAGGGTTTGAATGAAACAAAATACAACTCTAGGTATGTTTTTATAAGGAAACAACATTATAACAGATCAGAAAATAGTGTAATATGGGCCCTTTAATTTGAAAAGAGGAGCCTAATGGTTTGTGTTTTATAAGAGTTAAACAGATGTGCCTGGCTGCAACTTGATATTATCCAATCTCTTTTGTGGGAGGATTTTTGTTTACTGCAATTTTGTTCTTAATAGTGTCACTGTTGTTCCTAACTAAAAAAAAAAATTCTTTAAAACATGTGATATCTCATTTTCAATTACAGCCCACAGGGAATATATTGATAATCGCAGTATTGCTATATCCCAGTTTCTTGACGTACGCAGTGATTCCCAACCATAGATCTGACAACCCACAATTCTATAACCACCAGGCAAAGTTAATAGTCAGATCTGTGGATAGGTGACCCTGCTCCCACTGTGATTTTGTTTTGCTCTCAATACAAAAGTAATGGAATAAATACAAAAGTGTTATGTTTATTGCAGCGGAACAGTCCAGACAAAGCAATAACATCTATGCAGAGACAAGCAGGTGGCGAACCCAACCAGAACCACTGCATCATGCACATTAAAGGTCCTATATTACATAAAATGGACTATTGTGAACTTTTAACCGTGTTACAATGCTGTTACCTCCTCTAAAACACACATGAAGTTGTGTTTTGTTTCATTCACTGTCGTAACCGGTGGGGTTGGGAGGACCAAAGACGTGCAGACTGGAGAAGATTTATAGTGTTTATTTACAAAATGGTGAAATTCAGTTCAAACACAATAATTAATCCAGCGTGGGACAGGAGCCAGGAGCGGAGCATGTGGTACGGCACCGGAGCGAGGTGCTGAGGACGAGCCGGGATACGGGAATGTGGGCCACAGAGGCAAAGACCAGTAGACCAGAGCCAGGGAAAGGAGCAGGGTGCAGGGCGAGGTCCAGGGGCGTAGTGTGCAGGAGACAAGGTGAAACAGTACCATACCAGGTCGGGGAAGCCAGGCGGGAGGAGCCGGGAGTGCGGGAGCTGGAGCAGTGCAGGAGACAGGATGTGGACCCGCGAACGAGCTGGCCACGAACAGGATGAAGCAACGCAGACGATCTCGCCCCGAGTGTCTGGTCCTGGCTCCACTTATGCTCCGCAGCAGGTGGAGGTAATTGCGCTGATGCGGTCCAGGTGTGCGTGGGAGGAGGCAGGAACTCCGCCCAGCTCCAGACTCAGACAGGTGAGGGAGGGGAAAGCACACAGGGAGACAGAAAATGCAGGCATCATGACATTCACACATGTTTGAGTATTCCTGGTTTATTAGTCTGTACATCTCCAAAGCTCAAAATGCACTGTTCCACCTTGTGGTGTGATGTAGTGGCAGTTTTCAAGTTAAAACCTGCTTTTTGTTTTACATTTAATAAAGTAGAGATTAGCGTATACCAGGAATGAAATTATCCAAAATGTTTCTAGCGAAGCTGTGTGGAGCACTTCCTGTATTAGCACATGACATCACAAGGTGGAACAGGGAGAAGTTTGAGACACAAACTCAGCCTAAATATGCAGCATTTCTGTGTTAAACATGTGTGAATGAAACGAAACTCTAGGTATGTTTTTTGATGAGGGAACAGCATTATAACATAGGTCAGAAAACAGCGTACTTGCCATAGCCATGTTTTAAAAGATATATTACACTGACTACTTCCATCACTACCCAGGCCAAGTTTTACAGACACAAAATTCAAAACATCCAGACAAATGCATAAGATGGAACATTTAAACCACGCTTGCAACTGGTCTCATCATTTCCTTCAAAGATTCCTGAAAATGCTTCCTCTTTACTCCTTACTGACGGATGAGTTCAGTGGCAGTTTCAGATCACAACAAAGGCGCGTGTAAAGTGTGTTTGCGTTGTACGTGTTGGAGCCCCCCCGCCTGGCGCTGCCTAACAAAGCACTCGTCTGAATGGGCTGACAGCTCGTGAAAATTTCATCAGCATGAGAAATGTCTGTTTTCCCCTCAACTTTGTGTTTACTGCTATCAATAATTCGTGCACAACAAACAGCAGATGTCTCCCCCATAACAAAGGCTGCGCGCGGACCGTTCACTCACAGACGCGGGCTTCATATGAGCGCGTTTGGACCAGATGTTGCTAGCTGCTTGAAGCGAATGAGGACGGGCTATGACCACAAGCTAATTATGTGTTTGTAAAAAGTATCACCATGGAAACCGATGGAGGACACCGGGATGTATTCTGATGTAAGAGGAGTGACAGTACTTCTATAGGTGTCACTACATAATTGACTTTGATTAGTTTAACTCAAAATGAACAAAGAGTTTATAAGGATGGATTTAGACTTAGTTAATTAAGGTTTATGGTATTTATTAAAGACACACTATGAAACGTTTTAGCCATAAAACTAAAACAAAAGCTTTTTTTCAATTAGAAATACATGTGTTCTTCTGTGAGCAGGCTTGCATATCCACAAATTATTAAATGCATATATACTTAGCCATTTGGAGTCAAATTAAAGAAGCCAAGACCTACATAGTTTATTTATATTTTGGGCTTTAGGGCTAGTCAGTGATCTATTTGTTTCTTCACAGATTTGACCTACTCCTCACCTCATTTATGCAGCTGAGCCTTCAGTACTATTGTTATGAACTATATGTTATTACTATGCATCTAGAAATCATATGAGTGACATGACAGATTTGCAGATGTGTAATACACTTACTACACAACATGTGATACAAGTTATACTAACAGCAACAGGTGCACTGGTCAGACAGCTGCACTTATAACACAACCTGATGTGTCACAAACGTCACCTTTAAACACAGTCCTGCGTTTGAACAGTGCTCTCACATTCACCTCTCACAGGTGCAAATCAAAGCCCAGTTGTTCCTGAAGAAACGTCCTGTATTTCCCTGAAGTCGAAATACAGGACATGGAAATATATGTGTAATAGTCCTATTACTCCTTTAACGCTGTCGCTTCATAAACACCAAGGTCATGGTGATTTCAGATTTTATTGGACAAGCACTGATTGCCCTAACCACATACCACTGGTTCTTAATTACAAAAACATTATGCATGATGGCCCGTAATATAATATTATAATGTTGGTTCTCAAGATCGTGATCCAATAAGAAAGTAGTCTAAACGAGCTTTCTGATCTGAATCGTTACTGCCTAAACCTCAGCATCTTCAGCTTTTTTTCACAAATTTCACCTACAATAAATTATTTCCACAGGTTCTAGCTTAACAAACCAAATAATATTTAAAAAAAACATGAAAACTTGTAATAATTATTCTATTCAATCGAAATCAGAGCCCTCAGGAGTTGTAAAATCATAAATGTGGTGCTTACGGAAGTTGATACCCTCTTAAAACAACATATTTTACCATAAAATAAAGGCATCAACAGGTACCTTCTTGCAGTGAGATTTCTATCCAGTACACCGCCAATGTAGACTCTTCATCATATATATTCTCTACTGCACAAGAAGCTAAACTGCTTTCTTTGTACTTCAACACTACATACCGTCCACATCTTAATCTAGTCTGTTTTCAGTGGGTTAGTACTGTGAGTGGGAGGGCCCTGACCCGTGAACTCCGACCTCTGCTCTCCATACAGAAAACACATAACGCCCCACGTGTCCTTCCGCCTCTCGCTGCGTTCGTAGTGAAATAGACCCTACGCACTGGCAAAGGTGGAGGATCAGGGCTGCACCGCTGCGTTCACTGACAGACTAATAAATCTGGAGCAGGGGTCAGGCTCTCAGCAGCGGGACACGGGGCCAGCGGAGAATGGGAAAATGAGGGCTACTGAGAGGGGGAATAAAGAGCTGTTTTGAGAAGGAAAGACAGAAAGCAAAAGAAATGACTAAACGCACAACTTTGAAGTGACATCATGCTTGAGGTGTTCTGTGTGTGTGTGTGTGTGTGTGGGGGGGGGGATACTGCCAAATAAACTTTTAGATCGTCTCATGAAAAATACAAAATGGATTTAAACATCAGGTGTTTGATTTCCAACAAAAAGGTGATAGTGACTGAAAAACTAATGCTAACTAGCTTTTGACTGTAATGTTATTCGAGGTGGACTTGTTTAACAGCACAAATCTGTTGCTCTCCTGCTGTATTTACGCCTAAGTCACTTCTTTACGGTCAGATTGTGTTAAAACAAAGCTCAGGTTAAAGTCTAACTTGAGTAACAGAGTTTCAGACAGATCAATATCTACAGTTATCATCACAGCTTCAGGGAATGTTTATGACATCAGCTGCAAAGTTTCAATAGAGCTCAGGATGGAATGTCAAAAAACGTCTCTTGCCATGGAAATCTGCCATGTCTGCGGCAATACTGCAAAACTCTCAGAGAAAACAAAGTTAAAGTTGACAAAAGCTTAGCGAAACAATCTGATAAACTGCGAGGTCACTTCTGATAAGTTCATCTGTCACTCTGTACCTCCATAAAATTTTTTTCTTCATTTAAATGTTTTCTAATGGTACAATGTCACAATCCAAGCTCTACTGCTGTGTTTCAGTTGACATCACAACATTCTATAGTCCAATAGTATTTAATAGAGATGGTGGGCAGCTAAAATAAAGTGTACTACATAATATTCAGGAGCAAGACTGAAGGCTTAATTTGCAGATGTGTTGATTTACTATTGTAAATGAGAGTAGCTTCAGTTATAAAGCAAGTGCAAAATTGGCTTGAGTGCCTATTTGAGTTCCTACAAGCACCTGAAAATGAATGACACAACATGATGGTGCTTAAAATTATTCATTTTGTAAGTGTCATCAAACCTTATCGAGTCTCTACTTTTGAGTATTTTTCTTGTAGGCTCTGTACATGATTTTTTTCCCATGTATTTGACAAAAATGATGTTGTCCCACTGAAGATATATTGTACAAGCAGCTTTTAAGATCAAAATAAGTCAGCTGTGTGCTGTTTACATAGATAAAACACTGTCTCATAATCATGAAGTGTGTGTTAGCATGCTAGTTGTTGTTGGCTTTACCGTGATGGCAAAGTTCTGAAAAACACTTATAAACTCATTGCAGTGAATAAATACGATGCTCAGAATGCATAAGGTAGGCCTAAGTGAGGGTGACAGTAGCTCAGTTGGTAGAGAGTTTGTTCACTGATCCAAAGGGTCTCGACATAAAACATCATTGGTAGAGTGATCAGATCCACAGGTTGGCGGTGCAATTCCAGCTCCCTAACCCTAACCGTTTAAAATCTATCTATCTATATAGATATAGATATATATATATATATCTTTAGAGAGAGAGAAAACTAGCCTAGCCTACTATGTGCAGTGTTCCAATTAGGTAATAGGCACGGCATACATTGGCTCCAGCTACTTTCAATTACTCCCCCCAGCCCCCCTTATTTCTATAAGGCTTGTCATTCTGACCTTTAAAACTTTGTATTAATTTTGCCCGTAAATCAAGATATCAACATTAATAATAGACCAATGAGGTGCCTTCTTTCCCAAAGGATAGTGTTAGCAACAGGTTTGATTGTTGCCACCCGCCCCTTGCCAAAACAACAGTGTGTGCAGGAAAAGGCGAATACCTTTCACAGCAGTCCTCCTGATTGGCTCTTTGATTACTATGTGACATGTTCAGAATTCCAAATATGGAGCATGGCTCCAAATTAGCCGCAACAGCGGCTAGCCTCGGTTGGATTCATTTGGCTGGAACTGAAAGCTGTAGGTGACATCACACTCCCTCACTCTTTTATATACAGCCAGCTATATAAAGTCTATAGCACAGAGAAGGTGTTGACCAGACTGAGATCATCTGTCTGCAGAGAATCAATCTCCACCATTTTTCTGCCAACTTGCAACAACATATTTTGCCTGCTTTCTAATTTTTATTTTTCCACACCATAACACAATTATGAAGACGTATCAGCCATAATAACTTCTGTCAGAAGCGAAAACCCACACTGTCAGTGGTGTTTTGAGTAGTTTGCCAATCTAAAATGCTGTGCTGTTTTTATCAATCTTCATTGTACTCAGCATGCTTTCATTTCAATACAGACTGAACACAATGTCTGTTCCTCCCTCTCCTCTTTCTGAACAACATGTAACCATAGCCCGCTGTGCCACTCATTACATGCATCAACATGACAAGTACACATAGTCATAATGGCATAATGATGCGGTCGTCTGCTGCTCTATGTGTGGGTACTACAGTGCAATGCTAATCCAATTACACTGTCAACATGAGCCCATATGAACCATAACCACACGTAATCAACCTCAGTCCTATTCTACAGCAAGACTGATGGGAGTGTTTAGATTAATTACATGTCGAACAATAATCAGAGCATTTCAGAACGTTTTGTTTTTTTTGTGTTTTTTTGCATAATGAGCCACTGCCAGTTGATGGAGGTGAAGTAGTCCTCATGATAGCACCGTTATGGTTTTGAAGAAATAAAATAGATTTGATTTAAATTTGCAATATTTTCTTAACACTGAACAAAATATTTAGTATGTCTCACCACAATATGCTTATTTCTTGCCAGACCCAAAATTATACCACCGGGTTGGCCACTCATACTTGCAAGTGTCTTTTTTCACAAATTAAATACTAATTACTTCATTATTTTACTTAATTTCTCAAAACAACGGTCCATAAATACAGGATACACAAGCATGAAACAAAACAATACACTACAACTTCACAAACCTGATGTGATGTGGAGTAGTTTTATTAGTGGAATGCACGTCATACCGCTCAGAAGGGGGAGTGACTTAGCGTGGAGAGCAAAGGTAGGTGGGACTCAGAACTTCAAAAATATAACATATTTAAATCGCCTCGGTTGACGTTTATTGTTCTGAAAATGTTAAGTGTTAGCAGTTAATTAACAAAAACAGGTGACAGTCCACAAATCAGAAAAGTTACATAACGCACCTTTTATCTGCCATGAATTTGAATCCAAATCCTTACGTGCAACAACTGTCCCCGCTCTCCGCTTCCATTTAACCAGCCTTCTATCACACCAACAAACTTACTGTATCACCGCACGCGAATCCGGCTATTTGTCAAGTTAAATAAAAGCAGCGAGGATAGGCCCTTGGGAGCTGTACGTTCGGGTTTGTTTTGGAACCAGCCTAATAGCGTGTGGCATGTGAGTGGAAGCCAGGACTTTGATGCTGCTCAAGGGCACGAGGGCGGCGTTGATGGAAGTGGGGGGAGAAAAACCCTCAACCATATGGACATCCTGCCGGTGCCGCGCTCTTTTGAATGGGGTGACGGAGAGGAACTTGTATTTGGGAAATAAATGGTAGCAGCAGACACTCCTCCGGGCTTTTGCAGCTTTGTAACCAAACCGCAGCTTCGCCAAGTTTAATGACATATCCTCCCAGAATGACAAGTCGAAACACATTTTTCATCATCCAAAAAATTTCAAAGTAACATTTTATTTTTTTCCCAAGCAGAAGTCTCAATTTGCCACCTGTCACATCTGCTATTTATTTACTCCTGACCTGTCATCTGCTCATTTCAGACTTCCAGGATTTGCTTTGGAAACAGTTCTGACAAGCCTAAGCTCGTGGGGACAGTAAGATGACTAAGAACATATGCTAACACACCTTTCCGAGGTTTGGATAGCTACCAAACAAGTTACAGTTTCATCGGTTATTCTGCGGAATCGTTTCCGTCAGGCAGCGGTGGAACATAAGCAGCTTACCACACGAGTACTTGTGTTTATTAAGTTGTATTAGTACGATCAATGTTGTTGTTTACAGTGAACAAAATGTAAAGTAATGATCTGTGTATGTCATTCAATACGAGAAAAAATGTAGAAAAATACACTAAATGTCACTTATTTAAAGGCAAATTTAACACTCATACAGGTAGTGATACATGCAGTAACGGACCAAGAAATGACATCACACTTAACAAACCTTATAGCGGGCTAAGCATAGACTGTATATATATCGCTAACATGCTAGTTGTCACGTTCCAAATAGGAAGTGAGCGTAGGCGTTGCTTCCAGCTCCATCGACTCTGGCTCCAAATCTTTTTGTATAGAAAAACTGTCGCCCCTCTCTCCGTAACTACTGCTGTCAGACTTGTCATTTTGGTCTTAAAATGTTTGCATTAATCCGCTCTACATGATCCTTCGCTATTGCAGAGAAATCAGGTACCTTCTTCCCTCAAGGTCGCTCCTGCAAGCGTTAGCAATGCTGTCAATAAAACCCGCTCCAATAAAAGTCCCGCTCCACGCTAAACTAGCGGTATGAGCTTGAAGTGGCGTTACCTTCAACAATCTCGCTCCGGATTGGTTATTTGGTTGCTATGATACTAGCAGTCGGTATTCCAAATATGGAAGTTGGCTCCAAATTTGCCCCTATAGCAGCTAGCCTCGATGAGCTTCATTTGACTGGAGCCAAACACTATGGGTGACATCATACTTCTTTATAGAGTCTGTAGGTCCAAGACGCATCAACTGATTGAAAATAATAGACATGTGACAATTTTTTTTTCATCCCACGTTTAAAATGGATTACAGTCGTTTAATTCTATGCATTTCATTCAGGGTGGGGCCAAATGTTCGATGTCAGTCAACGCTAACTAAATGCTTTCCATGGAGAGTGGGTTAATTTCATAATCAGCAGATGTAATTACATAATTATTGGGATTCAGTTACTTTTGTCTAAAAATTACCGCTCAATTTTGCTTAGACCTGGTTATCAGACCAAACCCAAAACTCTAAACTTTCACGTTCCTAAAACCTAACCCTGATGCTAACCACAATCGGATAAATAAAACATTGTGCATAATCATTGTTTGGCCATTCTGTGTTTGTGGAAAAAGTTTGCCACCCAGATACATCAATGGAAAATTAAAGAAAGCTGGATGTGTTTTTCGTGCAATTTTAGGTCTAAATTTGCTTTGTCAAAAACATTTGATTTTAGACTTGGCAGTTCAGGTGAATAGGAAAACAAAAAAAGTAGGTTGCCATGGTTGCAGTAGAATGTCAAGTTGTGCCTTTGGACGACATGCCAAGCATTTAGGGAGTCCCCGTAAAAGCTTGTTGTGCGACAGAAAGTGCTCAAGGTTGAGGTAAAAACAGCCAGGGAAATCCGCCACATTTGAAGCAGCAAAACGCCCATAGAGAGTGGAACGACTCAACAAGCAGCTGGAGCACTACTGGTAAATACATTTATCACACTATATTGTTAAAATACTTTAGAATGAATGTGAAGTTTAATATTTATCATTTTAAACTCTCCATTGGTTTAACATTAGGCTATAATTCTATGATGTGTGACGACAACATCCCGGTGCTCTATACCCTACATCTATAGTATATTACCACTTCTTCACAGATTTCCTTCACCACGCTGCTCCGTCAGTGTAACCTCTGCTCTGTGTTATTCCACAGAGTAGCTTTGCGCTGCACAGATAGGATGCGCTGCTCTGAAGGTCGTCACTGGTAATGGAAAAACCCTCCACCAAACAGCCTCTGAAAGCCCAGTGCACGGGGTCAACGCCGAGGTATGGCCACCATTTGTCACCTCCCGGGTATTTAAGGTCTGAGGAGAAGACACCCATGTTCAATCAAATACAGCGTCATATGAGACACACACTGATGCTATTTTTAGTACAGGTGGCGATAAATTGTCAACAAATAATATTAAAGGGGAGGACCTGATTTTTGTCTTGTAATAAAGTTAAATGTTTGCTCCGGGACAGTACAAATATATTGTGAAAGCAGGTCTCAGGGTCAAAATCAGTCTGCATCTAATTATAAAGCAACTATGACGTGTTTATTGCCCATAAACCAGGAAGTGCACTGAACAACTTTGGATGACTGCAAACCATTTAAAATGTAGTTCTCTTAAATGTTGCTCCTAAAGAGGAATATTTTATAATGTCTGCTGGACTGAAAATATCATTAGCATTGTCGGGATAATAATTATGCATTTGATTTGTATAGAGCCATTCCAGACACCCAAAGCATTTTACAGTGCGCTATTCATTCATTCCAAACATTAGCATATAGGCTAATTTCTGCGCTAATTGTTAATGTGCATAATCTGCGCAAAATTATGCTACACGTGGTAATGTTTTCTAACGACGCTCTAGTGTTATTTGTATGAGATCTTCTGGTTGTCGCTAAAACTGCTGTTTTTTAATAATTTGTGATGTGTGGACGCTAACGCTAACTCCCCATTGAAAATGCTTAGCCGCTAACATATGGAAGGGTAACATTTACAAACACTGGCAGGGTCTTTATAGATTAAAGATCCTTTATTACCCAACATTGATTATTGTGAGCCTTCATCCATGCTTTAATGCTGTTACCTCCTCGAAAACATACTCAGAGTTGTAGTTTGTTTCATTCACACATGTTTTGAATAATCCTGCATTATGTATGGTCTAAATCAAGCTCAGGATGCTCTGTTCCACCTTGTAATGCAATGAAGCAGTAGTTTTTACCTTTTTTTTTGTAGAGGTTGGCAATTCCAGGTGTGAAATCATCCAAATGATTCTAGTGAAGGCGTAAGAAATTTAAACACAATCGAGCACTTCCTGTATTACCACATGACATCACAACGTGGAACAGAGTGTTTTCTGTCTAAGAGAAGACGTGAACATGCAGATAGCAGGCATTTTAATACTGACTTTGGCTGAGAAATGTGATTACATGAAACAAACCAACTACACTTTGGTTTTCTACTGAACATTTTAGCTGTAATCTTAAACCCACTAGCCAATATATGAGAATGACTGTCACTACTATCCATGCTCAATGTGTAGTCAAAACCCTCAGACAGGTCTTTAAGAATGAACCGGAGCATTCCCAGTACAGACCCCCCCTCCCGGGCTTACAGTGATAAATGCAGAGGTAGGTGTCCATGTAGTGAGCAGAGAATGGAGCCTGTCATTACCATCAGGTCTTATTTATGACGTGACTGTCAGAGCCTCACCGGAGTAATACAGCTCCTTTTCATAAAGTCACTCTAATGGAGCCCTAATGGATTTGTCAGATTGACTGGAGCGCAGGGAAGGGGAGGAAGCAAGGGAAGGAAACAAGGGAAGGAGAGGAGGGAAGGATCCTCGTTAAGGAAAGAAGTAAATGAGAGGAGGGGAAGGGAAGGAGGCAGTGGAAGGAGACAAAGGGGGGAGGGTGTTTAAGGAAACAAGGGAGGATATGAGGGAAGGAGACAAGGGAAGCAGATGACGGAAAGAGACAACTACAGTTACATTACAGTGGCTTTTGGTCAAATTTGTCTTGCCCCAGTTTAGGTATATTGTATAATAACCTCTTCAGGTCAAAATTTGTCTGCATTTGCATCTTTAAAAGTGCTTTATTGTCCGATAGTCAGGAAGTGCATCAAAACTTCACTCGTGTCTCTGAAAGTTTAAGTGAATAGCACTTATAAACTCATCGTGAATTCATAAGGTAAGTGAGGAATAACTTTGGACCACTGCAAACCATTAAAAACAAAAAAACAGCGCTAGTTCATTTTAAAGACAGTAAAAATCATGTAAAACACCTTTAAATGAAATAAAATAATGGATTAATTAATTGATTTAGATTTTCTGCATAAATAATAGTAAGTGTAATTGATTGGAGCTACATGGAAGAACTGTGACAAGCAGACAATGCCCCATACTGTGACGTATTAAAGCATTAACATCTCCACAGATACGAGCAGATCGCCTATACCTTCCACCATGAAAATTACACAGTGCATCTTTAAATAGAAATGTGTTTCCTTGGTGCCAGTATGTGTACGCATCAAACTGGTGTGATGAAAAGCGTGCATAAAGGAAATTTCTGTTCACAGTAGTCGCTTGGCAGCAGCATTCACACATTTTTATGAGATTCACTACACTATAATCCCTGAGACATCTGTGCAGATTTCAACCAGAAGTGTCAGTTTTTAGTTTGATTAAAACACAAAGGCAGTACATTTGTTTTTCATGTCTCTGTGTGTAAATTTCAAAGTCAGCGATCACTTGGTTTGGCTTTGGACAAACTGGAGCACCCGAAGGACACCCGACTTTTTAATACAGCACTGGCCTTTAAACATAGTCGTGAATACTTAGAACTTAAAATATGGACTTTGTAAAGAACTAGACATTATTTTCCAGCTTAGGCACTCCCCAGACTGGAATCTACTGGAAGCACAGGGAATTACCACATGGAAAAAACCCTAATATTACCTAATTAAGGATCATGCCCTGACATGTTAATGTAAGCACGCAGTAGTAATGAACATGTTTTAATGCCAAAAATGCTTAAAACCAAACTGGTGATGATTTACAAATGTAAAAACTGTGCAGAGTCTCTACCCGGGACATCAGAATTCTGGGAAAATTCAAATCAAAGAGTTTTGTGACAGCTCAGAAGGAGAAAACTTACTGCACATTATTCATCAGAAAAGTGTGAATGCGAAGTACATTTTCTATTAAAAGTAAATCTTTGTATCTGAGTACTACCCAGTCCTACTACCTAATCTGCATCATATCCACGCAGTTAAAGCCACTTTACGTGATATTTACCATTTCAAAAATGTGAAAAACAGACCTAGTCAATCTTAACGTTATTCCTCATGCATTACGAGCATCCTAAGTATTCACCGCGATGAGTTTATAAGCACTTTTCACAATTTTCACACACCAAGGTGGAGTATTGCTAACACGGTAATGCTAACAACAACTAGCATGCTAACAGCGCACTGGTTTACGTTGAACGAGCACACAACGTCGACACAGAGAGCTCCTTATCTGTGCAAGACAAACTTTGCTAAACTACGCAGAGAAAACAAATTGTGCGCAGCCACTTGATGTGTGTATTCGCAGATGAGAGCGTCTACGATGCATTTGAAAACTTTCTGAGATTAGAGAGACCCGACATGGGGCTGCTGTGTGTCTGAGCCGCTGTCTCTCCTGACACTGAGCGCTGTCACAAACCCAAATACTACACTCTCCTTTTGGCTTTCATCTATTATTACAAGCTTCATTTTGGGAGCTGACAGCCGCTGCACGCCGAGTCCCATGTCCAAATGATTCAAACAGTTTTAAACACTGTGTAAACCTGTACGGTGACAACTCCGGCAAGAGTCCACGACAAGTAACTCCCGTAATATGACGTGTTTAAGTGACTGTGGCAAGGACAATCCACTTTAGGAAACCAACGTGAGGGATTAAAGTGCATATGTCAGATTTTATTTAAAGAACACATTTTATGCATTCTTGTGACTTTAATTCCACTTTTAACATGCTTTTGGTCACCTTGGGATAAGTATTTCACTTTTTATAACCTAAAAGTAATGTCTTATATGCGGTATTACAGATCGACCTATGAAACTGTGAGCAGTCGCCATAGTAACGCACCTAAGTCGGAAATGCATAACTTCTGGGCTGTAGGAACATGCATCCAGACGCTTTCCGACCCTCATTACACCAGACCGAAGTCCCATTGTAAGATTCATGGATGCGCAAGGAAAGACACAGTTTGAAAGTTGAATGAAACTTTGGAATGGACTTTTTTCGTAAAGAACTACAAAGTTTCTACTACAATGAAACAAATGACAACTGTAATTAAAAGTGATTCAGGGGAGTTTGTCGTCTTAACTGAAAGATTTCACATTAAAGGACAAATGCCACGAAATTAAACGCACAATCTCAGCTGGTGTTTCTCCACAAAAAAGAAGAAGAATGGTGAAAACTGTGGTTAACCTTAGTAGTATTTGCATATTAATCTGTAAATGTCTTGTGGATATTTCTTCAGTGGACAATTCAGAAATTCCCCCTATCACTTATTGCCAGACTAGTTCATTAGTTAACTCTCCAATCATCCTGAAAAAAGGATGATCTTTTAACAGGAAATACTGGCCATCTTCCCACCAGACCTTGAGAATCTCATCCCAACCTTTGAGGACAGAGACTCGCTTCGACTCAGGACAAAGAACCAAAGAGACATCGCCCCAGGAGTTAAAACTTCCAATTCTCTTTCAAATTAGTGCCCGTCTTTTGATGTCTTTTCAACCGAAATCTCTATGGCTGATCTGACTGTGAGCAAAGTTTTCACGTTTTTCCAAATTTGAATGTTTGCATTTTTATAGAGAACAACCTTTTTGAAGCAGTTTGACCTTGCTTTATTCTGCGACCCGCGCTGCAAAGACCTCAACCAGAAAAGTGTCCTTCATGCTTTCTCAACACTGGAAGAGAGCCTCCGAGCGTGGACCTTTAGACTGCTGGCCTGTGTTGACCTCATGCAGCTTGACCTTCAAAACTGACCTTATGAAGGCATCGGTACTACGACAGGAAATTATCAAGCTAGAAACCTCCTACTCCCAGTTATATGCGCGCACACATCACAGCTTAATTTAATGTTTATTTCACTGGTGTCTACATTTGAACGAACTAACGACGGCAAAGTAAACAAAGTCCTTAGGTCCATGAGTGCTGTGCTAATAGAGTGATGAGTTCATTCCAACCGCATTTAACCCTCTGATGCATGAATTATGAAAGCCTTGGTCAAGATTTTTTTTTTTCTTAAATGTTTTTCTTCTTCTCAGGACATGAAACAACATTGTGAACTGCCTGTAAATATGAATCAACTTGTGTTCTATTGTAAATATATAAACACATCTTTCTTTTTATGCTTTGAAAAACATTTCAACATTTTTTGGGAAATTTCAACACTGTTTAGATGCAATGTTTAGGCCTGAATAAGAAAACCAATCAGAGGAAATTTACTTGCAGTTACACCGACTGACCACTGAATTGATCTCAATGGAGTGTGGCAGCAGAGAGCACTCCAGAGGCTCCACCACATAAACCAATGCATTAAAGAGAAAGTTGTTTTAGTAGCTGTCCACTGCAGTGACCGCTATGCACCAGAGGGTTAACCGAGCAAATGAGTCCGCTGATGATTTATGGGCTTAAAAACCAGTCCAGATTTTTTTTTACCTGTGACGCAACTATCCAGGCAAACTGAGCATTTTTGTAGTGCTCAGAGAAGACAACTTAGATCAATGGATTTATTGAAACAAGCGTGAATAAGGAAAACTACAACTCCAGTATGTATTTAATGAGTGGTCAGCTGTATAACATGGTTTAAAGGTAAGAAAGAGTGAACGTTGCATAAAATGTGTTCTTCAGTATAAGCTTTTTCCTGGTTTGACAACTTTGGTGATGTTCATATTTTTACTCCGGGATAAAACGCAGCAGGTGTTACATAAGAACCACCATATGTGTACGTGATTGAAAGTCGGATTTTTGTAGTTTTCTTTATTATAAAATGGCCAATAAAAGTAGATAAACATTGACAGTTTTTGTTTTGTTTTTTCTCACACATGCATGAGTAATCCAGTATTGTTTGGCACTGAATCATTTAGTTTTCTCTACTTTATCAAGAAAACTTTGTCCAATCAGTAATCCTTGAATACAATCGAGTAATCCAAGTAAAGTAAATTGCAAAAGTGTTATAATTTTCAAATGTGACTGTAATTAATCCTTCAGTTGTCCATGTAGGGTTCATGGCAAAATAAAACAAAATTCTTTAAGTCTTTTTTGTTAGTTTTTTTGTTTTTGTTTTTCTTTTGTCTGTATTGCGTTTATGAAGCAAAATATTATTGTACTGTACAGTGGTCCCTCGCTACATCGCGGTTCACCTTTCGCGGACAAAACCCACAATGTCGATGAAACATTCTGCACCGACAAAGACGCCTATGAATGTTTGAACTTTGAGAGTGTTTAAACAAGAGATAAATGTGAGAAAATGTTAATGCCTGTGTGAGAAAAGTGTATAAAGTGTGTGGTGAGGGGTTTTACAGCCTTAAAATATATACAATTGTAAATAATAAAGCTGACTACTTCGCGGATTTCACCTATTGCGGGTTATTTTTAGAACGTAACCCCCGTGATAAACGAGGGACCACTGTATTGTAAGAAAATACGTGATTAAAATGATATGAATAAAATACAAAATATACACACACGTCAAGTTATCTGTATAAATTAAAACATCGGCTTTGTGTTGATCTGTGGGAGGTTTTGAGATTCCCCGTTTGAGCTGTTCTTGACCATGAGACATTCACAAGAAACAAGACAAGACATAATCCATGTATTTAAAGTCAACATGTATTTTTTGAGTGTGGCAGCTGAACTGAGTCATTGTCGTGGAGTATCCAATCAGAAAGCAATCAGAGCCACAGCAGGACGTTAAGAGCAGCAATGGCACGATGCAAGAGAGAGAGAAAAAGAGAAGGAGAGAAGAGGGAGGAAGAGAGGAACTCCCACGGAGAAGCAATGATACAAGCCCAGGATCTCATAATATGGGGGCTGTACACTAGAGTAGACTGTATTTAAACCTAATGTCATTATGTGCAAAATTATCAATTGGTGAACCTGAAATTGCATTGCCGATTCTGAAACAAAACTAAACATTATAAAAACTACATCTTTAATTAGCCTTAGCATGGACCATGGCTGTATAATAGTGTTGTCACGATACTAAATTCATTTTGATGTGAACAGACTTGATATTTAATACCGATTCCGGGGAAAAAACAAACAAAAAAACAAAGCTTTTTTTATTTATTTAGACAATATAATGTGATTTTCAACATTAAATTATAGTACTTTCTTGTATATTACCATGTGGCCTTATATACAGGTAGGGAGTGATCCATGTGCATACAGTATACCGTATTTTCCAGATTATAAGTCACACTTTTTCCTCATTGTTTGGCCGGTGGTGCGAATTATACTCATATATATTTCACATATAAGTCGCATCTGTTTTTTTTCTTCATTATTATTCATTTCTTTGGCTCGTGCGACTTATACTCCAGTATGACTTGTACTCTGAAAAATACGGTATATGTGTCTCATACTAGTTCTTATACAGCTCAAGATCATTCTAAAGCTATTCAGGGAAGGTTCATTTATGTCCTGTGAATATTACTTTTTGAATATTGATACCTGCTCAAATGAGTATCTAGTTTCGATGCCAGTTTTAGGATCAATTAATAACTGATTTTAGATACTTTTGAAAACCCAACTCTATAATGTACAAATAGTTTATCAAGACTGGTTCAGGGTTAGTAACTACTTAAGTAAAGGTGCTGTACTTAATTTTTATTGGGTTAAAAACGTGAAAAACAGAAAGTTCTTTTAGTTCTACTATTTTAAACTGTTGGCAGAGGTTCGACGTTATTGCTCACTGACCCTGTGCTTTCTGAGCATCCTAATTATTCACTGTGATGAGTTTATAAGCACGTTTTACGACTTTCAGATACCAGAGTGGTGTATTGGCGTCATTGCAATGCTAACAACAATTACCATGCTAACCGTGCACTTCCTAATTATCGAACAATAAAAGGCATTTTTGAACTACATTTTTACTTCAGCTTTAGACTGGTTTGTATAAATTATATGTATGTAAAATGATTTAAGACTTCCATCAGTAGTAAAACTAACTAAATGTTCTTTTTTGATATCCATATAACTAACAGGGTCAAGGTAACAAAGTACAAAAGTAAAAGTACTGGGCTTGAGTGAAGTACGTACACCAAAAATTTTGCTTCAGTCAGTTTTACAATAGATACTTTTTATTTTGACTTTGCTACATTTAAGAGGCTGTCTGTCCGTTTTACTCACTTCACTCACTGCACACTCCATTTTTGAGAAGTACTCCAAAGTAGAGAGTACACATCTTTATGGAATGAGACCTGTCGAAAAAGCTGAGAGGTTATTTCCCAGGTTGCCATGGTGACATCCTGCCTAAGACACTTGATACTTATAAGTATTTCTAGGCTTCTGTATCTGTACTTTTACTTAATTAATAAAATGTAATACTAATACTTCTATCACTACTACTAATACTACTTTTTGACAGCAGTACTAAAAGTTTAGCCATGTACTTAGGTGTAAATCATTAGTTAAGTCTTCAACCTTGTGATATTACTGATTTCATCTGCGAGTGAACAAAAAGAAATTTTCAAACCAAAATGTGCAGCTGAACTTTGGCCGTATGCGTTTCCACTATAATTAAACTGTCCTTTTATACCGGCAGAGAAAGGCCTAGGTCAGGTAAGTTTGTGATCGAAAACTAAAATGTGCAATTAGTAATTAGTGTTTTTGTTATTTACTAAACATGCAGCGGTGCCCTCGCTGACCCTCACTCCATTTCATATAAACTTTTTCAGGGCATTAACACAAATAAACAGCTGATATGTGATATTAATGTTTGAAATTCATACTATTATAATTATGCAAGTCCTGATTCTGATTCACTGACCCACAGGTTGGCAGAGCAATTCCAGCTCCTACAGAAGAATGCTGTCATTGTGTCCTTGGGCAAGACACTTATACACCAGTGTACACAGACACTGGACACAAGGTGGATTAAGTGTGTGAATGTTCGAGTGGTTCCTTGATTTAAAGTGATTTGAGTTAAATTAAAGGCAATGGATCTGGAAGAAGGAAATAGAGCCACTGTTTGTAAGTTGGCATTAATGAACTGATGATGCGACGTTGGAGGCAGCAGCGGAAAGAACTTAGTTAATGTAAAAAGACAAACGTTTTCAGAGGAAATCTGTACCATCTTTCTGTGTAAATATCTCATCTTACAACATAAAAAACTGCGGCTTATATTCAAGTCCGGCTCATACATGTACAATATTGATTTTCTTTTAAACTTATATTCAGGTGCACTCTATAGTCTGAAATTGATGGTATATATTTTAATGCCATGCTGGGAAACATTCCAGGGAAAGAAATAACATCTCCAAAGAGACAAGCAACAAGAAAATTTACTCAATTCACCTTTAAACTAAGAATAAAGCAGGTTTATGCCGGGCCAAACTCAAAGTACTCCATGTAACACAACTTGAGAATCACTACAGCTAAATTCATATGGAGAAATTTAAAATATTAATGTCTAACTACTAGGAAAAGCACATTAAGTAGTTACCTATATCTTTGTTAGCATTGTGATTAAAATTACGATTTGTACTTTATAATAGAATTCTGCTTCTTCAAAGTTCACATCTTAAATGTTAAGTGTCTTGCCCAAGGACACAACACCAGCTAGAATCACAGCGCCAAACTGTGGGTGAGTGGACCTGTCTGCTCAAACAATATTTATGTGATATATCAGTGCACAAACCACTAGCTAACATACAAACCACTTCGTTAACAATTTGCCACATCACGATAGCACATTTTGAAGTATGATATATACAGTATTGCTGAAAAAAATAGACGGTAAATGGTAATACTGAAACTAATCTATGTAATGATCCAAGAACCATATTGTTAAAAAGTTATATTTTCTACATTTCAACTCTAATAGTAAAGTAGTACAGAAAAATGACAAAGTTCCCGTCTAGTAGAAAGTAAAAGTGCCCAGGATAAATATTGGCCCTCAAAAAATATTGTTCCATTTTTTATATATTAAACAACAGTGGTGGAACGTAGAAAAGTAAAAGTAGTGAAGTACTATACTCAAGTACAGTGTTAAGTATCTGAACTTTACTTGAAGTGAATACTTTTTACTTTTACTTCACTACATTTGAGAGCAGATATCTGTACTTTATACTCCACTACATTTTTGAACAGGACTGAAAAGTAGGAGTATTTTTTATTACACTTTGAGACTTGATGGAAAGGCAGTTTTTTTTGTTTTTTTTTAGCAACTTAATAATTAGAAGAAAAAAAAATACAAATAAAAAATACAAATAAAATCAGCCAGAACAAAAATTATGAGCTCAATTATTTCTGTTAAACCAATTGAAGCACAATTCTGTATCAAAATCAGTCCATTTGAAGCTTTATTTTAGATCTCAAAAACTGCAAGAAATACTTTTACTTTTTTCTCTTTCAGTGCATTTTTAAACGGGTACTTTAACATTTTGACTTAAGTTAATTTTTCATGTGATACTTTTATTTTTGCTTGAGTATTTTTTTTGTTCCAGTGCAGTTTTTTTTAAGTAAGAAAATGGAGTACTTCATCCACCACTGCTGAACAATGAGTCGATATGATAATTATCGTCACAGGGCTAGTTAGCGATTAAAACGTGGTCCCTTAACTATGCGTTGCCGAAAGTTGTTGGCTCGTTCCTCCATCTTCTCCTCGCTCTTCCTCAAAGGTCATGAGCTTTGTGTCACTAAAGTTAATGACCCAACCTCTTGCCCGGAGTAGTCCCCCTACCCGGCGCGTATAAATTATAGAGGAGCGAGTCCGAAGCAGCCTTCTCTTCCTGCGCTGGTCGGCTCCATTTGTGTGCTAGCTAAAGGTCAGTGCAGTGTGTTTTAGCCCCGGTCACTTTTTCAGAGCTCATTTGTAGCCCTCAACTCAAACTGCAAAAAGCAATAAGAGCCGGTCAGACAGGAAGAGAAGTCTCACTGGAATTTACAATGAGTTTAATAGAGAAGCTTAGACGTTTGTTTCTGCCTAGCGCTCGGAGGTTTGTCAGAAATTACTTAGATGCACAGTTAAAATATACATTTTTTTAATAGAAAAATAGTTTAGACTTCTACATGTTCTGAAACGCATGAGTTTTTGTATTTGTTTACCAGTGCATATTTCATAAAGAGCACATATTACACTGTTTTCTGATCTATAGTTAGAATGTTGTTTCCTCATCACAAACGTACAGTACCTGGAGTTGTGTTTTGTTTCATTCACATGTTTTTAACACCCAAACCTGCTTATTTAGGCTGTGTTCTTTTCTCAGACAAGAAAAATTCTATTCCACCTTGTGATGTCATCATGTGGTAATACAGGAAGTGCTCCACTGTGTTTTTAAACTCCATACATGTCACTTGAATCATTTGGATCATTTCAGCCCTGGGATTAGCACTCTCTACTGAACTAAAGGAAAAAAAGTAGCTGTTATCTTGAAAACTACCACTTCATGACATCATATGGTGGGACAGAGTATTTTGAAGTAGACAGACTAGTAATAAAGGGTTATTCAAACATGTGTGAATGAAACAAACCCAACTCCAGGTATGTTTTTGATGAGGAAACAACATTCTAACATAGCTAAAAGCTCCACAAGTCAATTTTGAGTAATATAGGACCTTTAACCATCCTGGAGTTGTTTACAATGTGCACTCTGAACAGAATCCTACTTTTTAAATATGTCGTAAATCTAATCTAATTATACTTGGCCAAAAAATTGCAATTTGATTTGCTGTCTCTGTAATCCCTCAGTCGTCCAGGTATGATCCACAGCAAAAGGACAAAGGTTTTAACGTGAAGTTGTTTCCTCACTCACCCAAGCAGCTTTTTTTTTTAACTCTGAAACCTTTGACACTTTAAAATGTTTTGTAATTTGATTTGTTCCAAAATCATGCAGCCCTAGTCCTTCAATGCCATTTCAATTCTTCAATTCTCAGGATGGTGGCAAGCGGTCACTTTTTTGTCCTTCAATTCATTCAAAGTGCTTTTCATCAAGGAACCACTTCACACACACATTCATACACCAGTATACGCATGATGTTTATGTCGAGAGTGGGATTGGAACCATCCACCTTCGGATCAGTGGTCAAACACTACTGTCTGTCACCGAGAGTCTATGGTACACATTTTTGGTTGAAGGGAGGTATCTAGTGGGAAACCCTTGACTCAGACACTCCTGCGTTCAAGCGTAAAAAAGGGGCTATGTCTCTCTCTGGCCTGGGAACGCCTTGGGGTCCCACCGGAGGAGCTGGAGGACGTGTCTGGAGTGAGGGAAGTCTGGGAGTCCCTGCTCAGACTAATGCCCCCATGACCCAGCCCTGGATAAGCGGAAGAAAATGGGTGAATGGATGGATGCAGAACTGTCTTTGGAATCAAACCCCCCACGCTCTTGCAGGGAAACGATACTTGGACCGTGTTTACTGTTATATCTGATGTTTGGGATCACAATTGTCGATAGTTGAAACTGAAATATTAGGAAATGCCTGCAAGAATCAACAATTAATGGTAGAAAAGGACAATGGACAATGTTTCTGAAATCGAGTTTTCAAGTTTTGAATCTAAAAGTAGTAGCCCTCGGGGAAGTTATACCCTGAAACTTGCAACAGCCTCATTAACTTACCCTAGACTAGTTTTGAGCTGTTCTATTCTATTCTTTTCTGACAGTCTCTCAATCACAGCTGTCAAGTACCTGGCCAGCACCTTAAGGTTTCAGGAGGCTATCGTCAACTGCAGGTTACACAAATTCGAAGTTTACTGGATGTTGTGCAGGGTTTAGACATTTCCCCAACTCACAGGTGCAAAATGGACCAAAATCATATCTAAATTAAGAGGTAAGATGGTATATTTAGACAGCTTGAAAGAATCCTGCTTGAAAGGGCTACATCAAAAATTTACCAACTGCCCGAACAAAAGTGCACGAGAACAGGCGGAGAAAGAAAGAATTAGGTTAGTAAGATTTTCAGAGAGAGGTACCTGTATTTGTTGGAAAATCAGATTAAATCAAGTTTTTGCAAATGAAGAAGTTGAAATTTACATGTTGGAATAGGTATTATTATACATTTTAAAGGTCCTATATTATCCAAAATTGACTCTTGTGAACTTGTGCCATGTTAGAATGTTGTAACCTCATCAAAAACATACCTGGAGTTGTGTTTTGTTTCATTCGCACATGTTTGAGTGACCCTGGATTATTAGTCTGTCATCTCCAATGCTCAAAATAAATAATAACAAATGTATTTATAATGCACTCTTTATGCCATAGAATATCAGAGTGCTACAGTAAAACAAGAACTTTAAACCAATACTAAATGCTAAAAACAATAAGCTTTTCTAAATAAAAAAGGTCTTTAGATTTGCTATAAAAAAGTCCAGGCTCTGTGTGGCTCTCATCTGGACAGGGAGGCAGTTCCAGAGTCGTGGTGCAGCTGAACAGAAGGCTCGGTCCCGGATTGTACGGAGCTTAGTGAGGGGGACCTGAAGGAACCACGTGAAGATCTGAGGGGTGTGGTTTGAAGACTGCAAAGTGATCAGGTCTTGCAGATACAGCGGTGTCTGATCAGTGATGCATTTATGGGTCAGCAGAAAGATTTTGTATTTAATCTTGCATGAAACAGTGAGCCAGTGCAGTGATTTGAGAATAGGAGTGATATGTTCAAATGCTCTGTTCCACCTTGTGATGTCATGAAGCGGTAGTTTTCAAGTTAACAGCTAACTTTTACCTTTTTCTTTAGTAGAGATAGGAAATTCCAGGGCTGAAATTACCCAGATGTTTCAAGTGATGGTGTATGATGTTAGAAAACACACAGTTGAGCACTTCCTGTATTACCACATGACATCACAAGGTGGAACAGAGTGTTTTGAGAGAAGAACTCAATCTAAATATGCATGATTTGTGTGTTAAACATGTGTAAATGAATCAAAACACAACTTTGAGTGTGCTTTTAATGAGGAAATTATAACATAGATCAGAAAACAACGTAATATTTCTGTTTCTAGGACATTTTAACTCACTCAACTTTCGAAGCAGTGCAGTGGTACATTCCAAGATGGCCTCCAAATCCAACCTCCCACGTCTCCACTCCTTTAATATCCCATGTAATTGACCTGCCTTTGACTGTACCATCTCTGAACCTCTACTAGACAAGGCGGCGGACTGTTATCTCGTCGGACATGAGATGAAACTCTATCTGTCCTGGTTTTCGCCGCGAGTACATGGCAACCCCGGCAGGTATCGGCTTCCTTTGTGCAGAGATGAGTTCTTATCAGCTGGGTATAATAATACAGGAGGTGGACCGTGGCTCTCCCTCAGCACAGACGATAACAATGGGAGACGAGGGGCAGTGGGAGATATGCCCCCCGCCCCCAGACGCTCCCTTTGTGGGTTGAGGGACACATCAGATCGGGTTTCGGTGAGGGAAAAGGTAAAGAGGTGACAGGTGTAACAGAGAGGGTCCAGGTATAAGGCTTCTCAGAGGGGATAGGAGCAGACAGGAGAAGGGGAGAGGATGCTAGAGGTGGGGTAGGGAAACAGAAAATAAAAAAATAAAAAAAGAATAAAAAAAGGCAATTTAATAATAATTTTAAATTCTATAAATATGACCTTTCTGTGGTCCATGATACCAGATATTTATTATTATTTTTATTGTTTAACTGATAATATTTATAATGCTGATTTTATTTGAGATGATGTTGTTTAAAAGTGGCTTTTTTTTTTTTCCTTGCTTTTTGCCATGTTATAACGTTCCTTCATCAAAAACATGCCTGAAGAAGTTTTAGATGTCATACTTTCCGTACGTTTAACTGTAAGATTCTGTGCACAACTACGTCATCCATGTTACCACAGTTCTCCATAAAAATATACAACATCATACAAAATTGTGCACAATAACTTGACAAACCTGATGCGATGTGCAATAGTTTTTTTTTTGTGATAGCGCTCTGAAAGGGGAGTGACTTAACGCTGAGAGCAAAGGGATGGAAGACTCCCTGCGTCAAAAACTAAAGGGAAATTTATCAAATACGTTGCTTTCGGCAAATATAGCATTTGCAAAATAATAAAAGGTGACATAGTAATATAAATATGTTATGTGTTAGCTGTTAATAGAAGTAAAATACCCCCTCTTGGTGATTGAGTGGTGATTCTCGAGAGGATTATCCAATCAGAAAGCGTCTCTCATTCGTGTTGCTAGTTTAAATGCTCAGATCCAGTTCGTTTAAACCTCTGATCTGAATCGTCACTACCTAAACCCCAGCACCTGCAGCCAATCATTAATCAGTGCTAGTGCAGCCTCTGGAGCTCAGTGAGTGAATCCTGGAGGTTCTGGGCTTTCACATGAGGGGTGGCCTGTCATGTACTGAGAAATGAAAGAAAACACAAAAGCAGACATGTTATTGATGTTTTTTTCATTTTTTTGTCAGTTAAAGGTGCACAAAAGTATGTAACTGGTAGAGTCTAGCGCACTAGTGGGCAATTATTTTTTTTCCCCGAAGGTCAGATTCAATTACAGGATTTTTATTTGTTTTTTTATAAATGCCCATGAGCACATTTATGTGTAATATAGACTACTGTAATCTGTTAATGTTATAATATTTACTATCAAAAACTGTCCATATTAAAACAGACCCAGCGGCCACAAAAGTTCTGCTCTAGTGCAAATTGTTGTTGTGTTCTTAGGCAAGACACTTCACCTTCATTGGCTGGTATGAGAGCGGTGTGTTCATGAGTGTTGGTGGTGGTCGGAGGGGCCAATGGCGCAGATTGGCATCCTCACCCCAGGGCAGCTGTGGCTACAATAGTAGTTTACCACAGACCAATATGGAATTTTTGAGCCGATACCCATTTCTGATGCCTGCTGCTGTGGCTGATCACTAATATTTAGCTTCTTACATCCATAGCAAGACACACAAATGTATCTTAAGCGGAAGTAAAGATCATAAACTAAAAAAAAAAAAAAAAAAAGGATTTATCTGGAATATAATGTGGGATTTCATGTGATACAAACATTCAGCCATTTAACACTCTTCTATTTCCATTTTGACTCATTAAAAGGACAAACAAGCAGTGCAAACCAGCCAATACCAATATCGACAAATCTGTATCAATATCACCTGTTAAATTGTCCATCCCTAACCACGACCACCACTGGAAATCGCTTTAAGTGTCTTGAAAAGCACTGTATAAACCCCAAACATTATTATTTTCATTATTGTCACCTGCTTCCCATGCACTACACAATTAGACATTCTACGACGCAAAATACCAAAACTGCCAAGTACCAAAAGTCATTTTAAACTTGAATAATTCTTATATCAAACTCTCTGCATTGCCCATACCCAATGTAATGAAGACATACACTCCGAGCGGCTCTGAGTAAATCTTGACATTTCCTGTGAGATCTCCCACCTGAACAGAACACAGGGTCAGAAAGGCCAGGCTTCAAAATTAAACTGCACACACACCCACACACTCACACACCGCCTGGAACTCTATGGATTTTCCTCTCATGTCAATTTTTCAGACGAACATCATTTTCTACCAGCAGTTTTCTTGCTTTGTGTTGAAATAATCCTTTTAAACTTGTTCATTTGAGCAAAATCACCGAGAATAATGAAGTTTTTGTATCATGTAAATAGGCTTATGTGAGTTTTGCAGGCTTAAAAATGAGTGATCAGTGAAATAATTCGTCCAAGTATTATGTTTTTGGAATCATAACAGTTTTCGGTAAAGGACATTCAACCAAGGACAAGGAGCTGTGGCTAATTTTTACCGTTTTAAAGACAACAGTTTGCAGTGGGACAAAGTTCTCACATACCTTTTGCATTCCACGCCTCCTCATTATTCACCGAAATATGTTTATAAGCATTTTCCACAACTTTCAGTGATCAGAGCGGAGTTTTGCCATCATGGTAAAGCTAACAGCAACTAGCATGCTAACACGCACTACCCGATCACAGATAAAACGCTGTATAATTAGATTCAGACAGCACACAAACTTATTTTGACGTCAAGATCTGATTATACAATATATCTGTACTGGGGCAATACTAATTTTGCTCAAAAACACGGAAAAAAATTAGTACAGAACCTTTAATAATGAAGTAATATAAAGAATAAGAAAATAAAGTCATGTGTGATGTGTGTTTTTTGGTCAAAATCTGGTAAAAAAAAAAAAAAAAAAAGTGCAGTGACTTTTATGGAAGCTTAAGGGACTTTAAAGATATAATTTTTAAAAAGGTTTAAAAACTTGCTTACAAAGGTTAGTGTTATGCAATGGAGACTAAAATGAACTTAAATCAATTTTAATGAAAAAAAAAAAAAATCAAATTATAAAATGCAGAGTTCCGGGCATGTCCCACCAGGAGGAGGCCTCGGGGAAGACCCAGGACACGCTGGAGGAACTATGTCTCTCAGCTGGCCTGGGAACGGCTTGAGGTTTTACCGGAGGAGCTGGAGGACGTGTCTGGGGTGAGGGAAGTCTGGGAGTCCCTGCTTAGGCTGCTGCCCCTGCTACCCGGCCCTGGATAAGTGGAAGAATATTGATGGAAAAAGAAGAGCTAAAAAAATCAGTTAAAGTTGCAATACAGGAAGATCAGATAGACGTAAGTTTTCTACCGCCGACTTGCACTGAAATAGTTGTATTTTGACCTGTCAGTTTGAGGAGGATTGACAAGTGTACTAGACTCATGTACATTTTTCAGACTTTGAACTGAGTGAATCATTGGTTCAAGTACCAAACTAAGGCTTTGGAATCACAATAGTTGTCGGAAACGCAAATTCAACCAGTGGCAGACACAGATACAAAAGGCATCAAGGTTGAGTCTCATCTTAAACATTCTATTCCTGAAAGTCATGTCTACCATTTCTTTTTTTTTTCAGTTAGTCAAAAAAAGTTACAAAACGTGTCCTACTCAAGTAAAGAATTATTGTATAAGCAGCTTTTGAGGTAAAAACATTTCCACTGTGTCCTGTCTGCATCTAATTATAAAGCATTTTACTGTCTGATAATCAGGAAGTGCACATTAGCACGCTAGCTGTTATTCTGTTATGTAAGAATATTCATTTGAAGTATTTCTTTACGCGTTATTCAGGATAATCAAGGTGTAGTTATTATAAAGTGTAACAAGCAATAACAATAACATCTCCATGACGACCATCACGTAGCAAAACCTTCACCGAAAAAGTTACACACCAGCCTAAATTCAGCAAAAAGTACAATTTATTCAGCTTGGACCTCTGCCGACGCCATTTTGGCTCAGAGTGGTTAGTTTCTAAAGTCAGAGTGTTCTATGGGATAAACTGCCCCAAGCCCTTTGACCAGAACACTCTTTGTAAAACTGTCCAAAGCGTTTTTTCTTTTGACTTTTTTTTTATCTCCTCCTCTGTCTTCATCTTGCCACTGAATGTCCTCAAAGCTTTTGCTGTCACATCAAAAATCTCCCAGAATCCCCAGCTGGTGGCGGGCTGGGTCCCTAGGGATCCCGAAGGCTTTGGGCAAGTGAGAGAGAGCCAGGCTGGTGAACAGATTAAAGACACAAACATTTGGTGGAAGCTAAACTTTTAGCTGTGCGGGTTTTGAAGACAGGTTGTCAGAAAATATTGTTGTTGCAAATACAAAAAGTTAGTGTACTTTCAGACTTTGTTTAAAGAGATTTTGAAAAGACACTAGATGAAGAGATGAAGAGGTGAAATGTATAGCTGCTGGAGGGGTTTTATTCCTGGATTAAAAGTATAAAACTTCCCATAAGTTGTTGCCAATTTTATGCAAATAGTTATAATGGTATAATTTTATGAGTGTTAAAGCTACCATCTGTAATTAGATCAGCTGACCCACCCCTATGTCAAGAAGAGCCAAGGTGAGTCTGAACAAAGGCCAGGTGGAGAGGAGGGGGAACAGATTTCACATCGGCCATCGACTAGTAAAAAAAAAACAAAAAACGAATATACACGGTAGCTTTAATAATACAGTAGTTATTTTGTACATTTAGGAAACAAAAGAGAACACACTTTGCTTTTCAGTACATTTCAGTACGTTCAGTGTGGCTAAAATATGTGAAAGTGTGAATTTAACCAATTGCAAACATATTACAGTTGCCCCTCACTATATCACGGTTCACTTTTGGCAGTCTCGCTTTTTTTTAGTGCAATTTTAGTATTGTATTGTGTTCTGCGTCCTGATTGGCTAAGGGACTGTAGACCATTGTCCATCAGTCTCCTCCGTGCCGTGTCTCCTGTACAGTACAGAATGTGTTAAGACAAATGTACATAAATGTTGGATTACAGTGTGACTCTGAAGTGCTGTATGTTTACAAGTTTTCTTGCCAAAAACCTGCAATGTCGCTGAAACGTTCTGCACCGACAAAGGCGCCTACGAAGGTTTGAACTTTGAGAGTGATTAAACAAGAGAGAAATGTGAGAAAATGTTAATCCCTGTGTGAGAAAAGTGTACAAAGTGTGTGATGAGGAGTTTTACAGCAAAAAAACATAATAATTGTAAAAAAATAAAGCAGACTACTTTGCGGATTTTGCTTATTTCGGGTTATTTTTAGAAAAAGGAGGGACATTTAAATACTTTTTGTTATTATTTTTACAAAAGTGAAAAGTTAGTTACTTTACTTCAGCCTATGACGCATTTGTGGGTCCTACTTTGGACTTTAAAAGCTAAATATCAATATCGGCAAATATCGGTCATCGACAATAGCAACAGGTAAAAAATATTGGAAATCAGTATCGGCTCAAAGAATCCATACCATATTAACCCCTTTACGTTGCATTCTGAATATAGTTACTTCCATTCATTCAGAAGGGAAAAAAATAAGGTTAATCTTGGGTCACGATTTTTTTTACTCAAGTGCATTCTGTTTACTTCCACATTCAATAGTTTTAAAGTAGTAAAGGCTTGTGCGTGGTTATATTTGTAAGGAGAAGAAACATGTCTCCACATATGCAAAGAACAGTTACAATACACATGTGTAGGTGGTCCATATAGCAGTGAACAAACATAATTCAGCACCTATACACTATACTATGCAGTTTTAAAAATTCATCAGAGATGGTACCGTTTACTTACGGAGCTGTAGCTTTATCTGATTTTTACGAGAAAAAGTAGTTCCTTTCAGACTGTTTGCAGTGGTAGAAACGTATTCCTCATCCTGTGAATATGTTTTTGTTTAATTATTTAGCATTTTTTGTTCTTTTTTACCAAATTTAGTACTGATTATCTGCATCAATATTGGTCCTATCACTACAAAATAAAAACTGGAGCAGAATTTTAAGAGTTTTGTCTGAATCTGTGAGCTGCAAGTCTCTATGTGGAGGAGTCTTTTAGCTACAGCTGCTCAAAGATGCGTGACTTTCCAGAGCTTGAGTGAGCCCCTAACCCTTTTATGCTCCTGCTATATGTAAAGATGGAAGGTAAAATCTCACAGGATTGCTTTTCCCATGTGCAATTTGGTCTCGCGAGATCTCGTGACAAGAGTTCTCGTCCCATCCCTGACTGCTAGCATCCTAAATTCACCACAGTGAGTTTATAAGCACTTTTCACAACTTTCAGATAATGCCAGCTACAACCAGCATAGGGTGACCAGATGTCCTCATTTTCCCAGACATATCCTCCTTTTGGGACCAAAAAAACGTTTCTGAATCAAACTAAATGTCTGTGATTTTTATGCTGTCTGTCCTTGGCCTGTCCCTGCTGTCACTCACTGTATGTCAGTCAAGCTACGGTGGCATATGTCAACGTTCTACTTTAAACTTGAAATGCACAGAACAGGAGCATGTACGCAGGTAAACGCATTATTAAAAACAAAAAAAAACACCAGTGACGCATTGCGATGAATGGTGCCTCATAATAGCAATGCCGAAGCGAAACTCACTTACAAAGGACATAAGGAAAAAATGACTCCTCTTTCAGCCGTGGTCAAGTGCCCTTCAATGTGCAAAGTGCTTTACAGAATAAGACAGACAATAAAATCACAATACAACAAATCAAAACATAAATAATCACAAATAATCATCATAAAACTAACATTAAAAGAGAAGAGTGCAGAACCCTTTCAGTCATATACACAGCTAAACAGAACTGTTTTAAGTCTGGATTTAAACATTGTCAAAGTTGAGGCCTGTCTCACATCTTCAGGAAGACTGTTTCAGGTTTTAGCTGCATAAAACTCTATGTTTAGTCCTGACTCTGGGCACCAGCAGGAGGCCGGTCCCTGAAATCCTCAGAGTGTGAGATGGTTCATATGGCACAAACATGTCAGAGATGTATTTGGTGCTAGGTCATGGAGAGACTTGAATCTCGGTGACCAGCAAAGGAGCTCAGCTAAACTTAAAACCGCTGCTAAAGGTGAAAGTTTTTGAAGACTGTTCCTCCAGTAAAACAAACACCACTGTTACTGCTGCAGGGAGAGTCTTTCCATACAGTAAAGCTACAGATCAACAGACTGTACCTCTGTCTTGTGCCATATCAGTCGCTTTTTTCAGCAAAAGTTCTCAAGTGCCCGAACCCAAGCTGAAGCCATCATTAATAGCTTTATAGCGCCACACTCTGTTGAAGTCGCATTAGACGCTCTTAAACACATTGCATATTGTGGCGTCTGTACACATGGCAGCAACCACAAAATCATTAAACCCGTCCCTCTCGTAATACCAAAAGTACCAAAGCGCCCCAACTGAAAATTCAGAAACTATCGCACAACACTTAGAACACTGGGGAAAAACAAAAGTAAATAAATTTCTTTCCACTGGGGACAACTGCAATACAATACATCTGGGACTGAGGTGTGATGAAGGGGAAAGAATACATATGCTCACTAAATAGTTTTAAACAATAATCCATCTTTAGTTAGAGCAGGATGTCCAGCTCATGTGCGGAACAACTGTGTCCATCACGAGGCAGGTACAGTGGAAATTGACAGCAAAAATATCATCTTCAAAGTACGTCATTTTTTGAGGATGATTTTAGTGAGAGTTTCCTTTGGCAGATGCACTATTTTAATGTTCTATATTACGCAAAATATATTGTTGTGAGCTTTAATCTATGTTAGAATGTTGTTAACACATCAAAAACACACCTGGATTTGTGTTTTGTTTCATTCACACATGTTTGAGTAATGCTTTATTAGTTTGTCTGCATCTCCAAAGCTCAAAATGCTCTAATCCACCTTGTGATGTCATGAAGTGGTAGTTTTCAAGTTAACAGCTACCGTTTAGCTTATGTTTTTGATAGAGATTGGCAATTCCAAGGCTGAACTTATGTAAATGATTCTAGTAAAGGCGTATCGAGTTTAAAAACACAGTGGAGCACTTCCTGTATTACCACATGATGACATCACAAGGTGGAATAGAGTGTTTTCTGCAGGATTTGTGTGTTAAATGTGTGAGTGAAACAAAATACAACTCTGGGTATGTTGTTGATGAGGAAACATTATAACAAAGATCAGAAAATAGCGTAATATGGGCCGTTTAAAGAGTGTGTTTTGACATTTAAGAGATGGAAAGACTAAATTACTCCATTGTAGAAGTAAAGAGAAATCTAAACTTGGTCCACAGCATCCTCACAAGTCAAACAGCTTCTCCCTTTAAAGTCAAAGCACTACCATCCCAACAGCAGCAGAATGGATTTGGTAACAGATGTGACCATTTCAGAGCGAAAGTCCGGGGGCTGTGCAGATCATGTATTGAATATCTGGGGAAATGGAGCGCACCCATGGGTGAGTTCTCGTCTGTTATGTGGATGAGTCTGAAGGAGATGCCTGACTGGAGTGATGCAGAGGGCTGTGTCCACTATCTGGCTCTGAGGCTGTAACCGCGTTTTGCACAGATCACTCATCTAAAGAAGTTCATTGAAAACACAGATGAACGTTTTACTGGACTTCAAGCACAGGAGAAATGGACCACGTTTTCTTCAAGTTCCAAAAGCATTGAATGTCTCTCTGAACTTACTTAAGATTGCAGTTTTTTCTTTGCCATTTCTACCCACGATGCAAATGTCGAGCGGATCTTTTCACTGATGCAAAGCCAGTAGACGAGCACAAGTCACGCACTCAAACACTTATCTGATTAGTGACGAACAAAATGAAACCTTCTGAAAAATATGTAACTGCACACCAGGAAGCGCAAACTATTGATTTGTTTTTTTGACCAGTAAGACAGAATGTTGTTGTGTTTTGTGTGTTTTTTTTTTTTAATACTGCACGTTTGACTTTATGCATAAGCTGGCAGTATAGACTGTATATATAAATGGACATAGCTAACCTGCTAGCTGTAACTGCTGCAGTCAGACTCGTCATTTTGGTCTTAAAATGTTATACATGCCTATATCCTTTTTTTTCCTCTGTGTTTTTTTCCCCCCGTTTTGTCCTTGATATCAAGATATGAATATTAATAACAGACAAATCAGGCGCCTTCTTTCCCCGAAGTCGCTCCCACTAGCATTAGCAACAGATTTGATTGACAGCGTTGCTAAGGGTCCGCTCCCTGCTAAACCAGCGGTGCAAACGACAAGGGGTGTTACCACCAACAGCCTCACTCCGGATTGGCTCTTTGGTTGCTATGATACTCGTGGTCGGAATACCAAATATTGAACTCGGCTCCAAATTCGTTCCTATAACTAGCCTCGATGAGCTTCATTTGACTGGAGCCAAACGCTACGGGTGACGTCACACTATCTTAGTCCACTTTATACAGTTTGTGGTTGGTAGTGATTGTTACACTATTATTGTTGATTATGTTGAAGTGTTAAGCAGTTTAATTAACTTTAAAAAGAAATAAGATACTGTTAAAAATATCACAATCACAATCTGGTACCTTACACCAGCATGCTAACAGTGAACCAGCGGAACTAAATAAAATGGTTTATAACAACAACAAAAAAAACAACAAAAAACATCGACCAGGCCTTTAATCTCAATCAGAGCTAATATTCCCGCATTGATCCATTCTAACTTACATAATATGATGAGAGGGTTACATCACATTGGCCACAGGCTGTTTGAAAGATTCTCAATACAACATTAGATGATTTGTGGACCACTGGGGTCAATACTGCTGTTGGTTGAAGACATGGGCCTACATTAACTTGACCATATTGAGCGTTGTCCCCATGACGATTTATAATTGGATGGATACTCTTGATTTATGTCATTACTTTGCTGTAAATCTATAGATGAACAAAGAAAATGTGTAGGATCTGAGACACAATTGATGTTCGTGTTTGTAATTAAAGTATAATGCGTCCTTTTATAGCGTCTTCAGTATTACAGATGCAAATGGTTGTCACTAGGAAATTGAAAAATATATATTAAAAAAGTACCAGTATTGTTGCAAACTCGTGAGAGCTGTAGTCACGATGCAAAAAATTCAAACTTAATTTCAACACTAAGGAATAGACTCGATACTCAATACTGATTTTGATACCACAATGATAATAAAATGACACACTGAGAACAAAACGTCAGTTTCAACATTAAATCCTACTATCATGTGACCTTATATCTATGTAATCTCTCAGTCGTCCAGGGAATCCATTGGGAATATCACTATAACATGATCGATTTTACATAATGCCTCATTTAAAGGCCCTGTACATAATATTTATCCATGTTTTTGAGCAAAATTTGTCTTGCCCTAGTATAGTCTAAGCAGCCTGAGGTAAAAATAAGACGGCTGTGTTCTGTCTGCATCTAATAAAGCGTTTTATTGTCTGGAGATGTGTTACGAGCTAGAATGCAACTCTTTGCTAACTTTACCATGATCGCAATGAGCTAATGTTTTATTATTGAGCAGGTAAAATGAATGAGTGAGAGTATAGTTATGAAGTTAAAACTAGTTTTGACATTCAGTTTCAGGGTTGAGTCTCCATTTGTCTTTATTTTTTATCCCTTTTCCTTTCTTCTTTTTCATTCCTTTCTTCATTGTTTTGTACTTTCTTTTTCCCCCTCTCTTCTCCCCCCTCCCCTTCACTTTCAATAGTTTATCTTTGACATCTTTTGCTGTCTGTTTGCCGTTTTATTTTCTTTTTCACCTTGTGCATTGACAACCTCAAATGATTTAAGTAACTAAACACAGAAAACACTGCACCAGATCTGAAAGTTGATGCTTCTCTTTAAAGGTAAATACATCATTTCATTTAGTCTGGTGCGAGGTGAGGTGAATGAATGCTTCTTTTTTTTCTGTTTAATTGTCGATTAAAACTAATTTAAGTGTGTTCTATATAATTTAATCAGTGTTTATAATGAGGAGAAGGGATGTGATGAGGATCTGATCTGTTTCATCAAGCAAAACGAGCACATTTTTAGGCATATGTGCACCCAAATTGCAGTCTGAAGCCCTAAAAAAGTCCATTTCACTCCTTGTTTCATCAAGATAACCTTCAACACATTATTAGACAAAAAATCCAAGTTGAGTTCAGACATCTTGTCCCGCTTTAATCCTGATCAGACTTTGACCTGTTCTAGCCTTGGTTTAATCCAGATTAAAGACACGGTATCTCATTTTTACTTAAGAACACGAAAAACAAAAGTAGTTCACTTTTAAAAGGTCCACAGTTACTCCCCGCTTCCCTAATGCATCCCTAGCATCCTGAGTTTTCACCGTGATGTGAGTTTATAATCGCAGAGCAGAGATTTCCTTTCATAGTGATACTAACAGTGCACCAGTGTTACTTCCTGATTTGAGAATGATAAAAAATTGTTCAAAATTTGATGAAAAATATGGATACAGCTAAGTTTCAAGTGTATAACCTAAATGAGGAATAACACTGGACCATTGCAAACCGTTTTTACAATAAACTAGTTCTGTGTTTCATGTTTTTACGGTACACCGCCTTTAAAAATGTGGCATACATAACCCGTTTTATTCATTGCCTCCCTGGCCAGTTTTGGGTCTATCAGGCGTAAGTTTGTCTGAGTGCGCACTTGTCTTTAGGATGCTGTGAATTTTTGAGCGACTCGGGATCCTTTCATCAGCAACTTTGCTCACATAAAAGTACAATAACCTTGCTCCTGTAACTCCACTTTAAAAGCCACATTGATTCTAATCTGCTTCAAAAAGCTCCACTATAAAGAAGATTCAATTGTTCGGCTCAGGTTGAGTTGAAAAGCACAGATTATGGTATCGTATTAGTGTTGTCACGATACTAAAATGTCAAACTCGATACTCAGTACTGATTCTGATCCTAAATGAATGTGTAATCAGGAAGTGTGGGTTAGCTTTACTGTAAATGATCACGTTTTTCGATACCGCTTTGTCACCTTCAAGGTTCTCAAAGGGCTTTGGATCAAGGAACTACTTAACCATTCATACACCTGTGTGCGCAGACACTGGGGCCAAGAAGGGTTAAGTGTCTTGCCCAAGGACACAACGATAGGATTCATTTGTGGGAGCTAGAATCGCATCGCCGACCTGTGTGCCTGTGGATTTGACTGTTCTACCAAAGATGTTTATGTTGACAGCGGGATTGGACCCTACAACCTTCAGATCAGTGGACAAACGCTCTACCAAATGAGCCACTGTCGCCCGTACTGTCGCAGCAAAACTTGGAACTTGTGAGAGTTGTGAAAATTACTTATAAACTCATCGCGCCTTCAAAATAACCACAATAGAACATGACATATCAAGACAAGTGTAAGTGTAAAATTCTGGTTGTTCTAATAAGAATTAATTGAATCCAAGCCAGTGTGATTTGTGGAGCATGTCGAAACAGTTTGCTAAGAGTTGCACATTATACAGCAATAAAAAACTCAATTTCGCTAGTCCTGCTTCAGCGAGCTAACCTACATAACCTTCAACACATTATTAGACTAAATCTACGTTGAGTTCACACATCTCGTCCTAGTTTAGTCCTGATGCAGACTCACACTGACCTGTTCTCGCCCTGGTTTAATCCAGCACTGTACTTGATTTTTACTGTCTTAAAACATGAAAAACTAGTTCATTTTAAAGAGCTTGTGGTCCAAAGTTATTCCTCACTTTCTTAGCGCATTCCCACTATCCTAATTCTTCACCTCGATGAGTTTATAAGTGTTTTTCACAACTTTCAGAGATCAGAGTAGTGAGTTTTGCTAGCATGCTAACAACACACAAGTATTACTTCTTGGTTTGGAATGGATAAAAACGCTTTATACTTACAGCTGCATTTACAATTTTTTTTTTTATTACATGAAAACAAATTTTTACGGCCCCTTTAAGTTAAGTTTCAACTTTCGCCCACTGTTGATGTGGTCCTAAAGCAGCCTTTGTTTTTTTGTTTTTTGTTTTTTTTTTACTTAACGTGCCCTGAGGTAAAAGTAAGTCCGCTCTGTGCTGTCTGCATCTAATTAAAAAGCATTTTATTGTCTGGAATCAGAAAGTACAGCACTTAGTTTTACCGTCACGGAAAAAAACTCTGCTCTGGTCTCTGAAAGTTGTGAAAAGCACTTATAAACTCATCATGGTGAATAATTAGGATTTTAGAATGCATATGTGAGGAACAACTTTGGACCAATACAAACTGTTTAAAATGAGCTAGTTCTGTTTTTCATGTTTTTAATTCTACACATATTCGCCGTAAACAGTCTCAGCTCTTAACATGCATCACCACATCCACTTGAAAACTTGACCCCACTCAACCTTTTCAAGCACCAGGTCCTGTGAGCTACACCCTCATGACAATATACTCAAGATTATTTAAAAAAAAATGTCATAGAATATGTAGAAATGGAAATAAATATGAATTAAATGTTACTTTAAAGCCGCAATATGGAACTTTTTGGGGGCATTCAGGGTCCATGTTGATACACTAGTTCAATGCCATACTGTGGAACGTTCAGAGAAAAACTAAAATATCTCCATGGAGACAAAGCCGGCTAACAGGAATGTTTCATGGTGCAGCTTTACATAAATTATAAGTATAGATTTTTTTTTTTTTTTTACATAAGTTGTAGTTTAAATGTACAATCGTGTTGATTTTACTGCATGCCAAAAAGCCCTGACCCAAGCCAACAAAAATGTAAACAACTGCAAAAGTAACTGAATTTACTGTACAATTCGTTAAAAAAGGGACTAAACTCCTAAACCACATTTCACACAGAGCTGCTAAATTGGACAGCACCTGGAGGACTAAAGAAAAGAGTGAGGGGGAAGGAGAGGCAGGGTCTAGGTGTATGAGGAACAGTGTGATTGGTCTGACAGGTACGCACACTTCAAACTCCGCCCCTGCAGCCAAATGTTTGTAATCAGAAACACCTGGCTGTATCAGGACAGTCTTGGGTGATGTTACCAGGTACTTAAACTGTGTCAGACCTGAGGGGGCGGGACTGTGAAAGTGTGTGGGGCAGGCTCTGAAAGCTGCCAAACAATCCAACATGGCACGAACCACAACGAGAACCTGTTAGAACCAGAGTGGATATGTGCGTTGGATTACGCCCTTTCCCTCATTTCATGGCACCGTCGGACATTGTGGTCCTCAGCGGAGCCTGTACTGTCACTGTCACGACGTCTGCTTTGCCTGAACCAGAGCCTGACATTGGAGCTAACAGCTAAGATTCTATCGTAGCAAGCTCTTTAGAAATTACTATAGCCTTTTAGGTCATTTTGTTATGTGTCTTTTGTAAAGCAGCTCACTGTCCCCTACGGAGAATACTTCAGTAAAACCACATAAACAATTATTTTAACACCCGAGTTTCAAACCAGGACAATTTTATTGACGTGACAATTTAATAAAACACCAACATTTATCACTTACAAGCAGGTTTCAACAACAACAAATGTAAAAAGGTTTTGTGCTCCTGTAATCTCTATATGGGTCAGCTCAATGTAACAATTATTTAGCTAAATTACTGGACAAAATCCATTCTGAACATTGCAATGAATTAACTTACATGAAAGAATCATTACAGTATGAAAAATACAAACCTAAGACCTCTTTGAGCTGTGATGTGCAAGTTATTTTAGTACTTGATTGTTTACCACTGGTTTAAAAGCAATAATAAAGATCAGACCAACTGCTGTACTGTCACAGAAGATGAATCCTGCCCATCACCATCAACCTCCTAAACTCTACTGTAAACCTGTGCATTGCTTCTTACAATAGTCTTACCAAACATTGCACAAAAACAATGAATGAAGTTACATGAAAACAACGTATTTACTTTCAATGAAGGTACTATCCATGAATTTAAATATGAACTCAAACCACAAACGCCATGTGAGCTGTTAGCCTTTGTGTTATCTACATCTGAGGCACAGGGGGAGCTGCTGATGCAAGCCCCGGGGCCTAAACATGGCCCATTGACTATTGAAGTCAATGGGCCGTGCTCAATGGCACATGATGCTAGTTTAGCCTTTAGCAGCTAGGTACATCCGGTCCTGCCCTGCCCATCGACCGTGCGCAGCTGAGTTACCCCCTATGAGACTTTGCGCAACAAAACCGAGTGGAATGGAGTGGCTCTGAAGGAGGCAAGGGAATAATAAATAATTGTGATTATTTATGTTTTGATTTGTTGTATTGTGATTTTAATGTCTTTCTTATTCTGTAAACTACTTTGTATAGCACATTTTGTATACAAAGTAAACTTGCCTTGCCCAAATAACTAATTAAACATTATTTATGCTTCCAGGGCGCTTCTGAATCGTGTTCATGTTTGTTCATGACAATTTGGCTCTTCGTTCATGTCGTACCACGTGACCGCTCTAACCAATCAGCACTTGAGCTTAGCCTGAGCGGATATAGAGCGTAGGCAAAGCTCATGATTAAAAAGCGTCTTTTAAGACAAAAGACGGATTTGGAGGTGAGAAAAAAGTTTATGATCTGAAAACTCAAGACAGCTCCAAGCTAGCAATACCCTATCCAGACTGAGTGCAGACCGTGGACAAAACAGCAAGCACAGAACATTTTCAGACAAATTTGCTCTAAAATGACACAATATCTAAATGGATCTTATATAGGCTAGTCTGTACTAAACCTTCTTTGTCGTAGTTTATCACAAAAAAGTAAATTTGGTGTTTAATGCACTTTTCAAACTTAAAGTGGCCACTGGAGACAGCACACACTCGGCTATATACACAGTTAAGTAGCAAAAAAGTGCATTTGGTGTAATAAAAAGATCACTTTTGATGACCACAGACAAAAATTACAAAATATTCAACACAATACATAACCAAAGCACCAAACTTGGCAATAGAAACTGAAACCGGAGCAGTACTAGCAGCTTACAGTAGCAGCAACTTATCACTCATTACCTTGGAGTAGAGCAGGTTGACCCCCCTCTGTAACCCCCCCGACTCTGCACACAAGAGGGGAGTGTGCTAACCGCTAACGCTGCAGGTCCCGGCGTATACCTCCACCACTGCGCTTCCTCCCCCGCTCCACTGACACAGATCCAGCCCTCTTCACCTGTTCACCCAGGTAGCATTAGCATTAGCCTGTAGTGTTTTGTTTTGTTTTTTTCCTTCGAATGCAGCTTGCTAGCCCATGACATTAGCGTTAGCCCTGCCTCCCTGCATGCTCGCACTGATCCGACCTGTTTGTCAGAGTGTCTCCCAGGTGAGGGCTTGGGAGTGCAGGGTGCTTACAGTGTCACATGCACCGGCTCACCCGCTGCACTCACATAATGGTGTTTTTAACCTGCACACTCCCATTGGACACAACACCGGACGAGGGGTAGAATAGTAACATGCAGGGGTTTTCAAATAGGTTAAAAGGAGTGGAGTATTAGAGTCAAAAAAGAGGGTGTTTTAACATGAGGGTTATGTGCAAAATAGAACAAGTACAAGCATTAAAGTATGACATCAGTAGGCCTTGTGCTACTTCAAAATAACTGTTATAATCAAAGATAATTGGGCTTAAATCATTATTTGCGATGTTTCTATTACTTTGCAACTAAAACTACAGCTACATGGTATACTATATTATTTTAGTCTTTACTACTACTGCTAATACTACTACTTCTAGCCTACTACTACTGCGTTGCACCTCCAGAAAACACTAGACAAGAGGTATACTGATAACATGGTGGGGTTTACAGGAGGTTTAAATAACAGTGGAGCAGTAGAGTCAAAAAGTAGGTTCTTTTAACATGGCAGTTAGAGAGAAAGTTATGTGTAGAATAGAAAAATAGTCTGAATATACACTGCCTGGCCAAAAAAACCCCCAAAAAAACAAAAAACAACGCCATTTGGATTTAACTAAGGAAATATGTTGGGGTTTCTGCAGGTCTAGGTTCAGCAACAGTCTGTGCTCAAAGAATGAGGTCAGCTGACACCTGAATATACTGAATGACCAGGTTATTCCATCAATGGATTTTTTCTTCCCTGATGACACGGGCATATTCCAAGATGACAATGCCAGGATTCATTGGGCTCAAATTGTGAAAGAGTGATTCAGGAGCATGAGACATCATTTTCACACATGGATTGTCCACCACAGAGTCCAGACCTTAACCCCATTGAGAATCTTTGGGATGTGCTGGAAAAGGCTTTGTGCAGCGTCAGACTCGACCAACATCAATGCAACATCTTGGGGGAAAATGAATGCAACACTGGATGGAAATAAATCTTGTGACATTGCAGAAGCGAAATCAAAACAATGACAAGGTGACTGTGTGACGTAATCAAAGCTAAAGGCGGAGCAACAAAATATTAGTGTGTGACCTTTTTTTTTTTTTTTGGCCAAACAGTGTATTTAGTGCCAATTCAAAAGAACTGTTCAAAGATACACAAGTCTACATACTTCTTAATACTAATATTGCTTGCAACTAAAACTACAACTACAAAGTCTACTATATTAATGTAGCTTTTACTACTACTGTTACTGGAATCAATACGCCAAGTGCTAATTCAAAATAAGTGCTCATTATTGGGAAAATCCTTAAACATTTGTTGTTGCCATACTAGAAATTTTAACTGCGGATTTATTTAGGACAAGAAGGTTTTACCCATGGATCATTATGTTATAATTTGTACCTTTTACATTGCAAAATTTATCTAAAATGACTTAATGAAAGGAACAAATTTGCCAACGTCCGTGTTAGAAAAATGTACTGCAGTGTCCGATGGGAGCTGATGTCGCTGTAAATGGCATCACAACAAAGAGCTGTGCATTTGTACCCAAATGAGTCCGCAACACTGTCGAAGCCAAAGCATATCACAGAGCAACTAAATAAAATAAGAGAACAAGCTAAGTACAGCGGTTCCTTGTTTATGGCGGGAGTTGCGTTCTAAAAATAACCCACAATAGGTTAAATCCACGAAGTACAAAGATTTATTTTTTTACAATTATTATATACGTTTTAAGGCTGTAAAACCCCTCACCACACACTTTATACACTTTTCTCAGACAGACAAACATTTTCTCACATTTCTCTCATTCAAACACGCTCAAAAGTTCAAACCTTCATAGATTAAAAAAAAAAAAAAAGCACAGTATTATAGAACGAAACCTAGTAAATACTATACTGTACTGTAAATGAAAATGACAGCTTTTAGAAATACTGTAACAAATTTAATTTTAATGATCAACCTACAAGGTTGGACACATAAGAAATGATTAATAGTGACTCACGCTTATTTCACAGTTCCTCTGACCACGCCTCTTCGTCCTGGTGCGACTCCACTGTAGTAATGTTCTTTTTCCTGCAGTCACTGATCCACAAAGCTAAAACAGACAACCATTTTTGCATCCTTAAAACTTATGGCTGCTGTCGTCCTGTTGTTTGTTATTTTCCTCCTTTATGTGACAAACCGAAGATTCATTTATTCCGTAATGGCGCCCCATACAGCCACGTAACTTCTACCTTCCCTCAGCATGTCCAGTAGTCCAACTTTTTCTGCGATGGTTAGCATCTTCTTGGCCTTTGGGTGCGACCGCAGGTGCCTTTGTCAGTGCAGAACGTTTCATCGACATTGTGGGTTTTGTCGGGGAGAAAACTTGCAAACATACAGCACTTCAGAGTCACACTGCTAGCATCGAACAGTGTGACTCTGCGTCCCTTAGCCAATCAGGACGCAGAACGCAATGTGCGATATATAGCACGTGAACACTGTACAGAGCCTTGGTGGTGAAAGCAGAGGCTGATCAGCAGTATAAAGAGTACTCAAACATGCATGAATCACTCTAAATACAACTTCCGAGAGGGTAAACGAGAAGGGAAACGACTACAGCATGGTTAAAAGCTCTGAAAAGTTGATTTAGGTAATTGCTGCTTCCCTTTGCCATTAAAAAGACAAATGATCCAAGTACTGGTGTCACTGCACTAAACAATAATAGAAAATGCTGAAGATAATACGTTCATTAGGCACGTGGTCTGACACGGAAAGAAACAGTTTGACAACACTTCAGTGAAAACAACTGCACCTGCAAACACACAGAACCTGAACCTCCACAGCTGTTTTCACACCTGTGAGTCAGTCAAAACATCCCAACAGCCAGGCACCACTTTAACCAGCAACAAAACACCTCGTACGATGAAATAAATGAACTGAGGATAACTAAGACACACAGTGCATCTCTAACTCAATTTCTTGTGCCTTATTTCTCACTGAACAGACTAACTTTTCCGGTAGAGAGTATGCCACCTGCTTGTCTCCATGGAGATGTTAGCGCTTGTTATTGGAGGAGGGGCGGGAGATCTATTCACATTTTGTATGATACTTGAAACTCGACCTTTGCCCGATAAATCCACACTGATATTTCTCTGTATTTTTTTTCCCCCGAGGGATATTGGTCTGGTCTCCACTCACCCCGGCGCATCTCGAACCTGAACCAAACATCTGATTTGTTTATTTCAGTGGCACATGCAAAATGAAGGAGCTCATTGGTCACCCACCATTTGGAACAAAACAAAATTTCTCTCACCTCAGATCTTAGACTTTAATGCTTCGCTCACTGATTCTGCAGAAATCCGCAAAGCTTTTCAGTCCCTTGTGGTATCTTTTTTCCCCCTTTCTTTATTTCCTTGTAAACACACATATTTGTTTTGATACGAATGGACCATGTGTGTCCCTGTCAATCACACACATCTAACCTCGCTGAGATTCACCGGTGAACAGACTCACAGGTGTTTATTCTGGATCCCAAGTGAATCTCAACCAATAGGACTGGTACCTCTCAATTGCTGGGCTGCAGATGACGCCACACCATTCTATAGGTCAATAATGTTTAATACAGATGGGGGCAGCTAATATTAAGTCAAAATGCTGATTTATGTTGTGATACAGTGAATCTACTTATTAATAGCAATGATCAGGTTTGACGTTTGTACGTTTACCTTTTGTATATTTCATGGCAAAGCACAATGTAATTAACAGGGAAATCTGGCTCTCGCCCCAGATCTAGAAGTAGATCATCATAAAATCTTAGAATCTGAAAACCACCAATCTGTTAGCTCCATTGCACTTTCAATGGGAGAGTTTGCATTAGCCTCGAAACATCACAGACCAGGGCTGTTTTGACGACTGAAAACCACTCCACATGTGACTAACATCAGAGCCTCATTAAAAAAACATTACCACATGTATCATGAGATTATTAACCTTAGCAATTAGCATCACATATCATGCTAAATTTGGCACTAACGACCATGTAATAAACATTTCTTACATCATTATGCTGGACTGTAATGCACCAAAAATATAGCAGGCAACAACATTTTGACAATAACATTTTCGTTTTTATTTTATCAAGCACCACAAATCCTGAACTTTAGAAACTGGAGCTGGAAGCAAAATATTGACTGGTATGATGTGTTGCCAAATGTGACAAACATTTAACCAAGAACAATTTGTCTGCACTGTCTACTAACTCCAAACAATGCATTCATAAAATATCATCTTAATATTATTATCAAGATCATGCAAAAATATATTAAATTTTTCATTTTTGTCAATAGCACCTACCCCAAACATACAGCTGAACACAGGCAAAGCAGTCTGTACTTCTCTCTCTCCCTGTCCTTGTGTCACTGATACTGCCGTCAGCCCTGCTCGATACTCTCTGCTCTAATAGGCCTTTCATTAGCAGCTCATCGATAAGCTCCAGCTCAGGACGGCCACTTGAAGCCCCTTTCACAGGAGAGACCACGGCACCAGCGGCTCGCACATTTACAAGCAGACAGATGAAATGAGCAGCAGACAGAGCTGTTCTCATTTGTGCCCATGTTTGGACGCTATAGTTTCCTAGATTCAAAATGGTAAGAAGGTAAAGATGTGATGATTTGGAGATTAGATAAGACGTAGTTTTGCTGTAGCTAAAACAAGCATGACAGAACAATTTTTCGTGGTCAGCCCAATCACGCCGTTTGAACTTGAGGGAGAGTCACCAGACACATCTTTGAAAAGTATTTAAAAAGTGTGTATTCTGGATCCCATGCAGCCACTGTTGTGAATGTATCATCCTATTGAGGGTCTAAGCCTCGGTAAAGGCCTGCTGGCTCAGTTTAAAGTTTGCTAAATGCAAAATACAGTGGGGCAAAAAAGTATTTAGTCAGCCACCAATTGTGCAAGTTCTTCCACTTAAAAAAGATGAGTCTGTAATTTTCATCATAGGTACAATTCAATTATGAAAGACAAAATTAGAAAAAAAAAAAAATCTAGAAAATCACATTGTCTGATTTTTAAAGAATTTCTTAGCAAATTATGTTATAAGTATATAAATAAGTATATAAAATAAGTTTCACTCAAAATCTCACGATACATGGCCCCATTCATCCTTTCCTATACACGGATCAGTTGTTCTGGTCCCTTTGCAGAAAAACCACCCCAAAGCATGATGTTTCCACCTCCATGCTTCACAGTAAGATGTTGTTCTTTGGATGCAACTCAGCATTCTTTCTCCTTCAAACACAAGTTGAGTTTTTACCAAAAAGTTCTATTTTGGTTTCATCTGACCATATGCCTTTCTCCCAATCCTCTTGTGGATCATCCAAATGCTCTCTCAAACCTCAGACGGGCCTGGACATGTACTGTCTTAAGCAGGGGACACATTTGGCACTGCAGGATTTGAGTCCCTGGTGGCGTAGTGTGTTACTGACGGTAGCCTTTGTTACTTTGGTCCCAGCTCTCTGCAGGTCATTCACTAGGTCGCCCCGTGTGGTCGTGGGAGTTTTGCTCACCGTTCTTGTGATCATTTTGACCCCACGTGGTGAGATATTGCGGGGAGCCCCAGATCGATGGAGATTATCACTCGTCTTATATTTCTTCTTGCTCCCACAGTTGATTTCTTCCTAGGTCCAAAGTATATCTCCGACATGTTAGTGCCATATGAACCATCTCGCAATTTGAGGACTTCAGGGACCGGCCTCCTGCTGGTGCCCAGAGTCAGGACTAAACATGGGGAATCGGCGTTTCAGTTTTATGCAGCTAAAACTTGGAAGTCTTCCTGAAGATGTGAGACAGGCCTCTACTTTGACAATATTTAAATCCAGGCTCAAAACGGTTCTGTTTAGCTGTGCATACGACTGAAAAGTTTTTAGTCTGCACTCTTCTCCTTTAATGGTAATTTTATGAAGACAAAAGAAACATGGACTGACGGACTTTTATTAGACATAGTAAAGTAATGGGAAAGTTCTTAAACTGAGCAAGACAGTGTTTAAAGAGTGCGAGAGAGTTTTTAAAGGGTGCAAACGAGTGGGTGAGAGAGTTGCAGACTGGGTGATTATTTATGTTTTGATTTGTGTGATTTTAATGTCTTTCTTATTCTGTAAAGCACTTTGAATTACCTTGTGTACAAATTGTGCTATACAAATAAACTTGCCTTGCCTTTCTTCACACCAAGCTGCTTACCTCTATTGCAGATTCAGTCTTCCCAGCCTGGTGCAGGTCTACAATTTTGTTTCTAGTGTCCTTTGACAGCTCTTTGGTCTTGGCCATAGTGGAGTTTGGAGTCTGACTGTTTGAGGTTGTGGACAGGTGTCTTTTAAACTGATAACGAGTTCAAACAGGTGCCATTAATACAGGTAACGAGTGGAGGACAGAGGAGCCTCTTGAAGAAGTTGCAGGTCTGTGAGAGCCAGAAATCTTGCTTGTTAGTAGGTGACCAAACACTTATTTTATACGATTCTACGCATAACAGCAAGGCGTTTCTGACTTTCCATTTTGTTTTGTATTTTCCACTGATAACCTGAAGTTGATCTATGTTCAATCAACTAAAATATACCAGTTGAATATACATTTCCTGAAATAATAATCTGAATACATTTAGTACGGAAGGCCAACTTAATACAGCCCTGATATCCTCCCCATTTAACTGCAGTGAACTGAACCATGTCACATAGAAAGGCCGAACACTGCTCCGAGTCTTTGAATGTCAGTATATGCCTTTAATGAGCCTGTGCTGCGTTTAATGACCTCCTCAAACCCACTCCTGGCTCCCAGTGACACCTTCAAGACAACGCTGTAAAAGTGAAAATCCAAAATGAATCACCTCCTCACACCAGAGATGGCTGTAAACTTTAGTCTCAAAGTTGGGAGTGGACTGTGTTTTGTTGGTTGAGTTTGTATCCTGCTTAGTCACTCAATATTTTCACACAGTGGCAAGCCAATTAGTGTTTTAACAAGACAGAAAATAAAAATTGGTTTACTGGTTTATGTCATTACACAACTTAGTCTTTTTTTTTGTTTTTCTTTATTTATTTGTCCCCAGTCAAGATTGTTCATGTGAATAAGTAAAACTATATTAAAATTGTTGTATGTCTTTTGCATCTAATTATATATCGTTTAAAAGTGGCTGCATCCAGTCAGTAGTTGCTGGTGCACTGTTAGCATGGCAGTTGTTAGCATAACCGTGACGGCAAATAATAAGTCTAGTCCTATATTACACAAAATTGATTATTGTGACCTTTAAACCCGTTACCTCCACAAAAATATACCTGGAGTTTTGTTTTGTTTACACGTATTACGCTATCTCCAAAGTTCAAAATGCTGTTCCACCTTGTGACATCATGAAGCTGTAGTTTAAGTGAACAGCTACTTTGTACCTTTTATTCACTAGAGATGGGCATTTCCTGGGCTGAAATTATCCAAATGATTCTAGTGAAGGTGTATGCAGTTTAAACAGACAGAGGAGCACTTCCTGTTTTCCCATATGACATCACAAGGTGGAACAGAGTGTTTTCTATTAAGAGAACAATTCAGCTTATATATCCAATGTTTGCATGTTAAACACGTGAATGAAAGAAAACTCCAGGTGTGTTTGTGATGACGAAACATAACATAACATAGATCAGAAAACAGCGCAATATGGGCACTTTAATTACAGAACCTTAATTAAAATATGTATCCAATATAACTGGCCAAAGGAGCAATGGAGTATAGGTACTGTCAAATTATCTTGACTTGTATGCACAGTTTGTACTAGGAAGTCTCTAGGCCGTCAGCATGCAAAGTCGGAGCCTTTTGCAATGGTAACCATACTTGTATAATGATACTGTATTAAAATGCTGTAGGCCTACCGTCTGTATAAAAAGTACATTTAAAACTTCCAAATTATTCCTCTTTTTTTGCATTACTGGCATCCTAATTATTCACCGCAATGACTTTATAAGCTCTTTACACAAGATCAGTGCAGAGTTTTGCCATAACAACAATGCCACAGTACACAGAAGTGCCCTTTAATTCAACAACTTATAGGTTATGGATACTACTAAGATATACTATGTTGATTCTATTTCCTCCAGCTAAAGTCGAGGTAAAAAATGTGGCTGAGACTTCCACACACACGTACCAGGACTGGATTGTCTTCTCAGCACTAATGCAACACGATCCACTGGCCTTTCTCATGTTTTGAATAGTGACTGGATCCACCCTGACGGCAGATCCATACACTGTACTGTCTAATGAGCTTAAACAAGGGACAAATGAGGGAATTACCGGCTACAGAATGGATAGTGTCAAATTACGGTCAATAGCTCACAGATACAAGGCCGATTCAAGCTTTGAGGCGACGCTACACAAAAGGCATCGAACCATTCACATCTATAGACTCCAATTCATGACATTTACGGCTAATTGCGTTGCAGTAAACCTATATTTGATCAATTTGGGGTTTGAAAATGTTGCGTTTTATTGGTGATGTTATTGGGTATTGCTTACCTTGTAATGAACTGAAGAAGCAGCTTGGATGAGCAGCGAAACGTCTTCACTCTTACGATTTGTCCAGTTGATGGATTTAAACTTCGTGTTTTGATATGGATCAGACCTGGATGACTGAGGGTTTACACAGACATCTAACCCTGGAATGTTCCACAGTATGGCGTTAAATAAAGGGTATTTTACTGCTAACACAAAACAGACTCAGCTCACCATCTTACTTTTATTGTTTTGAAAATGTTATATTCGCCGAAAACGTGATAACATAAATGTCACTTTTGTTTTTGAAGCTCTGAGTCTCCCCACCCTTTGCTCTCCATGCTGGGTCACTCTCCTTCAGAGTGCTACCACAACTCAGCGTGCCTTTTTGTTAATGAAACTACTGAGCATTGCATCACGTTTGTCAAATTGCTGTGTACAGTTTTGTATCATTTTGCATATTCGTGGGGAATTGTCGTGTGGGTGAATGGATGATGTTGTCTTGTACTAATCGTAAGGACGTCAACAAATGCATCAATGACATCTAAAACCTCTTCTCGCATGTTTTTGATGAGGGAACAACTTTATAACATGGCAGAAAGCTAAAAAAAAAAGTATAATACCCCCTCGTTAAGCTTATCTATGTGCATGGAGACTGACAGGACACTCCACGAGGCCACTCTGCTCACAGTAATACCGAGTTCAGACCTTGGCATCAGAAATGTGCCAAATGCCTCTGTTTGGATGCCTTTGCATTGGAGGGCACATGCTTGAGTCTTGTTTACACGTGGCAAATTTTGGCAAGAGTTCAGATGCGCCTCGGGCTCCAATGTTCAAACATGCCCCGAGAACGATAAGACGTGCCACGCCAAGCACGAGCGCGGCAAGCATCTAAATTAGATGGAGGACCCACGAACCCTCTACCAAAAATGTTACATAGAGCACAATAAAATCAAGTCTATACTCGTATCCCATTTATTGCCTGGTTTAATTGTAAATGGATGGATACTTGGATGTATTTTAATTATTTGTTAACCTGCCCGGGGACTGCAGATGGAAATTAACTTTAGCTAAATCTGTTGGAAAGTGTGTCTTCTTTTATGTGATTAATGTGTTTGCACATGGTCCCTGTTAAAATAAACCAATAAACTAAATTAAACTGATTCCACTATAATCATTTATTAGACGTTTTCAGTAATGGACAGCTTATGACAGCTCATGTGTTCCCCCTGGTGGCTGGTGGTGTCATATGCTCGGGCACAGCTTTTTCTTGTAGTGCTAGAGGACATACATAGCACCTACAGAGAAAAACAGACACAGCTCTCTGCTCCTATGTCTGCGGGTGTCCAAATTTAACCAAATATTTGAGTCCAAAGTTATTATGGGATGGCACTGGTACTTAGCACGGAGAGGGCGATCATGATTGCTAATGGGTGATGGTGTATGTGCCAGCACCGGCGTGGAGAGACCCAGCATAAACCAGGCCAATAAACTCTTGGAACCTGGCTCTGCAGCTGAGGCCAGCAGTGGAGCATTAGTGTTGTGGTCAAACTCATACTTTTAAACACCAAGTCATGACAGTGAGTGATGCATCTTATGGACAATTTATGGATCTTAATGGATATGTTTACTTGTTTGAAGAAAGTACTTTGTCATTATTGAAAACATGGCAAATACAAATATAGTTTGGCTAGGTTTCTATCAACTTAATGGCACTGTACCTGCAAAATGTGTCTTGCCCCAGTACAGATATATTATATAAGCAGCTCTTAAGGTCAAAATAATGCTGCTGTCTGCATCTAATTATAGTGTTTTATTGTCAGAGAGTAAGAAAGTGCGAGGTTAGCATGCTAGTTGTTCTTAGCGTTTCCGTGACGGCAAAACTCTGCTCTGGTTTGTGAGAAAAGTGCTTATAAACTCATTATGGTGAGTAAGTAGCATGGTCAGCATGAATAAGGTAAGTGAGGAATAACTTTGGACCACTGCAAACTGTTAAACTCAAATCTAGTGCAACATAATAGTCTAATTAAAGTAACCATGATCCAAGTAATTGTTCTATTTGGCCGTGTATGTCCCATTAACGTCACTTTATCGGAAAGTTTGATTTTACAAAGCTGGTCCAATAGTCATTTAGAGAATTTAGTTGAAAGCATTTAGCATCCAAAATGAAAAACATATCAAATTTCGAAATTTCCTCTCACAATAATTGTCATACTAAAATTAGATAACGTGGCATCCTTATTTGTGTGAGGATGTAGTCAACCCAATTAGACTTTATGATGGCACTATGATATCACAACTAGTTTGAGCAGGAAAGACTTCTTGACCCAATACAAGGAAGAAAAATGATAAATGTTGGCACTATAGCTTTCTGACAAGGTAAAATACGTTATGCTATTCTTACTGGCCTGTCTATATTTAGTCTGCATCTAATTATAAAGCACTTTTTGTTGTCCAAGAACCAGGAAGAGCGCTATTAACTCTGCTCTGGCCCGTAGACCGTATACTGAAGTGGACTGAGGGAGTGTGACGTCCCCCATAGCGTTTGGTTGCAATCAAATAAAGCAAATCGAGGCTTGCAGTTATAGCCGGTAATCTGGAACGAAGACCCCTATTTGGAATCTGGATGCTCAACCAATGAGCCAATCAGGAGTGCCTTCCTTTTCGCACTGGTGATTTGGCGGGGAATGGGCGCTCGAGCTGCGATAGCTGTCAATCAAACCTGGGAGCGACCTTGGGGAAAGAAGGCACCCGATTGCTCATTAGGCACACTTGATTTACAGACAATATAGTGAAACAAACGCACAAGGATCATGTAGAGCACATTAGTACGGACATTTTAAGGTCAAAATGACGAGTCTGACAGCAGCAGTTACAAGAGAGTGGAGCTGCCATTTTTCACTAGAAAGTGAATTGGAGCCAGACCTCGAAGGAACCACTTCTCACCCACGCTCACTTCCTATTTGGAACGCAGCGGCTAGCGGGTTAGCTCTATCCATTTACAGTCTGACCTCTAAAAGTTGGATGGTAGGAATGCGTTAGGAAAGTAAGGAATAACTCTGGACCACAGCAACAAACTGTTTAAAAAGAGCAAGTCCTGTTTTTCACCTAAGAGTGAAAATCAGGTGCAAAGTCTTTTACAAAAACAACACTTTTTTTTTTTGGCTATTCAAACCTTTGAGGAGATTTGAGTCAATAGTACAAACATTATCAGACTTGTACTCAACCCAATTAGGCTTTATGATGGCTTTTTCGGAGGGTACATCCAGGAGACTACGACCTCTCCTTCGCTTCTGACACAAGCAGTACGCTCCTCATCAATGACACGGACTCTAATTATCACGTACATCTGAAGTCAGCCCGGGACGGACCAGTTTGGCAGCGCTCCAGTCTGATCCCACACAAGCCAAATGTCAACAAAGAACTTTCATCTCAAAGCGGGTCGAAGTGCCCTAAAAGGCTGTCAGGGTGCAGGATAAATCGTATTAAAATAACAAACTAAATCGGCTTCGTGGTTCGTACAGAACTTATTTACTGTCAAGATCAAAATAATACAACCGGAATGACGGCGGAAACACCCTGAGCAACATCCAGAATAAGGAGAATAGAAGTTTTCATGGGTTAAATAATACATAAACAATGCATTTAAAAAGAAAAAAAAAAGGAATATGATTGAAAAGCACTTTGGTTTTACAGTTTAAATAGTTTTTAGGGGCCTGAATCATTATTAAAATATGACTTAGGCACAGTTCACACTTAGTCTAGCTCAATCAACCTACCCAAAAAAAGAAACTAAACAATGGTCCTGTTTTTAACCTTTTTAAGACAGTAAAAATCAGGTACAGTGTCTTTTACAAAAACAACACATATTTTCTTGGCTATTTAAACCTTCGAGGAGATGTGAGTCAGTAGTACAATCATTATCGGGCTTGTACTCAACCCAATTAGACTTTATGATGTTGTAAAGATTTGTGTCAAATTTTCAGTGTAGTTAGCTCTTCCCTTCAAATACAAGCTATAAGGCAGTGTCCACCCGCAATCTGACCAAAACTGAAGAAGCGGCTTGGATGAGCAGCGAAATCATCTCTCAGAAAACATTTTGTCCAGTTGACAGAAGTGAATTTTTTCCTTTACAATAGTTTAAATAACGAAAAAAGTGACAGCAAAATGCTCAAAAGCAATAACTAGAAGCAAGGAGCTGGTTCAAGCCTAACTTCTTTCTCATTTAACAATTTCAGTAACACCTGTTAGATTAAACAAGTATAAGATGTTTAAACTATGAATACTCATCAAAAAGCAGCACATCCAATAACTTGTACTCAACAAAATGAACTTTTTTCACTACTTATCTTTGTATGGTGTTTGGATAACATTGTCTGCTGTTCCTAGTCCTTTTTGTAGGCAATTTTAGTTAAATTTGCAGCTTTCCGATCAAAAAAATGTACAAAATGAGTGCGCTCTGGCCCAGGCGGACACTGCAGTATCAGGTACTTGGTGATATCACACAAGACTGCCCTGATTACAGCCAAATATTTCTGATTACAAACACCTGGTTACAGAGGCGGAGTTTAAAGTGTGGATATCTGTTAGACCAATCACACTGCTCCTCATAAGTCACTCTTTGCCCCTCACTTTTCTTTAGTCCTACAAGTACTGCCCAATTCTGCAGGTATTTTAATGTAGTTTTGGGTGGAGTTTAATTTCAACTTGTACAAATACTTGTATATGTATACCCAGACCCATAGTTTGACTTAGCTAAAAGATACTACAGATACAGACACAATACTTATTACCTTAAAAAAAAAACACACAAATCTTTGAAGTACCATGTAAACTACACCGTGCTCTTCACTCACTGTTGATTCCGCCTCTTAGCTTTACAGCACCAGCCGTCAGCGCAGTATTGTTCTTTTCATGAGCGCATTTGAGCTGGTGAAGGAGCACTACAATGAGAAGAATAAAAAAAACTGTCTGAGTTATCTACAGCACAATGGTGTTGAAGAGGTGAAGCGGGGCCGTGGGCTTTGAGTCTGCAGCTCCACGAAGCACCAGCACCATTGTACACACAGGCCTTTGTTCACCAGGTGTACAGGGAGCCCACGGAGGATGAGAGAATGGAGGAGCCGGTGAAGGCAGAAATGCACGAACAATGGTATGTCCAAGGAACGCCAGAGGTGCTTTGTTAGTTTTAAACAAAGATGAAGGTGGAGTAGTCAATAACTGTTACTTAAAGGTGTTATATATTGTGAGGTTTAAGCTATGTTTGAATGTTGTTAACTCATCAAAAACATACCTGCAGTTGTGTTTCGTTTAAGTGAGTAACCCCTGCATTTGTAGTCTGTCTAAAAAGCTCTCTGAAAGCGCTCTGTTCCACCTTGTGATGTCATGAAGCGGTCAAGTCAACAGCTCCTTTCACCTTTTGTTCAGTAGAAATTGGCAATTCCAGGGCTGAAATCATCCAAATGATTTTAGCAAAGGTGCATGAAGTTTAAAAACACAGTGGAGAACTTCCTGTATTACCACATGATGACATCACAAGGTGGAACAGAGTGTTTTCAATTTGAGAGAAGAACTTAGCCTAAATATCCAGGGTCTGTATGTTTGTGATGAGGAAACATTATAACATAGATCAGAAAATGGATAATATTAAAGGCCCCATATTACTCTAAGTAGAAATGGAAAGTCGCGGTCCAACAGAATTACTCAAATAAAAGTAATTTGCAGAAAACTAGTATTCAAGTAAGAGCAACTGTCTGAACATAACATCTGATTTATAATTTGAAAGAACAAATATGCATTAATTGTATTGTTATTGACCTTTAAACATGCTCTGAAGTACTTTGACTACACTGATTACACTGTTCTCTCATCCAGTTTGTAGTAAAACTGGGTTGTGGGTAAATTAGTAAATTAAAATGATATAACTCAGGGAAAATTACTAAATCTGCCTTACATATTGGCCATCGGTAGAAGAAGCACTCAGTTGTATTACTTAATTAAAAAAAAAAAAAAAAAAAAAAAAAAACTCAAGTAGAAGTACCACATGAAAAAATCTACTAATCTACTAATATTATTAAAGTGCCCCTGTATTTAGAGAGTAAAAAATAAGTATTTAGCTCACATTCTGAGGTCTTATAAGTTTTCAGTTGTAAAGATTTGTGTCGAATTTTGTTCAACGGAAACAAGCATGTTAAACTAAACCCCTCAGACTTTTCAGCAGGTCTCAAACAGCAATAAATAAATACTTTTACTCTTCAGTCCAGCTACAAAATGTAGTGGAGAAGAAAGTACAGGTACCTGCTCTTGAATCTAGTGAGGTAAAAGTGAAAAGTAAAGTACAGATATCTAAAATTCTCCATAGTTTTTAGAGTATTTGTAAGTGGTTCATGTGAGGAGGATCCAGCGGGCCATGTTCCCAGACAGACTGTGCATATGTGCAGTGTTTGTGAATGAATGGCTGAGTGAACAGAACAGAGCAGGTTCAGAGACTGGAGACACAGAGGAGCACTGAGCGGGGCATGGATAATCACCATTAAAGGCTTACAAGAGCAGAGGAGAGACAGGAGGAGGACAGGAGGGGAGGAACAGAGAGAGAGAGGGGGAGAGACAGGGAGGGAGAAGACGTGAGGAGGGAGAGAGGAAGAGAGAGTGGGAGAAGGAGAGAGGAAAGGGTGTAGACATGAGAAGAGAGAGAGGGAGGGAGTAGACATAAGGAGAGAGAGAGAGGGAGGGAGTAGAAATAAGGAGAGAGAAAGGGAGGAGAGAGAGGGAGTAGACATGAGGAGAGAGGGAGGGACTAGGTATGATGAAAGAGAGAGGGAGGGAGTAGACATGAGGAGAGAGAGAGGGAGAGACAGGGAGGGAGTAGACATGAGGAGAGAGGGAGGGAGTAAGCATGAGGAGAGAGAAAGCGAGAAAGAGGTAGGAAGAAGACATGAGGAGAAAGAGAGGGAGAGGAGTAGACCTGAGGAGAGAGAGGGAGAAAGAGAGAGAGGGGGGAGAAGGACATGAGGAGGGAGAGAGGGAGGGACTAGGCATGAGGAGAGAAAGAGGGCGAAAGCGCGAGAGGGAGGGACTAGGCATGAGGAGAGAAAGAGGGAGAAAGAGAGAGAGAAGGAGAAGACATAGGGACAGAGGGAGAAGGAGAGAGGGAGGGACTAGGCAAGAGGGGGAAGAGAAAGGGAGAAGACAGGGAGAGAGGGAGGGAGGGAGTAGACATGAGGAGAGAGAGGTAAAAAGAGCAAGTAGGGGAGGGTGTGACTGAAAAGAGGAAGAGTACAGAGAGCAGAGCAGGGAGAGCTAACGGCTAAGCTACAAAAGGCCATCTGTTCAGGAGTCACAGCAACACAACACAGGCACACACACAGACACACACACTTTTAGACAGAAATGATACCATGCACGTTTCCTCAGAGGGTACAGAGATCAGAGAACAGATGAAAAATGTAAATATAACTCTAGAAATGCCTCAATTCTTCATCTGTATAATTATTATTTCAGGAACTGTATGTATCATTTTGTGTATCATTTTAAATGTGATTAAATGAACCTGTCTCCAGATACGAGGTAAACCTGTTCAAATCAAAGCTTTTACTTATAACAGCTCTAATACTGATTTACTTTTAATTGCGTTAGACATGAGACAGTGTCTCATTTATTTTCTTATCTTTATTTATACAGGGGAACCCAATGGGAGCACTTGGACTCTCTATTTCATGGGTGCCCTGTTTAAAATACAACATAAACAAAAACAAATAATTATATAAGTCCATACAAAACTTTAAAACAGGTGCAGGTGTGTGAATAAAAGTTTGTTACTGGATTATTAAATTGTGATTGTGGCACCAAAGTATCCAGTTTTGCTTTTTCCTTGGTGTGTGCTCCAGTTCTGTGAAGCAAAACAGACATGTATGTTATAATTTGGTGTTTTGTTAGTTTCTGATTGGATAGTCATCTTGAGAACCAGAGTATACCATTTGGGTTGCCAGTTTCAAAACTGCAATCCAGTTGGTTTAAACCTAAAAGGCCTCTCTGATATAAATCCTCACTACCTAAACCCCAGGACCTGCAGCTAATCATTAAACAGTGCTAGTGCAGCCTCTGAAGCTCAGTGAGTGAATTCTGGAGTTTCTGAGCTGACAATATCAGAATGAAGAAGAAAAAAAAAAAACATGTGTCCTCTATCTGCAGGTTAAGGCACTGGTCAGTTGTGATTGTTTTAAACAGTAAAAAGCACAGGCTGCATACATTTCCTTTAACCCAACAATTAAAAATAATAACCCTTTTTTGTAATATTTGACCTTGTATAACTGTGGCATAGAAAAGCATGATTTACGTGTGCTTAAAACTACATTTAGGACATTCCATCAATAATAGCTCAAATCAGAATAGTTAGAACCCCAACTATTTTCTTTTTCATTGTCCCTGTCTGAGCCTTTCTCCCATTATGAGTCACCATTACATTTTCTAGTTTATTTTTTTTATTTTCTTTGTGGAATGAACAAAAGCATGTAGAGAGGTGAACTATCGAGGCAGTGTTTCAATTAAATATGCCACAGTACTAAGAGTATGTAATTTACAGCTTGTTTAAGAAATACCTGATTATTAACAACATTATACATTTATATATTATAACATGGTTTAAAGGACACACACTTTGCAAAATTGTCCCCTCATAAAATGCACACCTGGAATGTATTTTGCTCAATTCACACTTGTTCCATTTATCCAGTAGTACATAGTTTTGCCCGATCACTCAAAAACACACATGACATCACAATCCAGGCAAAATGCAAATGTGATAAGTAAAACTCTGGACTTCTTTTAAGCCCATAAACCATCATAAACCATCAGACTCGTTCATTCACAACCAATGCAACAACTTCTCTGAAGCCCATCTAAATCATCACATTGTAGCTGAAAATGAGTCTGACTGTGCTCGATTGGCCACTGACACTAAAACAATGTGACAGACGCTGAACGGACAGCGTGCTGAAAAGTGTGTGATCAGCTCTGATTCTCTTTTCCTTCTGCTATAGCACACTTTGAAGCTAATCACCGAATAACAGCTAGATATGAGCTGTTTGAGGCAAAAATTGCTATGGCCCATTTGATCATATTTTGCCAATAACTTGCCCTGGCAGCCCAGAGGACTGTGAGAGACTTTAAAGAATGCAAAATGGACAACTTTGAATGTTTAACTATGTTATACTGTTGTCCATTTATACAATACATACCTGGAATTGCATTTTGCATCATGTACTCTTGTTTCATTAATATGTTAATTCAAAGCCTTCTCTGTGTACTCATAGATGCCTCATTTGCATTTTGCCTGAAATGTGATGTCATTGGTAAAACTCCAGATTTCTCTTGCGCAGTTTTTAAGTTCATAAAACATCACCAGACTCATTCTGTGTTCAAACTGTGTTTACAACAAAAGCATGGCTCTATTAGCATAGCATTCATGTGGCCTTAGTGGCTTTTTTAGTTTCATTCAGTTCCAGTGCATAAATGCCTTATTGGAAATGGAGGTGAAGTTTCCAGTATTTTCCAAATGCCGGCATAATTTTAAGTGAAATCCATTATGCATCATACGTCTACTTTATTAACTCTTATGACCATGCTAACATTTAACCAACCTTGTGATTTGCCTCATCACCTTTGCTTCCCATCTTCATTCCTCTATTCGTTGTTACCTCTCTGAAGCCCATCTAACTCACCGCAATGGAGTGGAAAATAAGCGTGATTGTGCTCGATTGTCCACTAACGCTAAAACAATCTGACGGACGCTACATCAGAAGAGCCATCACAACGCGCTGAAAGATGTGTGATCAGCGCTGATTCAATCCACCTTCTGCTTTCCCACACTTTGAAGCTAATCCCAGAATAACACCTAGATACGTGTTTGATGCAAAGATTGTATTGGTCCGTTTGAACATATTTTGCCAATAATGAGACCCGGCTGCCCCCGAGATCCGTGAGAGGAGTTTAGAATAAAATGATTTTTTTATATACATATACCTGTCAGGTTGCTGATGAGGACCTGGTCAGACATAGAGAGTTATAATTGGAAACAATGAGCTGTTATGATAGTTTCAAAAGGAAAGTGAAGAGGAAGGATATGCCCGGTGGACCACATTTAGCCTCTTGTACTGATCGTGTATCTGTATCAAGATTCGGTTCAGATTGAAGCCCTTAAAAGACTTATAGTGAAAAGCTATAAAAAGTAGATTTTGCACAATGTCTGCGTAATCCCTTAGTCGTCCAGGTATGATCCATATCCAAATCTGTCAACTGGACAAAAGGTTGCAGGACTAAAGATGTTTCGCAGCTCATCCAAGTCACTTATTCAGTTCATTTTGTTCCCTCTTTATTCTTACATATTTCTGTATTACGCTGATCAACTCCCGTTATCAAAACCACCAGTACACACCCATTCGTCTTTACTTGCGTCTTTCTCCAATTTTATTTTCTTAACAGCTGACACACAAACGATTCAGCAGCGTTGCGTAGTCATATTGGTATAAATTTAAAAAAAAATCTGAATCAATGAGCAAACCACTAAACTTTGTTCATCTGAGGCTAGAGTTTCGTTTTGTTCAGAATAAAACAAGATCAATGAGCTGAAATAAACAAACGTGATTGCACTGATTGGAATTGTCTGAAATTGGCTCGAGGCGCGACACAGGGAGAGATGACCAGATTCCTTTATATAAAAATACAGAGTGATATCATTTTGTTCTCAGCAGGTAAACGGTGGCCAGAACAATACGACACTAATGAATTCAACATGCATTTCCATTTCCAACTGGTCCTCGTCTATAAATGCCTCTTGTTGCTGAAGACTTTATTATCTGTCCGTGCCATTTCCCCACTTACAATAGCGCACATTCAACATGACACTGGAGCCATTCTGTGTCAAATTGGATATGCCTCACTTCGGTACTGTCGCCGTCTCTTCCTCTGCAGTTTCTTAACAAAAAAACGAGAAAAAAAAACGCAACCCGATGTCAGTTCACGCGATGACGGAGTGGATTGAGCTCCGAAGTGACAGCCCGCCGACGTGTAGCGTGCTGTTTATGGCGTCGGAAATGAGCTTTTTGTCATGTAAAGGGTGACACAGTGAGCAGAGATAATAAACATGTCAGGATCACTGTCTGGTAGATGCAGACTGCTGGACGCCTCTGTTCGTAATCTACAAAGCAAAGTAAGAATGGCGTTTAGAGACTGGGACGTGCTGGCGTCAATTTGAACGGTTTACTCGACGGGTGTGGAATGAAGTTACGCGTTACATCTATATGAAGTCCTTTGTCCTGGTGTTATAGTCAATTGTCGATCTAAGTTAATTTAAGTTGGAGATGTTCATCCTCTGCAGTTGACTCACGCTTCATTGCTACTGGGGCAACCTGGCAGGAGCAGTGAGCGGCCACTAGGGCTGCACAGTGTATTAATTTCGAACTGGAAAAGCAATTTTAAGTGTTACAATTATCAAATCGACCTTTACAGAGTTCAGATTTTAATACCAGCTGCTACAGTGGGGCGCCAGTGTCAAAATCTGTTGTTGTGTCCTAGGCAAGGCACTTCACCCACGTCGCCTAGTATGACAGTGGTGTGAGCGTGAATGTTGGTGGTGGTCAGAGGGGGCGATGGTGCAGATTGTTATCAGTCTGCCCCAGAGCAGCTATGACTACCACTGTAGCTTACCACCTAGCGTGAAGAGAATGAATAATGCGCTGTAAACCACTATGTGCGTCATGAAAGGTGCTATATACATCTAATGATTAATAGATTTCAAATGTTAACGCTTCTGGTCATAAATTTGCTTTGTGAACTGAATCATGATATGAAAATGTTTATCTCAATTCTAAATGCAATTTTCCCCTCAAAATGAAGCAGTCCTAGTGACCATAGTGCAGTGTTAGCTCTACTTCTTGACACATTTGGCCAGGGTAACCTTAGCTGGAGGACTTATTACATATAACTACAGATTAAAGTTGTTTTAGGTTAAGTAGAAAAATGAAGTACCAAAGGGGAACTCATCCAGACACAAACAGACATGCACATACCACCCAGAACACTTACTGACCATGCCACACACTTTAACATTTCAGGAGCAATCAAAAATTTGGTCACTTGTAGTACACTGCCAAAAGAATGTCCTTGTCAAAATGCTGAAATAATGAAAGGGGATATAATATATAAAAAATGTTGCTTTTTGGTTACACTAGTCATTACCTTACTCAGAACTGTATTTCTGATTGGTTGATGGGGTTTTTCAGGGGTTTGAAACAGAAACAAAGAAAAATTAAATAGTTTACACATTCAATTTCAGTAGAATTGAATACAAAACGCATTTAATTTCTCTGAATACTTTCTTACTTTTCAACATTGACTGTATGTATAATTGGACATAGCTAACCTGCTAGTTGCCACACCCCAAATAGGGCATGGGCACACTTTATGCTCCATCCACTCTGGCTCCAATTCACTTTCTATTGCAAAAATGTCACCCCTCTCTCTGTAACTCAGTGATTCTTAACCTTGTTGGAGGTACTGAGCCCCACCAGTTTTATATGCACATTCACCGAACCCTTCTTTATTGAAAATTTTATTTTATTTTTTTCAAATTCAAGACATATGTATGTTTTACTGGTGCACAAAATAAATCGTGCATTAACATCACTGTGTTCAAAGAATAAAACCAATACAATGTATGAACTCACAACAAATTACATGCATACCTTTTCACAAAGATATGGCCTTTTTTAATACTACCACACTGAAATTATTTTTGTATTGTCATATGTATTCCAATAATGAACTTATTGTATTTATGCTATTTATTGCTATTTTTAACATTTTAACACACACCCATCACCTAATTTCCACCAGGCTACAATAATAATGAATATTTACTGCAAATCAGTGTGACTTCTGCTGTTGCCTTTGAGAGACCAGTTCAGAAATGCATGGCTTTTCCCTTGGCAAGTGCCACTCTCATGTCATTTTTACAGCAAAGTCTGTTCCTTTTCTTCGTTTTTATGTCGTTTTATGTTTTTATGCCATTCGAATGGCTCATTTAAGTTGGGCGGATACTTCGATAGGCACAGCAAAGGGTGCATTTGGGACACGGCCAGCGTCTGGAGATGCTCACAGTCCACGAATCATATGAGTGTGTGTCTTGACCTCCGCCGAACCCCTGAGACTGACTCACCGAACCCCTAGGGTTTGATCGAACCCAGGTTAAGAACCACTGCTGTAACTACTGCTGTCAGACTTGTCATTTTGGTCTTAAAGTTTTTGTTTTAACCCTCTCTACATGGTGCTCGTGTTTTTATTTTGCCATTTTGTCCGTAAATGAAGATATGAACATTAATAACAGACAAATCAGGCGCCGTCGTTCGCTGAGGTTGCCCCCGCTAGAGTTAGCCACAGGTCTGATTGACGGGCACTTAGGAAGGGGCGCTACCTTCATCAGCCTCGCTCTGGATTGGCTCTTTGGTTGCTATGATACTCAATCCAAATTCGTCTCCAAATTCGCCTCTATAACGGCTAGCCTGAGCTTCATTTAGAGTTGAGCTCTACAGATAACACACTCAGTCCACTTCTTTATACAGTCTGTGTTTTTCAAGGTCATTTAGCTCATACGTCCTACATACCTTAGCCCTGCGCACTGTTATAACAAAGCAAGAACTACGAAAATGAAAAAACACAGCGTCTATCCCAGTGCTTCTGTTCAGTCCCAACCGCCCCCTTCTTATAACACAGGTGATATCTCCAAAAAGAAAAACTGAATTCAAACCTCATACCCACAGGGCTTTGTCTGTGGACACCAAATGACAAATATTAATTTCCATCAAACACTGCGGTAGCCTGTATCTTTCACTCTCCCTGGCTGCGATTCCTTGTAGTGTTTCTCTTGGCCTTTCCGCACAGCCTGGGCACCCTTGGGACACTGCACCGAACTGCTATTTGAAGCCCGGGACCTAGATTTTACCACTACCAAGGGCCCGGCGTCTGATGCACAATTTATAAAGGAAACGAAAGAAGACAGAAGGAGATAGAGAGAGGAGAGAAATGGAGAGTTTGCGGAATTCAAAGGCGATTTAAAAGAACAGAGTAGTAAGAATGGAGTCACTAAAAAGTCACCCAAATCGGGTCAGAGAAGTTCAGGAGTTCAAACAGATCGGAAAAAAAGTGGAGAAAGATGGTGATGCCCTTTGCATTCTGGGAAACTGCCAGTCATACAATGGAGGGAGGGGAAGGTGTGGCTGCGCGATCTGCGGGATAAACACAGAGGTGGGTAGAGTAGCCAAAAACTGTACTCAAGTAAAGGTAATGTTACTTCAAAATGACATTACTGAAGTAGTACAAAGTAGTGGTCCAAGAAATGACTCAATAAAAACAACTATTTGGGAAAAGTATTACTCAAGTTAGAGGTTTAAACATCTGAACGTTATAATTTAAGGTTAATGTAATTGGAAGGACAAAACATTAAACAACGCACATAATCTGGTATTTTCAAGGGATAGACACAAAAATCTAACTCATACCCAAAGGAGTGGTGCAAGAAAGAAATGTTCAAATAATTTCATACTGTCATCATAAAGCTTTTGTCATTTATAGACTTACAGTGGGAAGAGCAACTACAACCTTTACTCAAGTAAGAGTACTGTTACTTCAATAAAATATTACTCAAATAAGAATAAAAATATGTGGTACTCTCAAAAGTACAAAGTCTTTAAAAAGTTACTCAAGTAAATATGACCCACCTCTGGAAAAATCACAACTCTGAGACCAGAGGGAATTTCACAGTGACGGTAAAGCTAACAACAACAACTAGCATGTTAACGTGCACTTCCTGATTATCGGATGATGAAATGCTTTATAATTAGATTTAGACAACATGCAGTGGACTTATTTCGACCAGAAGAGCTGCTTGTACAATATATCTGTACTGGGGCAAGACAAATGTTGATCAAATACACGAGAAAAAATTGAGTACAAGACCTTTAAACCAACATCGTATTTTTAGGTGGAGGAGCAGAAGAAGGTGTAATGCCCCAATTTGGAAATTTACTCCCCATTGTAGTTTGATCATATGGATATAAAATTACTTACTGTTAAATATTTGCCAAAGGTCAGATAATGACTGAATGGTGGATAGCACTTTCATCTCAATGTAAAAGGTTTTTGGTATTTTGGTATTGACTGAGGTTTTTCTGTGTGGAGTTTGCATGTTCTCCCGGTGTCTGGTTGGGTTTCCTCTGGGTACTCAGGAGTCCCTCCCTCTATAGCAAAAGATGAAATCAAATCTGTCAACTGGACAAATCGTTGTAGGAGTGAAGCTGCTTATCCAAGCCACTTCTTCAGCTCTGAGAAGCGGCTTGGATGATCTGAACTGAAGAAGCAGCTTGGATGATCTGAAGCAGATTGGATGAGCAGTGAAACATCTTCACTCCTACAATGATTTGTTCAGTTGACAGATTTAATTTCATCTTTTGCTATGGATCAGACCGATGACTGAGGGATTACACAGACACCTCTCCATCTGTAATAGCTGCAGTGAGTTTTGTCATTAAAATGTTCATATTAACCCACTCTACGTGATCCTGGTGTTTTTATTTCACTATTTTGTCCCTGATTCAAGATATAAACATTAATAACACACCAATCAGGCAGCTTCTTTCACCAAAGTTGCTCCTGTTAGCGTTAGCAACAGGTTTGATTGACAGCGTTGATAAGCTCCCGCTCCCTGCTAAACCAGCGGTGCAGGCAGGAAGGGGTGTTACTTTCAACAGCCTTGCTCTGGATTGGCTCTTTGGTTGCTATGATACTCACTGTCAGAATTCCAAATATGGAACACTGCTCCAAATTCACCGCTATAACTGCTCTAGCCTCGAAGAGCTTCATTTGACTGGAGCCGAAAATTGTGGGTGACTCACTTAGTCCACTATACAGTCACTTAGTCCACTATACAGTCACTTAGTCCACTATACAGTCACTTAGGTCGTATTCACACTAGCACTGGTTAGTACGCTTTAATCGAACTCTAGTTCTTTTGGCCACAAAGTCCGGTTCGTTTGGTCAGGTGTGAATGCGCAATCGAACTCTGACACGGTCCAAAAAAGCGAACTCTGGTCCGCCAAAAAACCTAGGTCTCGGTCCGGTTGAAGTGAACTCTGGTGCGGTTCGAATGCATATGTGAACGCCAAGTGGACCACAGGCCGCTCCAAAGACAGGAAGGATTACATGCAGAGCATTCTGGGTAAATAAAACCAAAACAAACACGGGTGCAAAGCTAGCGGAGCAGAGAAATGGCTCGTGGTCAGACGTGGAGTGAAGAGGAGGTAAAAGCCCTCATAGAAATATGGTCTGACGAAAATATATGTCAGTTACTCGTGACCACGCACAAAAACAACGAGGTTTAGAAATTAATAAGTGAAAAAATGAAAGCAGTAGGATTCCCCCGCACTGTAGCGCAGTGTTGTTTACATTTCCCTGCGGAAAAGAAGTTGCGTTGTATTGACCAATAGACGAGCGGTGTTTCTTCTTCATGGTTTTTTGTCTCGTTTCCTTCCATGGTTTTTGGTACAGCGCCACCACATGTGAAGGATTAGACAAGCTTCTCAAAAGGTTTGGTTCGTTTGACAAAAAGCAGTGTGAAAGCAAACCGCTCCAGTTGAAAATGTTAACAATGTTTCAATTTTGGTCCCGAATCGAACCGAGTCAACTGGACTATTAGGTGTGAAAACGACTTTAGTCCACTATACAAGCTGTGATATGATACAGATAAAGTATGTCTCACCTATGTAAAATAAAAGATTAAAAGCTCTGTACCTGACCTATACATTATGAAAGAAATGAGACTGAATAGTTTAAAATGCACTTTGTTGGATGGGAACCATATGGAAGCAGCTGCCAGGAACAAATCATTTTATCCAATCAGAGACATTGATGAAAACCATGTCAAAACAATTACGGCAGACAGTTGTTTCTCTGACATGGTTCAACAACAGTGAGTGAGGAGCTAAGTGGGCGAGGAACAGTCCATCTGAAACATGTTCTTCACTCATGGTTTAAGATCTTCAATTTTTTATGGTTTGTTTTTTATTTTTTTTTTTTATACAAATTTCAGTTGTTGGTATAAAATCTGGACAATGCAAAATATAAGAAATTATATAGAAAATAATGGAAAATTACTAGAAAATTGTTTTAATTATTTATTTTCTTAATTTAATCATAAACATGAGGTCTGTATGTCTGCTATTGTGGAGAGAATGAGGTAGGAGTTAAATAGACTTTTTTTTTCTCATGTATTAATATACATCAATACATTCTCCTACAAAAAACACAAAATATCAAATACAATTCAATATAATTATGGACCCTATGACTAATTAAAAATAATTGGTATTTGAGGAACTTTGAAGGGCCCATTTACACTATTTTTTGATCTATGGTATAATGTTGTTACTTCATCAAAAACATACTTGAAGTTGTGTTTTGTTTCATTTACACATGCTTAACACACAAATCCTGCATATTTAGGCTGAGTTCTCCAACATTGAAAACACCCTGTTCCACCTTGTGATGTCATGTGGTGATACAGGAAGTGCTCCACTGTGATTTTAAACTCCATACACTTTGGCATTTTCAGGGCTGAAATTATCCAAATGTTTGAGTCTCTAATGAACTAAAGGTAAAAGGAGCTGTTAACTTGAAAACTACCACTTCATGACATCACAATGTAGAACAGAGCATTATGAGCTTTGTAAATGTAGACAGACTAATAATAAAGGGTTACTCACACATGTGTGAATGAAACAAAACAAAATAAAATCTATAATAGGACCTTTAATTTTGTATAACATAGTCGCAATGTTGACAGAGTCTAACGTTTGTCAATCTGGTTGATTGGATTTATGGAATATTTGATTGGGACTCTGGGAATCTTTATATAATTATATTATCTGGGAATCTTTATATAATTATATTATTATATAATTATTAATAATTATATTAACATTTGAGACACTAACAAATACTGATAATTAAGACATGAGAAAAGAGGAAACCCATTTAATTTGGCAAACTCAGATCTCTTCTTATTTCTGTGTGTTTGTGGGCTGACCCAGAGCAGCACGACACCTGCAGTTATGTCAGAGATAATAGCAATGGGCCCAAAATATTCATTTGGGGGATTAGGAGGTCAACAATAATTTCACTGTAATTAAATTCTCACCATCTGCTCAGTTTAACAACAAATAGTGGCTAAAAGAGCTAATTATGATAAGCTGACACATTGTATTCATTAATCTTGTGTGGTTAATCTTTTCTAAATTAAATAGAAAGAATTTGGCAAATGCTGAAATCATATCTTGAGGTGGATGCTATTTGCCATCAATGTTCACATGCAAAACAGAAAGTGATCATTATTTGGAGTTATCAGATTATTGAAACTTGTTACATCTGACGGAGTAATCTGATGTCTTTCTAGTATAGTTGACTACATTATACAATAAGACACATATGCTTTTTTTTTCCGTGTTGTCTGACATGAAATCACACGGAAAGAACATTATGTGGAAATACTGAAGCAACATCAAGACATCAGCCAGGAAGTTAAAGCTTGGGCGCAAATAGGTCTTCCAAATGGACAGTAACCTGAAGCATACTGCCAAACTGGTTACAAAGTGGCTTAAGGGTAACAAAGTCAACGATTTCTATCCTACTGAAGCTTTATGGGCAGAACTGAAAAGGCTTACAAACTTGGCTTAATTACACCAGTCACCAAGTCATACAGTTTAAAGGCAATGGTACCAAATACTAATGGAATGTCTGTAAACTTCTGACTTAAGAAAGTAATGAAGAATTGACTAAAAAGGTTTAGTCTGATTTCTTGTCAGACAGTGAGAAACAAAGTGTCTGTCTTTTTATATAGTGTTTGTAAACTTCTGGTTTCAATTGTAGTTCACACCTGTGTAGGTTTTGACAAGAGATACTAATGTGGCAAAAAAATTTAATAAAAGGTAAAACAATTATTTTTAAATGTATTGTTTTTTGTCTTCCAAATGCCAGAGTTGCAAACATGGCTTATTCAATGGCTTATTACATTAACACAAAATTGATTCTTGTGAGCTTTTAGCCAGGTTATAATGCTGTTATCTCCTCAAAAACATTCCTGAAACACATGTTTGAGTAATCTTGTATTATTAGTCCTGCTAAATCTCCAAAGCTCAAAATACTTAATTCCACCTTGTGATGTCATGAAGTGGTAGTTAACAGCTACCTTTCACCTTTAGCTCCGTAGAGATTGGCAATTACAGGTCTGAAATCATCCAGATGATTCTAGTGAAGGTGTATGGAATTTAAAAACACAGTTGAGCACTTCCTGTATTACCATATGACATCACAAGGTGGAACGGAGTGTTTTCTGTTTGAGAGAAGAACTCAGCCTAAAAATGCAAGATTTGTGTGTTAATGTGTGAATGAAACAAAACAAAATGTTTTTGATCAGGAAACACCACAACAAAGATGAGAAAAGAGTAATGTTAAATAAAAACACATCCTTCTTCAGGCTGTACGAGTACACAGGTGCAGGGACATGCAGATAGGACCCAGGTGGTGCTCAAGCACCTGCATTTTGACTTAAGCGGCCTCGTGGTCAACATATTTTTTTAGGTTTAATATTTGCCCCATGAGGACAGCAGATGTGTAAAAGTTGTTTTAAACACTCAACAATAAAAGAATGTCACTGTCTCTTCACTCTCCTCTCTCCTCTTGCTCATGTACGTCTGCCTGTTGCAGCTTCAGACTTTGCATGTGTCTTAACCTTAACAGCCCATCGCACCAAATCAAAGACTGTAGGAACAGTTTAGAGTCCATAAAGATGTTCTACACACTCTTAACCTTTTAGCCAGTTATTTTTGGACAATCAGTAGTTATCAGCAGCATTTTGAGATTTGGATATGTAGACAGGCTGATTAAAGGGTTACGCAAACATCTGTGAATGAAACACGTCACAACTGCAGGTACGTTTGAGGACAACAATGTTATATGGCTAAAAGCAAGAGTCCATTTTGTGTAATATAGGCCCTAACTCTAAGCAAAGGGATAAAATAATGCACTATTAAACAGACCAACTTTCTCCATTCATTTGCTACCACCCAGCTCTACATCAACAGACCTTAGACCTCACAATGGTGTTTTATTCTAACTGCAATATCAATAACTCATAAAAACAGAACAGTCTTGAATGACACGAGGAGCAGCAGCGAAGGCCAAGTCCTGGAGACAACATAAATATGCATCGCCGCGGGCACTCTTTGAGCTAGCTCGGAACGACAAAGCTAATACGTGAGTGTCAATCTCGCGCTACCTCCTTCCCTCCCTCCTCTTCCTCCTCCCACCGGCTCCACGCTGTCTTCCTCCGCTGCATCAAAACCAATACCACTGCTCTCCAAATTAATTAACAGCCCGGGCTCCCTGTGCTTGGGTAATAAGTCTCGGAGGGAGCAGGAGTGATGGCCTGTCCCTAGCATGTTCACGAGGGGCTGACAGCTATCTCGCTCCCCCTTGGTGGCTCTAGCTCTGGACTCTAACGCCCCCCGCATCGCAATCACAATGGGGCGGAAGGCAGGGGAAGAGGACCTGGAAACAATCGGCTCTCCATTGGTTTTGTGTCAGCGAGGATTAAGTCGCGTGTCGAAATGGGCCCGCGACACATAAAACAGCGTGGTGTGTAGCAGCGGTGTAATGAACAAGACGCATCAGCAGAGGTGGAGGAGTGTACTGGGAGTGTCGCAATAGTTTTTAAAATGTTGTTTGTAGAACTTTAAAGGGGACTCTATGTAGCCCGTGCTTTTACGGTTTTAAAAATAGGTTCTACGATGACAACTGAATCTTTTTCTCGTTTGCAGTAGATTTCTCAGAACCTCCAGAATTCACTCACTGATATGTAGTAGCTGCACTAGCACTGATTAATGATTGGCTGCAGGTGCTGGGGTTTAGAGAGCTCCTCGAGACCCCAATCCGCTGTGCATCTTCATCTTAAAGCCACTGGCCACTCCTTTGAAAATAGTGAGAAAAGAAATGGTGTGAAAGGAGAGTTAAAGAGCCAAGAAAAGACATTACCTTTGTAACCTTTTCTACCTTGGATCACTCCAGGTGTGATCTAAATATACTATGTGTTGACAATACTCAATAGAAGTGTAATCCCTCTTTAAGGCTTGGTGGGTGACCCAAGGACACAATGACAGTATGCCATGATCTGGGCTAAAAGGGAACTGCTGACCTTTGGTTTGCTAACACAATTGAGTCACTTCAGTCCCATGATGGTAATGTTTTCTCCTATTAAGCCTTTTTCATGAAATCTCAAACCTGCTAATAAAAGGTTTTTTTTTGTTGTATTTCATTCACTGCCCCAACCATCTGAAACTCCCTCCACATCAAAAACGCTGACTCACATGACAACTTCAGAAAGCAGCTCAAAATTCTGTCTAAATGCCACTTGAGTGCACGTTCTTTGTGGTGGCACTTCCGGTTAAGCAGTAATCCCATTCATTTCGATGGAGAATTTGAAAAAAAAAGTTTTGCTGCTAAAATCTGATATAAAAGTAGTGTTGATTTGTGAAAACATTCTACGTTCATGTGCACCAATAAGTCAGCACTGCACCACTTTAAAACAGCTTTGTCGTCCATATACAGTACTTTTTTGCTGTCAAGATCACCAGCCTCATGTATACAATCAGAATGACGATGGGTGCGTCCATGGCAACTTCTGGAATAAGGTGAATAACCTCCACAACCGCCTCATTTGTTTTTGTTCATCCTGTCCTTGTCTTATGTTTAACTATTGTAAAGTGTCTTTGCGTTACCATGAAAATGTAATTATTATGTAATTATTATTATTTCTCATCAATTCAGTAATAAGAACCGAAAGCAGTGCACAGTCTACCCCAGTTTCACGTCACTATATGAAAAAAAACCCAAAAACAAATGTGCGGAGGTTAACTATGTGTCAACGAGTTTGCAAGAGCTCCGGCCGAGTTACGTTGTATCTAATGAATAAAATAAATGAATAAATAAAATGTTCAGTAGGTTAAAATACTGACTTCCTCATTTCACGGTTTGAAAATTATAGCCCCATCCCATTTCAGATAATTGACTTTCATTTTTCTGTGAACTTTCTAAGAGTTGAACTAAAACTAAAACTCCTAACAGTCATCGGGGGACAGGGCATCAGAAGTCTGTACTCTCACAGTTTTGATAGAAGACCATGAACAATAGCGAAAAACCTTCATATATCCAGACATTCTCCCCAGCTCACCTCTGTCTCAGACTGACAGCAGGACTGACAAAGCTCCACTGACTCAAACTCTCACCATCTCTCTTCTCTCTTTTTAAAACCTGACACCTCTGTGATTAAGATGGCGCTAATGCAAATGTTAAATCCATTTACATATACACAATTACACTTACAAGTCCTGCATGCATAATATATAATTTCATAATTTGGCTATTAGCATATCTCCAGTATTGCATTGCTCAGACTACAGCTGTTAGATGAGAACTGTGTGCACTTTGACTTTTCATAATAAGTCATTTGATTGAAAACTGTGAAAATGTATTTTGCATTTATCTGTCTGTAATTAGTACAAGTCAACAATCAAGTTCCTATGAGAATCTATGGGTTTCATAATGATAAAACGTGCACAGTTGCCATATATTAAAGACGTACTGTGCTTGTGTCTGCTCTAGTTATAATCTGACACTTGTGGATCATTATGTTATAATGTGCACATTTTAAATTGCAATATTCATCAAAAATGGCTAAATAAAAGAAACAAGCTAGCTGACTTCCGCGTTAGAAAACAGTGGTGCCCAATGGGAGCTGATGTCGCCATAAACGCCATCACAACAAAGAGCCATGAAGTTGTGGGCTCATCTAATGGATAGTTGCAGATCACACTAGTACGATGCTCTTTTGTTTTTTCTTCATTTGTACCAAAATGACAATGCAAAACTGCCAAATCCTGTACATATCATTGATTAAGAAAATAAAAATGAAGAACCAAGTAAGTACAGAGCAGTGGGCAGGAGTTTGAAAATAAGCAATTAAAGATTGTTCAAACATACACAATTCACTCCAAATACAACTTCGAGAGGGTAAATGAGAAGGGGAAACAACTATAATATGGTTAAAAGCTTTGAAAAGTTGATTTTGCAGAATAGGTCCGCTTTAAAATGTGCTAGGAGTCACAGGCTGGAATTCTGCGATTTGAAGAGGGAGACATGCTAAATATACAGGATTACTGACATGTGCAAAACTCTAGATACGTTTTCAAAATTGATGATACAGAGGTAAAAAAAAAGTTTGCATTAGAAGCCCTATAAAGATTGCTTGGACAATTTAGGCAACTTGGAAAAACACTTGAGCATGACTATTTCATTTGTCTGTTCTCACAAATGCCTGAGTCCTTCAGACTGAAAGAGCAGACAGAATTATTGACGAGTTCAAATGGAGTAATTAACAGCCAGGAGTCACACACATTAGGAGTTGAAGAAAACAATCTGTAAAAAGACAATAGATTGGACTTAAACTTTCTCAAAAAGCAAGAGAACACAAGTAGTAGTTTCTTATAAATTATCCATACAGTTCTAGTGAAGGTGGATGGAGCACTTCCTGTATTACCACGTGACATCACAAGGTGGAACAGAGTGTTTGCATATTTAGGTTGAGTTCTTCTCTCAAATAGAAAAGTTTGTGTGTTAAACGTGTGAATGAAACAAAACAACTCCAGGTCTATTTGTGATGAGGAAACAACATTACAACATAGCTCAGAAAATACCGTAATATGGGCCCTTTAAAGGTGCACTATGTAACTTTTCCTGCTTGTCTCCAGGGCGACTTCATTGCTTCTTTGCCCAGGATGTTCCACAGTCATCTATCTTGTAACTGCATGTATGTTTATACTCAAAAATACTTCTAAAAACATGGATTATTATTGTGAGCAGGGTCAACTCTCCACAGATCTGACTGGTAACTTGGCCCAATGGCATCACCTGCTTCTTCTCATGGAAATAGACAAGTTTAATGCTGTGCTGCGGAGTATTCCAGACAAAGACAACAGACTGGACTTTGTCAAAAATAACAGAACACGTAGCAGTTTCTTAAACAGTATAAACTTGCCTACAGATATTTGCAATACATCATTATTCATTTGAGTAACTTTGACCTTCTGTTCCTCCTGAATCCAAATGATCTGTTTCTCTTCACTTTTACAGAAATAGAAATAATTATAGAAATAATTTATATGATACATTTACCAAGACCAAAGTCTGAATCTGGAGTTAAAGTTTTTAAAGTTAAAGATGTCAAATAAAGATGCACTGAGGAGTAACTGCTCTGGTGGGAGGTCCATTATCTTCTTGTCTCCATGGAGATGCTATTGCTTTGCCTGGAATATTCACAGTATGGCATTAATTGTATCTAATGAGCATTTAATTATGGGTGTATTTATTGCCTAAACGTCTATATTACAGAGGATGGACGCTTGTGAGAATGTAGTTTCATTATCAAAACTATATACGTGGAGTTGTGTTTTGTTTCATTCATACACGTTTGAATAACCCTTTATTATTAGCGTGTCTACATCTCCACAAGGTGCAACGGAGCATTTGGAGCTTTCATGTCATGAAGTGATAGTTTTCAAGTTAGAACCAGTTTATTTTAGACTTCAGAATCTTGAATCTGAACAGTTTGCAGTCGTCCAAATGTTTTCCTCATTTACCTTATGCGTTCTGAGTATCAAATTGCAGTGAGAGCTTTAGCGTTCAGTAAAGCTAACAGCAACTAGCATGCTAACAGCGCTTTATAATTAGAGGCGAATGGCACACAGTGGTCTCATTTTGACCTTAAAAGTTCCATTTTCACAATATATCTGTAATTTGTCACATGGAAAGTCAGGTCCACCTCAAAAGGAGCTGAAATTATGTGGGACAGTTCCAGAGGGTGAGATTTAAACAATAACATGGCAACTTATACGATATTCAGTTTTATTCCTACTTTTACAGACTTATTTTAATGCATGCTCCATTTTCATTTTGTTATAGTTTATACATATATATATATTCTGTTATTATTCAGAGTTTTATGTTATACCGTACTGCAGTTCTATGCAAGTTCCTAGTTTGTGAATTTGCATTTGCAGAATACACACTTCAGTACTTTACGAACATGTGAGTCTGGTCATCGGTGAATCTCCCAGGGTTCAGATGGGCGTGATTGACAGGTGGATTAGCCTGTCAGTCGCAGGGTCCGTCCATATTCCCTCTTTATAAAGAATATAGAGAGATTTCATTGTGGATTTGCCAAGTTTGCAACAGGACAAATCGTAAAGGCTTATGAAATACCATGGACTTCTGCAGGTGAACCACTTCAGGATGATGATTTTGTATGCATTTATATCATGGCCCGAACAGCTGCGACTGATGAGGACTGCTGTGACGAGAGTATGGATGAGTTGCTCCATCTGACAGTCAAAGCAGGGGAAACATGCGTCATAGTTTGAAAATATTGCTTTGAAACGCCTGACAGATCAAAATAAAATAAGTAGATCTGATTCATGTTTCCTTTCATTTTACTTTAACGCCATTGTGTTTTGATTTGTGTTCGAGCCGTCAGGGTGTTTGAGATTTCACAAGTGCATGATGACTGTTATATGTTTGTCTGTCATATTGGTTACCAGAAAGCAAAAGTACCCAGACACTTGGAGAAATGTGTTATTTGATTTTATTTCTTTATTTCAAATGTATTAAGAGCCGTGAGGAAGGAAGCCCAGGACTACTGAGTGTGAGCCACAGAGTCCAGGATGAAACATTCAAGATCCATAAGTACATCAAAGACAAGACCCCAAAAGATGATGTGCTCAGCGAATGTCTCAGACAGTGGAGCACAGAGGAAGAGGTGCTGGAGGAACCATCATGGAAGGACAAGCCCCTGCATGAGATGTACCACCAGAACATAACTAAAGTGGCTGATATCAAGAAATTCTACCAATGGCTTAAGAGAGCTGGTCTGAAGGACAGCACAGAGGCACTTATCCTGGCTGCACAGGAGCAGGCCTTGAGCACCAGAGCGATAGAGGTCCAGATCTATCACACCAGACAAGACCCAAGGTGTAGGCTGTGCAAAGAGGCCCCTGAGACAATCCAGCAGGACAGAAGATGCTGGCAGGGAAAGCATACATGGAGTGGTATAACCAAGTGGCGGGCATAGTGTACAGAAACATCTGTGCAGAGTACGGACTGGAGACCCCGAGGTCAAGGTGGGAAACACCTCCAAAGGTAGTGAAGAATGATCGAACCGAGATCCTTTGGGACTTCCAGATACAGACATTGTGATGGTGGATAAACAACAGAGCAAAGCCGTTGTGGTGGACATCACAGTACCAAGTGATGGAAACATCAGGAAAAAGGAACATGAGAAACTAGAGAAATACCAGGGGCTCAAAGAAGAGCTGGAGAAGGCATCAGTGGTGACCATGGTCATTGGAGTGACCCCCAAAGTGGAGGAGTGGCTACAGCAGATCCCAGGAAAAACAGACATCTCAGTCCAGAAAAGCGCAGTACTAGGAACAGCAAAGATACAGCGCAGAACCCTAAAGTCGCTGGTAGAAGACCCGAGTGTGGAAAAGAGGGGATGATATAGTTACACAGTATTAACAGTCAATATCCATCAGGATATTTTTTTTAATTTACTAATTAATATAAGATTTGTTGCGCTTGGTGAAACAAAACGAACATTTCCTTGTCACACTACTGTGGCTTGTTATGTTTTCAGTTTAATTTGTCCAGAACACTAGATTTAAGAAATGTTGAATTATGTAGTTGTTAGCGTTAAAAAATGAATAAAATTAACACTGCTACATGTGAACACGTTTTCTAACGAGGCTCTAGTGTTTTTCACATGTGGTCGAAGGGTTGTCAGTCAAAAACAAAAGGGTCATGTAGGTATTTGAGCAAAATTAGTCTTGCCCTGGTACAGATTTATTGTATAAGCAGATCTTGAGGTCAAAATAAGTCTGTTAGGTACTGTCTGCATCTAATTAGAAAGCATTTTAGTGTCTGTTAATCAGGAAGTGTGCGTTAGTATGCTAGTTGTTGTTAGCGTTACCAGCATGGTAAAACTCCACCCTGGTCTTTGAGAGTTTCATTTGTTTTTTATTCAATATTTTACCAACTAAGTTCATTGAGAACACCTTATTTACAACACAGCACAGAAGACACTCACACACATCAATCATAATGTGAAACAAGTGTTTTAAAAGCATGTGCATTGATCCTGTAAAACACTCTGGATTGAGTTTTTACAAATAGACAGAGGTAAAAAGAAACTAAGCTTTAAAATGTGTTGTAGGTGTAGGAGTTGTGAAAAGTGATTAGAAGCTCATGCCGGTGAATAATTAGGACACTCAGAAATGCATAAGGTAAAGTGAGGTAAGTGGACCACAGCAAAACGTGACCTTAAAGCGCCAGTGTATTTCCGTTCAAATCCTCTTCCACCCTTTTTACCATTACTTGCTCCTTAAAACTGCTCGTCCCTACTCTTGAGTGTGTTATACAGTACAGACCTGCTAATGCACTTGTGTAACCACTCTCTTGGCCATTGGATTCCTTCCAACACATTCTCCCAGGACGCACCCTGCTCGCATTCACACCCGCTGATTTGCAACAGTCATTTTAAGGTGAGCAAATGCTTTAGCGAACAGCACTTAGACTTAGCGGCCCGTCGTAAAACACTCTATCCCATTTACAGTTACACCTTCGGGAGAAAAAAAGCTTAAATATGATTTTTAATAAACAATAAAAGGAACTCCTTGCCTTCCACTTAAGCTGTTAACCACGTTGCTCCCAGTGGCAGCATCGGGGGGCCATTCCTCACTGTAATACCGGTGTCGTGGCTGCAAGGATTTCCAATACTCCATAAATTCACGGTCTTATCTCCAGACAGTGACTAGTAAATGGTAAGCAATGCTATCAATCACCCGAGCTCCCTGCTGCGTGATTCATAGTAATGTGTTTCCATTTAAAAGTCCCCCGGGGCCCCGCGAGGAGAGGCGAGCCGAGCAGAACAGCATCAAATTCCCCACAACAATCGATATGTGGTCGCTCAAACAGGCCGTCTCGCTCAGCACTGCCAAAATAAACCTGTTAAGGTGAAGGGGAAATGCATGAAGGAGGAGAATGTATTAGATCCAAGCTACAAAGATGTAAAGTATGGGGTTTCTGGAATGCAGCAGCCACATAAAAGTGGATCGAAATTAGTTTTATTTACTCTTTGTAGTTACTTTAGTAGAGGAGAAAATGCACTTTACAGGTCCTATATTACACAAAATTGACTCTTGTGAGCTTTAAGTCGTGTTATAATGCTGTTATCGCATCAGAAACGTACCTGGGGTTGTGTTTTGTTTCATTCACACATCTTTGAGTAACACTTTATTATATTGTCTGTCCACATCTCCAAAGCTCAAATTGCTCTGTTCCACCTTGTGATGTCATGAAGTGGTAGTTTTCAAGTTAACAGCTCCTTTTACCTTTTGTTCAGCACAGATGGACAATTCCAGGGCTGAAATTATCAGTATGATTATAGTGAAGGTGTATGGAGTTTAAAAACGCAGTGGTGCACTTCCTGTATCACCACATGATGACATCACAAGGTGGAGTGTTTTGTGTTTGAGAGAAGAACTCAGCCCAAATATGCAGGGTTTGTGTGTTAAACATGTGTGAAACAAAGTGCAACAGGTATGTTTTGGTGAGAAAACGACATAACATAGATCAGGAAATAGTGTAATATGGACCCGTCAAAGGTGCACTCTAACTTTTCCTGCTCGTCTCCATGGCGATTTCATTGCTTTGCCTGGGATGTTTAACAGTTATCCATCTTGTAATTGTATTTTTATCTTCAAAAATATTTCTAGAATCATACATTCTTACTGTTAGCAGGGTCGACTCTCCACAGATCTGACACGTAACTTGGCCTGATGGCGTCACTCGCTTGTTTCCACAGAGATAGACAGATTTATTGCTCTGTTGCGGAATATTCCAGGCAAAGCCATCACATCTCCACAGAGACAAGCAGGTAGCGGACCCACTACCAGAAAAGTTACATAGTGCACTTTTAACGTAGCACTGGTTGATTATGGCAAACAAATTATCATCACAATTAAGCTATTTGGATCATTAATTAAATCAAGATGAATTAAAATGATTCCTTGATGTCAATTCCAGAAACTGAGCTAATTTTTTTTGAAAACTTAAAAAGCACATATTACGCAAAATTTACTTTGACCTTTTAACCATTTCACTTGTTTTGTTAATTCACTAAATCGTCTTCTGAGATCTCAAACATTCTCCATTCAATTTTGTCCAATTAGTTATGTCATAGATAAAACTCCAGACTTCTCCTGTGCAGTTTTTAAACCCATAAACCATCACCAGACTCATTCTATGGTCAAATTGTGTTCATAACAAACGCACGGCTTTATTAGCATAGCATTCACAAGAAAACTACCTAATCTGTTCATTCCCGTTACTCACAGCAGAGGGAGCTCCCGCACCTAAACGCCTCATTGGAAACTGTGTATGAAGTATATTTTTCATAAGTGGACATTTTTTTAAGTAAGAAAATGTGAAATACTTATCACCAAACCTTATTTAAAAGAGAATTAAAGCCACAAAAAAATGCATAATATGTGTTCTTTGAGTATGTTTTTTTTTTTTTTTTTTCCCTTGTTTGATACCAGCAGTAAGTTTATAGCATTAATATAGATTGCGGTTATGAAAAAAACTACAAGACAAAGAGTAACTTGTAAGTCTTTTTAAGTTAACACTTTTTTGCAAATTTATCTCTACAAAAAGTAGACCAATATTAATTTTATTAGCAATGTCTTTTGATAGTTTTGTTAAAAAACCCATATAGATAAGAAAAATGTGTTTGCTCCAGGTTTTGAGTTGAAAGATCGGTTAAACACAGAAGACAAATTTGATTACGGGTATAATAGTTTAACTTAAAGACGACATTGAGCTTATGCCTGTAATATATTGTCATTATATTATATCTATAACAGCCATGGATCTTTATGGACAATTTAAATCGCAATATTGATCTAAAGCAACTTAAAACAGGGCCGCTGACATCCACGTTAGAAAACAGCGGTGCCCAATGGGAGCTGTCATCGCTGTAAATGTCATCACAACAAAGCAGCTGTCAGCACTTTCTATGGATAGATGCACATCACACTAGTAACAGATTTTTTTTTCATTTGTACGTGATGCTGCCGAATCCTACGAGTATTATCGATTAAGAAAATAAAATTGGTGAATGAAGTAAGTACAGAGCAATGGGCGTATACCTTGGTGCTGAAGACAGGAGTATAAAGAACCTGTATGAATCATGCTAAACACAACTTCGAGAGCATGGTTCAGTCGATTTTATGTATTATGTCTGCTTTAACCTTACTTGGGTAAAATTTTTCGTTGAATAAGTCTAGTAGTTTGGTTAGTTGTAAGTATTTTGCCCAAGTACACTTCTGAAGCTTAGAAAGAAAGGCTTGACTTCCGTTTTTGTCCGATGTGCTCCCTTTCCTGAGCCGCTGTCACCTTAATTAAAATAGATTGCTTTGAGTCAGCTCTGTTCTGCCTTGGCAAGGTGCAAGACACTAATGTAACACATGTCAGCTCCAACTCCAGTCTTTTGGAAGGAGAAGACTGATTCATCTCACAGTGCTACCATACAGGCCAGGCCTTGACTTAATGAGTTTATTTAATTTCATTTATTTATTTTGTCTCACAGCTCAGGGATATCCAAAGATTGAAAATAATAATGGAACATTGGGTAAGTGTTCGCCGAGCTACCAGACGGTTTCCTGTTTATACCTCACCCAAACACAGATGCCCGTTTTGCTTGAGAAATGTGTTCGTGTTCATTTTGGCAGCCGTATAGTGCTGTCTGGACAGTATCTCAGTGGATAGACTGATTTTCCGCCAACATGAAGGTCAGTGGTTTGAATACTCAGAGCACAATGTTGTTGTATCATTGGGCAAGGTTTTAAGCAGAAATATGTTTGGGCCTCATGAATGAACTGTTCTTACAATGTTATTATAGTTTCTTGTGATATTAATCCAAAAGCGGTCCATCTTGTCTTTTTACATTCGCACCTTTTGGTTCTCTTCTTACGACACTAACTGGAAATAGCATTTACCTCGTGCTCTTTTTTCTTTAGCATTTTCTTCTAATAAGACAAAACGTGCAAAAGACGATTCCTTAATACCTGACCTGTTGGGATGGTAGAACTTCTATCTTGTCCGAGGTGTCAGTTGACTGCTGTGACGTGTCTCTTAGCTGTTGTTCCCAGCCTCGGTCAGTTTGACAGATCTGGCGGATCTATCAGACTTCTCTGTTGATGGCCCATGTGCCCCGCTTGCTGATTTCAATAGCCTCGCTTATCGATCTTTTGTACTTGTGCACCTCTGCTCTTACTATTTTTGCCGTCCCAGTCCTTGACATGGTTTTCCCTTATACAGTGGTCAAATATTGCAGCCTTTTACTTTCTGAACGTACTTACCCTGTTAACATATTTGCTGGCTGCGAGTCATCTCCACAGGGAAGCTCTGAATATGGCTTGTAGCTAGCAGTCAAAACAAGCTGCAATAAGTACTGGTTCTCTTAAAAAAAAAAACAACAAAGTTATGCACTTCCTCCATTGCTTATTTAGGCCTACTCCTCACTCTTATAAGCACAATGGTACTTTTGCAGCCACTGTTGCCTTGGGACCATAGACTATCTGTAAATGGTAGCCACCACATTCTAAATAGCTCCATCAACTCTGGCTCCAATTCACTTTATATTGAAAAATTGTGACTCCTCTTTGCAAGTGCTGCTGTGAGTCTCGTTATTTTGGTCTTTAAATGTTCGTATTAACACTCTACATGATCCTTGTACTTTTATTTCACTATTACAGACAAATCAGCGCCTTCTTTCCCTGAGGTCGCTTCCGCTAGCGTTAGCAACAGGTTTGATTGACAGTGTTACTAAGCACCCGCTCCGTGCTAAACCTGTGGTGCTGACAAAAGGGGCGTTACCTTCATCAGCTTCACTCTGGATTGGCTCTTTAGTTGCTATGATTCCAAATACTCCATATATACTCGGCTCCAAGTTCACCCACATAACCGCTAGCCTCGATGAGCTTCATTTAAACACCATGGGTGACCTCACACTCCCTTAGTCCACTTCTTTATACAGTATGCGCCTGGGATGGACCAACTCCAAAGTATAGCCGCCAATCTGCACCTGAAACGCCTCCAAACACATCTACACAAAATCCAATAGTTTTTCGATCCTACACAGCATTTTCTATAGAACATTTGAACCCGCACCACGTCTCCTCCAAAACAGCTCACTTTTGGGTCAGGACCTACAAGAGGAGAGTGTGTTTGGTGAATAATCTATGTCTGACCTCTTTAGCTTCACTCCAGTCACAGCGTAGTGTTGCAGCAGTTGTCAGGGCCCAGCTTGGGTGCTCCCTCATTCCCCTCGTCTCCGCTAACACTGCTGTGACAGGCATCGGACAAACACGAGTTATTCACCAGAGCAGCACTGTCAGGCATATCACCCAGCCATCAGTAAAGCAGGGAGAGCGGACGAGAGGAGGGGGAGGCCAGTGTCTGGAAGGGGGTTTGAGTAGACAGTTGTAGTAGTCGTTTACATGTACGCCACATTACTTCTCTGGAGGGGGTTGGATAATTGTTTGGAGGTGTTGTTGCTTTGCCTGGATGTTCCCCAGTGATAAACTCAGACATTAAACTCATCTAATTGATACTGGTTCAATTTCACCTTGAAAAACCTATAACTTGGCCTGTTGGCATCTCCAAGCAGGTGAGTCCTGCACCCGAAAAGTTATAGTGAATCTTTAACTGAGCCACCGCTGAGTAACCGCTGATGCTCCATCCTTGGAAAACAATGCAACAACCATCAATCTTAACTTTGGAATAGCCACTGACTAACTGCACTAGTAGCGCACACTGGCATTTCATATAGCCTAGTAAATATTACAGTACAGAGAAGTAGTGATGGTCCAGTGTGGATTTTTTTTTTTTTTGAGCCGATACAATAACCGATATTTGTCTTGGTGTTGTGGCCAGTATTCAGTATTCGCCGATATTTGAATTGTGTCCTGATGGAAGATAGGGATGGGACCTGACAAGTTTTCTTCTTCCCACTCCTTTTTGAGCTTGTGTAAGAACAGTTTGTGAGATGTGCTTAAGAAAGAAAGACAGAAAGAAAGAACAAAAGACAGAAAGAAAGACAGAACGAAAGAATGAAAGAAAATGAAAGAACGAAAGAAAGACAGAACAGAAAGAAAGACAAAGACGGAAAGAAAAAAAGAGAAAGAAAGACGAAGAGAAAGAGAAAGAAAGACAGAAATAAAGAAACACAGAAAGAAAGAAATCTAATGAATGAATGAATGATATTGATATTAAGCTTTTAAAATCCATGGCTACTTTTTTCAGAAATAATAACAAAGTAGATCTATGTTGGATATATAATACAATTTTCACTCATGAGTCTGTTCAAAAGGGGAAAACAGACACTGAAGCAGCGCTGGAGGGGAAAAAAAATAAATAAATCAGACCGATACAATATCTGTGGAAAATTCTCAATATTACTGGTTTTGTCAATAAACTATCCCTACACAGTTTAAGGTGACCAGATTTTCACCTTTCAAAACACAGCCAGGTTGGGATGGTTGGTATAAATACGAGTCTGAAAACAGCGCGTAACATCCTCCACCCTCAACTCGCTGGTCCGTATATTGACCTTATTTGCCGTAAATGCTACTAAACCTCGCTTTCTTTATGGTGGCACTTCCAGTCAAATGGGAATCCTGTTCATTTCAGTGGAAAATTTAGAAAAGTGTTCCCGCTAAAATGTGATGTAATGCCAGTTGATTTGTGTAAAATGTTCAGTGTTTATGTGCACCAAGTCAACACTGCATCAATTCTCTGGGAGGCTTTATTTGCTGTCAAAATCGGCAGCCCCATGCAAGATAATACAACTCGAATGACAATAGAGGCGCTCACGGCAACTTCTGGAATAAGGTGAGCAATCGGAGGGACTTATGTTGGTGCATTTTTTGTCTTATGTCATTTTCAAGCACTTTTTTTCTGTCTTTTAACTGAACAAACGATAATTTATTCCCCTCTTTACTGTTTGCTGGGACATTTTTTTGTATAAAACAGACAAATTACTGGTTTTGTACAAGTCTGCTGGGACATGGGACACAGGGCTCCAAACTAGGACTGTCCCAGGTAAATAGGGACGTCTGATCACCCTAACACAGTAATATATTACAGTTAGAGTAAGTAACTTTCAGGAGGTAGCATACCACCGGCATGACTCCATGGAAGTAGAAAACCAACACGGATTACTCCAGTTTATTCACAGGTAACATAATTGAGTAAATGTACATCATCACAACGTCCTCTGCCAATGTCCCACTGCTAAACAAGCCTCAACAACACAAACTCAAAAGCGCTAATACATGGCACAATGGGCGAGCGGCGATGCCAGGGGAACAGTTGGGGATCCTGGCTAAAGCTAACAGCCACAGTACATAGCATAGAGGCTTTGGAACAATGATCCAAGTCCTTAATAAGAAATCATGTGACAGAGCTGCAGCCACTCGAAAAGTGACAGATGAGAGTGAAAATGGAAATGGCAAAGCTTCAAGGTAAGACGGAACTGGAGTGATTCCTGCTGTAATGACAAGACCACAAGCCAAAGCTATTTTTTACACCTGCTTTTGTCTGGTGGTTCTAATGCTTATGCTGGTAATATCATCTGTTTATGCTGGTAATGGTAAATGGTCACATTTTTATACAGCGTTTTTCCACTTTTAAGGCACTCAAAGCACTTTATATCAAGAAACCATTCACCCATTCACACACACATTCATACACCAGTGATTCAAACCGCCAACCTTTAACCACCCTGCTTGTTACATTTGCTTTAAGTTAAGATGAATGTTCCCCTTTATTGTTCATATAAATTTGTCTTCTGCTTTTGACCCATCCTTCAATATTGCTGGGTTTTACCCAGATTTTACCTGTGGTTCATGTTTTTGGGTTGATGGGGGAAACCAGAGTGCCCAAAAAAACTCATTCTATCTTGATCATATTCTTTCAAATACCGTTTAGCCTTGCTGATATTTGCCTGTGTGGAATGCTGTAACAAAATGAACATTAAACTGTTTCTAGGGGTGACATCTGTTTATAGAAATGTAACTCCATGTGTCTGTGCAGATGTCCCACAATAACATCGAATAGGACCCCTCTGTCAAATAAAATATCAGTATGACTTTTGTGGTTAAGTGGAAGTTTCATTTGAATCACAAAGCAAGAAGTCAGCACATTTTAAATTTCATTTAAATCTGCAGTGCAGGCATGGACCTACTTTCTTTGGTGCTGAGACTAAATTATCAGACTTTGAATATGTAGACATAATCACAATGTACCACTGGTACTCTACTCCTTTCACAGAGCCGTGGGTAAGAAGCATTTTCACTATAAACCCGAAATTGTGTTGTTCCCACTTACATATTTCATTCAAGCTTTTAACTTGTTTGACACTCAACAAAATGACTCACAGGTAACTGAAACATGAAACAAAAAAAAACAAAAAAAATTACAGTACAGGTAGGTACAGTATGCAACTTTCCAGAATAGTTGCATCACCTGCGACCTGCATGATTATATGGAAATAAAAAGTTAAAACCATAATTCAGAACATCGTCCATGGAGTTATGTATTACGTCATTCTGTTGCCTTACACTTGTAATGTGCTTTACAGGTTTGCCAAAGCCTCTCAAAGTGCTACACTGTAGTCATTATTCATTCACTCTACACTTTGTGATGGTAAGCTACTACTGCAGCCACAGTTGCCCTAGGGCAGACTGATGGAGGTGAGGTGCTAATCTGCTACATTGGCTCCTTCTGACCACCAGCAGTCATTCACAGGCACCACTTTTAATGTGGGTGAAGTGTCTTGCCTAAGGATGCAACAACACGGTACGAGTGGGAATCAATCCTTCGACCTTTGGGTTGGAGGGAACCACTGCTCTAACCACTGAGCCGCTGTCGCCCCAAGTGGCTGTTAAGATTATAGCCAAAAGAACATGTCCATGGAAACAAGCTGGACAAATAAGAGTCATATTTGTGAAGATGAAAGCCCTGGGACGCATGTCAGTGCTGCATACTGTGGCTTTAAGTGTCTTCCTATCCCTTTCTGTAAATGACCACTTCTTGAAACAATAATTTCCCTGCTTATTTCTACTATTTATTCAGCTGTTGGCAACACATCTCCCACCTCTCTGCTCTGTTTCTCTTTACACGTACAGCTGCAGTCAGTGGAGCACCTAAAGGAGACGTTTGTGCACCGCACGGCGTGTAATATGCAAATACCTTCCTCTCAAATCTACACAAACAAATGCAAAACCAACCAGCGCTCACAATCGCTCACTCGCTTCATGATTGACATTCAGACGCCGCTCAGACAAGTGTCACGGCAAAGCAAGACAAAGTAAAGCTTAATGCTCTCTGATCGCGCCAAATAGACGTGTTATTTTATAGCTCGGCACAGCGGCAAAGTCACATTAGAACAAACCGAACCACAACCAAGGCGTCGCAAAGTAAACGCAGTCAAACGGAACAGGCTTCATTCCATTTGACTTTCAATCTCACGTAATGTTCGGCAGACGTCAGCCAAATGGAGAGTGAACGATGGAGGTGAGACGCACCATCGAAAATCTATCGTCGTTTCAAAACTACCGTCTCGATGTTTGATGTGTTGTATTCAGACAGATTTATGTGTAATCATAATGCTGTATTCCATATTAGGGGTTGTTTTCATATGTTTGCGTCAGAATAAAATGGATGAATTGTTGGGGAGGTATAGGAGTTTTTTTTGTTTTTTTATATAGTTTATAATATCAGCGTGCTGGACTGAATCTGACAAGGTAGAGATGGATCTAAAAAGTTGTTGCTCCAAGTAAACACGCCTAAGCGAAGTAGGGCTAAAGCGCACTAGAAAAAAGGAGTCAATTGTCTGTTTGACTGGTTCAATTCGGGACTAAAAGTTGAAATATTGTTGCAGTGAACAAGGTTTTGTGGTCCTCAAAAACTTTGACATTTCCTCATCACAAACATACCTGCAGTTGTGTTTCGTTTCATTCACATTCACAAATCCTGCATATTTAGACTGAGTTCTTCTCTCAAACAGAAAACACTCTGTTCCACATTGTGATGTCATGTGGTGATACAGGAAGTGCTCCACTGTGTTTTTAAACTCCATACACCTTCACAGGAATCATTTGGATTACGGTCCTGGAGTTTCCAATATGTACTGAACAAAAACCTAAAAGGAGCCGTTAACTTAAAAACTGCCACTGTATGACATCATAAGGTGGAACAGAGCATTTCGAGCTTTGGAAATGTAGACAGACTAATAAAGTGTTACTCAAACATGCGTGAATGAAACAAAACACTACTTCAGGTATGTATTTGAGGGGGTAACATTATAACATGGGTTAAAGCTCACAAGAATCCATTTTGAGTAAATAAATGGTACCTTTTTTTCCTTTGGTTTAATAATTTGACACAGACAGTGCACATTAGTCTTATTTTGAGCTGTTTTGATTGCCTTGTATTGGGGCAAAACTACATTATAAGAAAAAATACGCAAAACCACACACAGTTCCTTTAAGGGTATAGAGTCTAAACAAAATCCTATTCCAAATCACTGTTGTCATAATGTAAATTCCACACAAAAAAACTTTACATTTTTAAACAAATACATTCTTGTCTATTTTGCCACCAAACACACCCACTTTAATGTACCTTACTTCTCCATTCCCACATCCCCAAATTATCATTTCAACTAATCAATGCCTTTTGCATGCTCACAGTAGGGGCAGCTTTCACAAATGTATACTTTTTTTCTGATTGGTCTAATTTAAAATATCCAGAGGAGAGCTGCAGAGCCTTAATGGATGTCTGCTGTCATTGTAAAGGCAGATTTCTCATTATGGGCCGGTTAAATCAAAGTGAGATGACAATTTAAGTCTGATTAGGCCCACACATTTGAGCGGAGCAGAAACGATCAAAGCCTGAGCTGTCATAAAAATGTGCACCCTGATGGAGAGAAGGCTATTTCACATCAGGATAAATACGACCTCCCTCTCCCTAATGGTGTGAGGAGTGCCAGCCTCTGTGGTGAAATATCGGAGGGCAAATGTAAAACTGATGAGGTGTACCCCAACAGTTGCCTGGGATCCAGAAAACACACTTCAATACTTTACGAAGATGTGGTCAACGGTGAATCTCCCACAGTTCAGATGGGCGTGATTGACAGGTGGGTTATCCAATCAGGGACAAGTGTGGTCCTTCCATAAAAAAAAATAAAAAAAATCTACTTGAGTACTACATTAAAAATGTACTTAAAGAGTAAAAAGTAAAAGTATTTCACTCAGATTTTCAGATCTAATAAAGCTTCAAATATTTTGATTTTGATAGATTTGTGCTGAATTTAGTGCTGAAACCAGTAAATCGGAATCTACATTTGCTACTGGATTTGACGCCTTGTTAAAGTTGCAATGAGCTGCACCCCCGTTTGGTTTTAATGATAAAGTGTTTCCTTTTTCCCACATACATACACTACCAGTAAAAAGGTTGAACACACATCTCATTCAATTTATTTGTATTTTCTTTATTTTATTTCACGTATGTGAAGTAAGACATATGCAATTAGTATGCAGCAAAGAAAAAAAGTCAAATAACTTCACTAAAATATATAATATTATATTATATTCAAATGCTCAAAGTTTGAAGTGCTCCATTTGCTTTGTTGAAAAATATTTAGTATCGATACATTTTTTTGTCTGCAGCATAATTCCACATATCTTACCTCATATGTGTGAGAGCTGTATGTGTTTAAATGTAGAAAGTAGTAAACATAAATAAAACATTGAATGAGAGGGTGTGTCCAAACTTTAAACACCAGTCAAAAGTAAAGTTAAATAACTACTTAACATTTTTCAGCAAATCAAAGGGTGGATACTTTGAGGATTTGAATCTAAAATGTATTTTTTTTAATGGTTATTTAACTTTTTTATCTGTACTACATAATTCCATACATCTTACTATATTTGATGTCTTACTACTTTCTACATTTTAGATACATACACAACCATAAAAAAATAAAATAAAAAAATAAAAAAAAAAACATTGAATGAGAGGGTGTTTAAATTTTTTGAAGAAAGTGTCAAAATGAGACCATAGTGTGCTGTCTGCATCTAATTGTTGTGTTTTTAATCACCTACAAACCAGGAAGTAGACCTGTTGTGGTTTAGCTATGGTTGTTAGCTTTACCATGACACAAAAACTCTGCTCTGGTTTCTGAAAGTTGTGACAAGCACTTATAAACTCATCACTGTGAATAACTTAGAATGTGTTAAGAAAGTGGAGAACAACTCAGGCAATTTAAAATGTATTTTAATAATTAATAACTGTATAGGCCTATGTTGAATCCTAAATATTTGTTTACCATTTGTTGTACCGTACTTTCTATGCTTTTTTTGATTGATAATAAAACCTGTTTCAACGTGGCTACATTCAAAGTTAAAATACACCCTGGTTGGACCGTAACATTCCAATCCAGCATCCCAGCACAGCATTTTGAATCACGAGCTGCACGTGACACTTTACCCCCCACATCTGCAGCCCTCTTCAGAGAACTGTAACAGCTTTGTTAAATTGGATGTTCCGACTTCAGACATCATTTTTAGATGCTGTCCCAGAGCCCATCTCCTTCCCGGTTTAGGCACGCTCGGCAGGATTTGTAGCCCCTCTGTGGGAGCTAAGTCTGGCTAAATACGAGCTTAAAGGGGGTCAGGTAGAACGGAGATCAACAGCTGCCTCAGGTGAATGCTCAGACAGACATCACATAGCGAGTAAAATATAGAGAATACTGGAGAGATTTGGGAGCTCATACCTAAGAGGAGGCTAGTTACCGCACATGATTTACCACATTTACCACACTGCTTTCAAACTTGTCTATTTTTTTCCTAGTCTAGCAGGGAAAAAGGTTGTGTTCATGCGACATCACAGCACTTTTTAATATATAATAATTGTTCTATCTGGTGAATATCTCTGTAATTACTGGGCCTATCCACATGAAACAAGAAACTGGTGTTGTGTGTCAGATCAAATAAACAAAAATATAAAGCTGTGTTATGGTATTCTTTGCCCTAAATATTTACTTGTATTGATATGTGCCGTCTATCTTTTTGACCTAATTTTCGTGATACTATCTGTTGTTACGCACAGGGATATCTCTTATTTGTTGCATAAAAGACGATGTGTCCAACAGCCTGGAGTCACTTGGACTAGATTAAAACTGGTATGATTGTTTTGATGGTATAAATACACTGTATACATGTTCATTTGTCAGATGAGAGTGAGACGACACTATAGGGAAACAGCTCTTTGACAACTGTGCACAATTGATTCAATACATCTGACTTTTTGATTCAAGACAACTTCTCTATCGATTTTATATTTTTTGAAGTTTTTACTATTAGAAATTTCACAACAGCTGCAAAAAAGGTGCAAATACTCAATCCCTAACACATGATTGTTGCCATTTTAGAGGAACTAGTTCATTGTAAACGGTTTGCCGTAGTCCAAAGTTATTCCTCACTTATCTTAAGCATTGCAAGAATCCTAGTCCAATGAGGTTTATCTGGTCTTCCATTTATTCGTTTTAACTGATTTTTTTTTTTTTTTTTCCAGACCAAGGTTTAGTTTATCATACCTGTCTAAAGTTCTGAGAAGACAGGACATTAAACCGGAACAAGGGGGCCTCTTTACTCTCACACACCTGGGATACGGTCCTGAAGAAGTCGGACAGCAAATGGTAGTTGGAAGACAGCGCCATATTAAAGTTAATTTAAATTAGCTGACACGTCATAGCGACATCACGTGACCGCTCTGAGGAACACCACTAGTGAGCAGTCAAAACTATCACGTATGAAAACAAACTAAACCTGGCCTGGAAAAAAGAAATCTATTACATACATAAATATCCCATGCACCTTAATTATATAAACAAGCAGAGAATTTTGCTGTCACGGTAATGCTGATAACAACTAGCATGCCAACTGTGCCCTTCCTGACCTCAAGAGCTGCTTTTACAATATATCTGTACTGTGGCAAGACAAATTTTGCTCAAATTCGTGGGAAGAAAATTGGGTACAGGTCATTTACGGCAAGTTAGTGAAGCCAATCCCTAGCAAATAATGTCAAGGTTCAATGTTTGTGAAGAATAAGTTTGGATATTTCTTGCAAAAAACTGTATATTTCCCATAAGCCCCTCCATCTGAAATTGTGGCATCATCAGATTTTAGAACATGAACGTAAACTATGCGGGACTTGAGGAAACTAGCCTATTTTGCACAGATGTAGACAGGGAAGGATACTGCCGCTAATCTTTATAATCTTTCTGCAAACAGTACATACCTAAGGCCTGAGTGAGTGCCCATGGGGTCTCTTGGGGGAGAGATGTACCATGCTATATATCTAACAGGCTAATCCTCCGAGTGGACATAATCCCTTTAGTCCATAGATATCCATTGTGAACATAGTATGAGCCAGCAGTGGCAATATGCTCCTTATTCCCCAGGCTATGCCATATAAAGGCTTTGTGCATAATCATACCATTATTATATTGACTTTTCATCTCATGTCATTGCCCTATTATCACTAACAGGCCATGTACCCAATTATTTTCCATGCATTTGAGCAAAATTTGGCTTACCCCAGTCGGTGGAGGAAGGTGACAAAGTAAAAGTAGTGAAGTAAGTAAAATTTGTATGTGTCTGTGCTTTACTTATATACATTTTAAAGTGGATTTTTACTTTACTACATTTGAGAGAAGGTATCTTACTTTTCAGTCCAGTTCAACAATGTAGTGGAGTAGAAAGTACAAAGTATTTTTTATTATTGTTTGAGGCCTGTTGAAAAGGCAGAGGGATTTATTTTTAAAATGTTCACGGTTTGAAAAAAATGAAAAAATAAATAAAAGCAGGTCTATAGAACAAAATTAAGCAAAATTCTCTATCAAAATCACAACATTTTAAGTCTTATAAAACCTCAAAATCTGTGCAAAGTACATTTTTAAACACATATTTTAATACTTTTGCTTAAGTATATTTTTTCACTTGGTAGTTTTACTTTTACTTGTGTATTTTTCCACTTTACTTAAGTGACACAACTGAGCACTTCTAGCACTGGCCCCAGTACAGATATATATATATATATATATATATATATATATCTACCTCATATAAGCAGCTCTTGAGGTGAAAATAAGTCTGCTGAGTACTCTCTGCATCTAGTAAAAAAACAAAAAACTTTTATTGTCCAATAATCAGGAAGTGCAAGTTAGCATTGTTGTTAGCTTTACCATCACGGGGAAACTCTAGTCTGGTCTCTGAGGGTTGTGAAAAGCACTTATAAACTCATAACTGAATAATTAGGATGCTTGGAATGCATAAAGTAAGTGAGGAATAACTTTAAAAATGTGACTAGGAAAAAAAAAAACATTTGCAGAGGTCTAGACAGTAAAAATCTGGTACAGCTCCTTTAAAAGTGCAGTAATCTCTAGAAAAGTTACATAATACACATAAAACCGGGGTTTTATAGTGGAATCTCGAATACTCCACAGTGTAGCGTTAAACTTGCTATATTTTAGCAAAAAACTTCATTTTAACAGGATTCATTTAGCTGCCACCCATTTGTATTAAATATTACTGATCTATTGAATCTTCTGAAACCCTATAATAGAGGTTATACAGGAGACATCACTTTGGAACTATTAGTGGATGGCAAACAGACTGTATAAAGAAGTGGACTAAGGGAGTGTGACGTCACCCATAACGTTCAGCTCCAGTCAAATGAAGCTCATCAAGGTTAGCTGTTGTAGCGGTGAATTTGGATTGGTTCCACATTTGGATCTCCGACCACGAGTGTCATAGCAACCAAAGAGCCAACCAGGAGTGAGGCTGTTGAAGGTAGCGCCCTTTCCTACCCGCATCACTGGATTAGCAGAGAGTGGGCGCCTAGCAACGGTGTCAATCAAAGTTGTTGCTAGTGGGAGCGACCTCTGGAAAGAAGGTGCCTGATTTGTCTCTTATTATGTTGAAGTTATATTGATTTACGGACACAATAGCAAAATAAAAATACCAGGATCATGTAGAATGTAGAGCGGGTTAATACGAACATTTTAGGATGAAAATGAGAAGCCTGACAGCAACAGTTACAGAGAGAGGGATGACAGTTTTTCAATAGAAAGTGAATTGGAGCCAGAGTCGATGGAGTCAGAAGCTTGCCCATGTTCACTTTTTATTTGGAACGCAGTGGCTAGCAGATTAGCTATGTCCATTTATATAAACAGTCTACGGTGGCAAAGTATGAGTGTCAAAGGCAGTAAGTAAAGCTCAAAGCACGTCTAAAATGTGAACGAGCTGCTGCAGTTTAATAACAAATATAAACGTCTACAACTCTGCTAAATATATAATTTGCCAGTGACATCTAAAACTAGAAAATCAAGTCAACGGTAGAAAATCAGTTAACAGTTAAACTACAAGGGCTACAAACACATCACTGACACAGACTTTGGGATCACACAGGTGAAGTGAACCTTTCTCTCCTTAAATAACACGTTTCTGAGCCCATGGGTTGAGGAAATAATTATTGTGAGGTGCGAAAAATAGTGCCATGGACAAAAATGAGACCACAAAAAGTAAAGAAACACGTGTTGTCCATTGTGCTGCTCATAGTTTTGCTTCAGTGCTACTCAGTTCGAAGGTTGAGGGACATTTTTCAAATATTGGTGGTTCAGATACTAGATTGTGATATCATAATTCCAGATGAGATTGGGGACAAATGCCAGATTTCCCTACTTGTCATGAAATATCTCGTTACAAACTGTTCCTAGGGACGAAAGGAAGTAACACAACCCAGATGATAAAACGGATAATAAGATAATAAGCGGCTCTATAATAATAAGTAAACGTGAGGCATACAAGTGATATAAAACTAGAATTATGCAGAACTAAATAACAAAAGGCTCAACAAGTTCAAAACGGTACAAAATAAATTTACAAAGCCAATCAAAGGATTCAATTACAATCAACACAAAAGGTAGGTTGTTAGCGACATCTAGCAGTCTTGGAACTAGTTGAAGGAATGCCTCAATTTAATAAGTCACAATAGTCACATAGAGACATAAAACAAACTGACAGAACCCAGCAGCATGGAGTGGCAGGGGGCGGGTCCTTTTAAAGGTGTGACAGCTGCAGGTGAAGGACCAGGAGTGGGCAGGCTTTAGGGCGTCACACCAATCAGCTTATTGGACCAGGAGCCAATTAAGAGCTAGCTTGCAAACAAGTCACCAACCGCAGGAGAGGTCTGTCGGATCAAGGCTTGCACACACAAACAGGGATCACCATCAGGGACTGTCCTATATGACATCCCTGGTGTATATAGGACATCATATAGGACAGTCCCTGATGTCCTATATGTACATCAAGGAGGAGCTGAAGGCCTGGGTCCGTAACATATCTAAAAAGGTAAATTCACAAATGTTGAACCTGATCATTTTTATTGGCGACTAGGCCCAAGAACCTGTTTTATTACAACAAAAGCTGCATTTTAACTGTATCTGTATTGATAAATTGTAGATTGTCACATTTTTATATAGCGCTCTTCCAACTTTGGGTGAATGGTTCCTTGTTGTAAAGTACTTTAAGAGCCTCAGTCACATACACATTCATACATCAGTGTACGCAGACACTGAGAACAAGGTGGGTTAAGTGTCTTGCCCAAGGATACAACAACAATATTCATCTGTGGGAGCGGGAATTGAACCGCCAACCTGTAGGTCAGTAGATCTGATCGCTCAACCAATGACGTTTATGTCAAGAGCGGGATCAGTGGATAAAAGCTCCACCAACTGCACTACTGTCATCTGAAACCCAGCAAATCCAAAATCAGTAGATAGCCAAAGTCTCAGAAGCAAAACCAAATAAAATTCTCCACTGTAAATGTCCCACTCTAGTAGCAGAGTTGTGGTCCCAGGCCTGAGCACGCATCCAGGCCAGGGGTAACCAGCTGGTCTACAGGGGGAGCCCTCGCTTTGACACCCCCATCTGACTGCAGCCTAATGGGGCGAGTGGGAGCACTGGTGGTTAGGGAGGGCACTTAACTGTGAGAGTGACAGGCCTGCAGGCTCAGTCACGGATCACAGGTGTACCGCTGAGTTATGTGTCCCATCAGAGAGGCTCAGGTCACGGGGACACCAGGAGAGGAGCAGAGGAGGGGGCTGGGGTGCACAGAGGCATCCACATGTCTGACCACCGGAGGAGGGCTGGGTACGAGGGGAGGAATTCGGGAAAGTGCAGTAAAAAAATATAATCAAAAGAAAATATACAAGAAAAAATAAATATAAGAATAATAATTAAAGCTGCAAGCAGTGATAAAGGGCTCTCGCAGCTCTTGTGAACGCAGAAGGGCACGTCACAGTGGGAGAGCTGCATATCAACCTTAGCCTGACATTTCATTCAATATTTCCAGAGTCATGTTGGACATAAATGTTTCTGTGCAGGGAGTGCTGCTGAGCCCCGTTTAAAGATAAAAGCGTAATTCAGACATCATTTTGACTAAATTTTCTGCCCCATTACAGCTGTGCAGTGGGCGCTGGAGACTTCTTTTTAAAGAAGTTTCAGTTGCATGTCATTTTATCCAAGTCATTAAAATACACACAATGAGCAGTTTGAATCTGACGTTTTTGCAAAGTTACAAGGATTTTTATTTCTTTTTTTTATTTTACTTTCAAAATGGCACTATAAAACTCAGTTTTGCTACACATCAATGTTTCAACAAATGGAAACTGTCTTTAGGTGTCGGACTTCATTAAAACGTGAATAATGAAGGAGGAGTGAATAATCAAAAAAGTTATTTAGGCTGATCAGTAAATAAAATAAATAAAAGCACAGCCTAAAACCAATCACTTTATCCTCAGTCCCCTTCTGATTTTGCTCAATTTGCTGCAGTTGCTCTGATTTGAGTTGATTCAAACTGATAGTGTTTATCTGCAGCAATGTGGCTAAAACAGTAAAAAATATTTACTTCTTTTTATTGTGTAATGACTTATGTTCTTAGAGTGGCATTTCACAGCTTGAATAAAGTTTGTAGAAAATGAAAGTTGCAGTGCATTGTGGGCAATTTGCAGTGCTACAGGTGCATCCTGGGTAAATGAGCAGAACGAAGGAGTCCAGCATGGACAAGAGTCTGGCTGCAGACGTCCACCCAGGGGACCACTTTATAATCGACTTAATGACACTGTCTGTCAGTGGTAGCCGTAGTCCATTAGTCTATTACAGGTCATTGAAGGTGACTCTTCAATACGCTCCACTCTGCTTATGTAGGATAATTAGCTGTTTAAAACATGTCACAATCACAAAGAAAATCATAACTGTCAGCACAGGCCTGCGTATACAGGGATATAAATTGCAGAAGGATATTAGATGTAGTTTGTCTGTGAATGTGTTGCTGTTGGCCCTGTGTCTGGTTAAGATTAGGCACAAATCTGTAATGGTTAGGAAAAGGGTTTGGGCTTGTCTTTAGGGTGGCCGCTGTTTGTTTAGTTTTGTTTACTGTGGATGGAGGGGAGTCACATGACAACACATTTTTTTCACTTCCCATTGACTGTTTTGAGGCCATGTAAATGTGTATGTAGATAGTGTGTGGTCTTCATTGGCTCTTTTGGTCAGAATCATATAAAAGGGTGTGTATCCCACATTTCATTTTTCTACAACAAACAATGTTTCCTTCCCATTTTATCTTTGTAGGGACGGTTGAAGAGACATAGAACTTTAATCCATAGATCATTATGTCCAGGACATTAAAATACCCAAACACTACACCGGGTCTGTCCAGATCCATAATTTTTTCAAAAGTTAAAGGGATTTTTGTGCTCATTAAGACTTCATTATGACTACACCCTGAAACTTATGTTCATTTTTTTTAACAACTTTTGACCCCAGATGTCCTGAGGAGGATGCATCCATTTGGATTCCGTCAAATCCAAACCTTAGGACAAGTTCGTAATATTTTTGTCTCTCTTGAGGTGCTCAATGTACCTGGTTAGTTTTACGAGTTCAATGAAAAAAACAGTTTTTGCCCACTCCTGTCTCATAATGCATTTTAAGTTCCAGAAGGCGCCATTGAGCCTTGCAATGTAGGTTCTTGGCAACATTATGTAAATTAAATTTGAGCCAACCTCTAATAATTTTTTTTAGACTTTTCCATTATGACAAGCCTTTCAGCAAATTCTTGCACAAGTTCACAATTAACAAATTGGAATTTATGAATTTTATCCATCCATCCATCCATTTTCTTCCGCTTATCCGGGGCCGGGTCGCGGGGGCAGCAGTCTAAGCAGGGACTCCCAGACTTCCCTCACCCCGGACACGTCCTCCAGCTCCTCCGGTGGGACCCCAAGGCGTTCCCAGGCCAGCCGAGAGACATAGTCCCTCCAGCGTGTCCTGGGTCTTCCCCGGGGCCTCCTCCCGGTGGGACATGCCCAGAACACCTCCCTAGGGAGGCGTCCAGGAGGCATCCTGAGCAGATGCCCGAGCCACCTCAGCTGGTTCCTCTCAACGTGTAGGAGCAGCGGCTCTACTCCGAGCTCCTCCCGTGTGACCGAGCTCCTCACCCTATCCCTAAGGGTGCGCCCGGCCACTCTGCGGAGGAAGCCCATTTCAGCCGCTTGTATCCGCGATCTTGTCCTTTCAGTCATTACCCAAAGCTCATGACCATAGGTGAGGGTAGGAACGTAGATTGACCGGTAAATCGAGAGCTTCGCCTTCCGGCTCAGCTCCTTCTTTACCACAACGGACCGATACAGCGACCGCATCACTGCAGACGCTGCACCGATCCGCCTGTCAATCTCACGCTCCATCCTTCCCTCACTCGTGAACAAGACCCCAAGATACTTGAACTCCTCCACTTGGGGCAGAGACTCACCACCCACCCGGAGAGAGCAAACCACCTTTTTCCGGTCGAGAACCATGGCCTCGGATTTGGAGGAGCTGATTCTCATCCCAGCCGCTTCACACTCGGCTGCAAACCGCCCCAGTGCCTGCTGCAGGTCCTGGCTCGAAGAAGCCATCAGGACAACATCATCTGCAAACAGCAGAGATGAAATCCTGTGGTTCCCAAACCAGGCCCCCTCCGGCCCCTGACTGCGCCTAGAAATTCTGTCCATAAATATAATGAACAGAACCGGTGACAAAGGGCAGCCCTGGCGGAGTCCAACATGCACTGGGAACAGGTCTGACTTACTGCCGGCAATGCGAACACAGCTCCTGCTCCGGTCATACAGGGACCGGACAGCCCTTAGCAAAGAGCCCCGGACCCCATACTCCCAGAGCACCCCCCAAAGGACACCACGAGGGACACGGTCGAATGCCTTCTCCAGATCCACAAAACACATGTGGACTGGTTGGGCATACTCCCATGAGCCCTCGAGGACCCGATGGAGAGTATAGAGCTGGTCCAGTGTTCCACGACCAGGACGAAAACCACACTGCTCCTCCTGAATCCGAGGTTCGACTATCGGTCGGATTCTCCTCTCCAGCACCCTGGAATAGACCTTACCGGGAAGGCTGAGGAGTGTGATTCCCCTGTAATTGGAACACACCCTCCGGTCCCCCTTTTTATACAGAGGGACCACCACCCCGGTCTGCCATTCCACAGGTACTGTCCCCGACCGCCACGCGATGTTGCAGAGACGTGTCAGCCAAGACAGTCCCACAACATCCAGAGACTTGAGGTACTCAGGACGGATCTCATTCACCCCCGGAGCCTTGCCACCGAGGAGCTTGCCAACCACCTCAGTGACTTCAGCCAGGGTGATGGACGAGTCCGCCTCTGGGTCCCCAGTTTCTGCTTCCTCCTCGGAAGACGTGACAGTGGGATTGAGGAGATCCTCAAAGTATTCCTTCCACCGCCCGACAACATCCCCAGTCGAGGTCAGCAGCTCTCCACCCGCACTGTAAACAGTGTTGGTGAAGCACTGCTTTCCCCTCCTGAGGCGTCGGACGGTTTGCCAGAATCTCTTTGAGGCCGTCCGATAGTCCTCCTCCATGGCCTCCCCGAACTCCTCCCAACCCCGAGTTTTTGCCTCTGTGACTGCCCGAGCCGCGGCACGCTTGGCCTGCCGGTACTCATCAGCTGCCTCAGGAGTCCCACGAGCCAACAAGGCTCGATAGGACTCCTTCTTCAGCTTGACGGCATCCCTTACTTCCGGTGTCCACCACCGGGTTCGGGGATTGCCGCCGCGACAAGCACCACAGACCTTACGACCACAGCTACGAGCAGCCGCATCAACAATAGAGGTGGAGAACATGGCCCACTCGGAGTCCATGTCTCCAACCTCCCCCGGGATCAGGGAGAAGCTCTCCCGGAGGTGGGAGTTGAAGACCCCCCTGACAGAGGGCTCCGCCAGACGTTCCCAGCAGACCCTCACAATACGCTTGGGCCTGCCAGGTCTGTCCGGCTTCCTCCTCCGCCAGCGGATCCAACTCACCACCAGGTGGTGATCAGTTGACAGCTCAGCCCCTCTCTTCACCCGAGTGTCCAAGACACGCGGTCGGAGGTCAGATGACACGACAACAAAGTCGATCATCGACCTCCGACCTAGAGTGTCCTGGTGCCATGTGCACCGATGGACACCCTTGTGCTTGAACATGGTGTTTGTTATGGACAAGCTGTGACTAGCACAGAAGTCCAATAACAAAACACCGCTCGGGTTCAGATCGGGGAGGCCGTTCCTCCCAATCACGCCCCTCCAAGTGTCACTGTCGTTACCCACATGGGCGTTGAAGTCCCCCAGGAGAACAACGGAGTCCCCGGTTGGTGCACTGTCTAGTACCCCTCCCAGGGACTCCAAGAAGGCCGGGTACTCTGCACTGCTGTTTGGCCCGTAGGCCGACACAACAGTGAGAGACCTGTCCCCGACCCGAAGGCGCAGGGACGCGACCCTCTCGTTCACCGGAGTGAACCCCAACACGCAGCGGCTGAGCTGTGGGGCAATGAGCAAGCCCACACCAGCTCGCCGCCGCTCCCCGCGGGCAAGGCCAGAGAAATGGAGAGTCCAACCCCTCTCAAGAAGATGGGTTCCAGAGCCCAAGCTGTGCGTGGAGGTGAGGCCGACTATATCTAGCCGGTAACGCTCAACCTCCCGCACAAGCTCAGGCTCCTTCCCCCCCAGCGAGGTGACATTCCATGTCCCTAGAGCTAGTCTCCATGTCCGGAGATCCGGTCGTCGAGGTCCCCGCCTTCGACTGCTACCCGGATCTCTCCGCACCCGCCCCTCATGGCTCCTCCCGCAGGTGGTGGGTCCACGGGAGGACGGCCCCACGTCGTTTCTTCGGGCTGGGCCCGACCGGGCCCCGTGGGGAAAGGCCCGGCCACCAGGCGCTCGCTGCCGAGCACCCACCCCAGGCCTGGCTCCAGGGTGGGGCCCCGGTAACGCCAGTCCGGGCGACGTAACTGGCCTTGATCTTTTACTTTCCATGATGGGCTTTATGAATTTTATAAAGATCAAATTTGAAAGTAGCGCTAGAGAGCCATCTCCAAAGGCAGAGCCTTAATTTGTATACCATAACATCCTGCTCACAAATCTGCATGGGCACGGCACTGAGCCGTCTTTCATTGTTTTCTGTCAGGATCACATTTTTCTTAATTTAAAGTTTCTGGAGGTTGTATGTCGAAGAAGCTGAAACCACGCTTTGTAACATACAATATATATGATGAATAAATACCATTTATGTCTAATTTCCATAGATTAAACCCATTAGATAATACAAACCCTATTTAAATGCTCCAAAACCAGCACCATGTTGCAGGACAACGGTTCAGCCAAGAGATTTTGTGTAATGTCATTTTGTGAAACATTCAACATCTCTATGGAGACAAGCAGACGGTGAACCCTTTAATATGCTTTTTGACAACTGTATTCCTATATCATCATAACATAGCCTTTATTGTTCCATATTTCTAAAATCCTGACAGCTAATACTTGCCTGGGAAATTGTTCAGGGTTAGAATCCAAATTGAGTGCCGTATTGATTTTAGAACAATACGAAATGAAGTACGAAGAGGATCAAAATGACACTCGCCCGCTCAGACCGGTTAGTCATCTGGAGACATTGTCAGCGTTCAGAATAGAAGCCATAATTACAGCCGCTTATCATTGTCTTTTGTTGGATCCTTATAATTCTACTGAAATGATGTTTTGGTTTCACCTGTCTGATGACTCACTCTGAAGGATGTTAATTAGCGCTCGGACCAAATATGAAAATGCCAGATAATAGCGTGGTATTCACTGTTGTTCTAAATTAATATGATTGCGAAGGAGCCGTGTCACCTGCTGCTTTATTTATCAAATTATATACACACAAATATAATGTGTGGTTTTAGTTCTAACAATTCAAGATGCATAAATCTTTTTTTTTTAATCGCATGGGAGAGTAGTTGTATAAACAGCAGTCTTTTAATTCAGCTGAAAGTGATTTTAAAGGTCCTGTATTATGCAAAATGGACTCTTGTGAGCTTTTATCCATGTTATAGCCTATTATTATGTTGTTACATCATTAAAAAACAAACTTGAAGCTGTTTTTTGTTCTTTCTCACACATTTGAATAACCCTTTATGATTAGTCTGTATCGCCAAAGCTCAAAATGCTCTGTTCCACCTTGTGATGTCATGAGGTAGTTTTCAATTTAACAGCTACCTTTTACCTTTAGTTTAGTAGAGATTGGCAATTCCAGGGCTGAAATTATCCAAATGATTCTAGTGAAGGTGTATGGAGTTTACAAACACAGTGGAGCACTTCCTGTACGCACATGACATCACAAGGTGGAACAGACCGTTTTCTGTTTGAGAGAAGAACCCAGCCTAAATATGAAGGTTTGTTTGTGTGTTAAACGTGTGAATGGAACGAAACACAACTCCAGGTATGTTTGTGATGAAACAACATTATAGCATAGACTAGAAAAGAGCGTAATATGGGCCCTATAAATAATGACCCAGTTTAACCTGATTTGTGATGTAGTAATAGTGTGGAAAGCAAGAAAAAAATTATCCTAAAAGCAATCAATACATAAAAATGGTAAATTTTTACAGTTGGTAATAGCAAGATTTTACATGGGTACTTAACTTGGTCTGATGGCATCGCTTGCTTATGTCCATTGAAATAGTTGTTTAAAGAGGGGGTATTATGAGGTTTTTTTTGTGCCTTTTTTTGCTTTCTACCATGTTACAACATTTTCCCTCATCAAAAACATGCCTGAAGAGATTTTTGAGATGTCACTCATGCATGTTTCAGTAATTTAGCAATCTCTCCAGGGTCTTATTCAAACCTTCCTCACGGTTAGCTGTAAGATCCTGTCCAGCACACAAGCCTACGTCATCCATGCTCCCACAAAACAATGCTCCATAAATATACAAAACCATGACACTAAACTGTACACAATAACTTGATAAACCTGACGCGATGTGCAGTAGTTTCATTAGCGTATATGCATGCTGACTGTGGTGTGATAGCGCTCTGAGGGGGGAGTAACTTAGCACAGGGAGCAAAGGGAGGGCAGACTCAGCATTAAAAAAAAAAACATGTTTAGACATTGTTTTCAGCAAATATAGCATTTTCAAAACAGTAAAAGTCAACACGGTGATCTAAATATGTTATGTGTTACAGTTAATATGCCATAGAAGTAGAATAAGTAAGTTAATGTTCAATTTTGTCACTGTCGCCAACACAAGCGTCAAACAGCGAGGGTTTCTTTGACAGCACACTGAGCTAACATGAGCCTGCCAAAATCAAAACGGAGGAAAGGTAAAATTTACTGTGTCTGATTTTCCCCAAAATTTTCACAAAACTACAATGAGGCGATATTAAAGAAAGTCGCTGCTTTTCTGTCCCAGCCTCGTCTTTTGCGTTTGATGTGAAGCAGCGTTGACATTAGGCCTGTCACGATGAAGACTATAGCAACTTATCGTTCAATAAATGATGGATGGAAATATATTTTTTTGGGGGGGTCAATATTTATCATGGTGCTTTCTTTTTTTCTTCTTTTTTTGTAATATAAGATTTGACCCTAGAAGTTTGAATAAAAAACTTCTAGAGATGGGACTTTTGGCTGTTTTAGGGGATCCGAATCTTTTGGATCCGTTCATTTCAAAGAGTCGTTCAAAAGACTGGCTCTTTTTCTATTTATTTATGATAGAAGCCAATGTAGGAACTAATTTAAAGTACAAAATAATCACAGAGAGACAACCAAGACTCAAAAGTGTTTAAAATGGTTCTAACGGAGAGTGGGAATAAAATGTTGCACTACAATAATAATTAAAAAATCTAGCTGTTGTTATGATGCTAAATACGTTTTTTTGTGCACAAAACTCTCACTTTCAAACTGTCACTTGCTCTGCTTCTGTTCTGATCCTTGTGTTGTTCAGGCTTAATTAGTAGCCTATAAAAATCTGTAAAAATTTGAAAGAAAAAGATTAGGTCCTGTTCTAACCTTTCGCCCAACAGCAACACTTCAAAATTTGTTATCATGACAGGTCTAGTTGACATTAATCAGTCAATTATTCAGGCACAAACCTTGTAAATCCACTTGGCTTCATACTTGCAGCTTTTCACCTCATAATTCCCTAAATTTCACAGCCAATCAACTCTGTAAAAAACTCGTGATCTACCTCGAACAGGTCGCCGCTCTTCATCGTTCCCCGTGTCGTGGGTCCATGAATCTGTAAACAGTGGATTCTGCAGTCTCCCTGAAGGCTTTTCAAAACCAATTCAAGTATTTATAACATCCAATCTTTGAGTTAGTGCCAAATAAATCTTGAAAACATCTTTTGCGAGAAATCACACTTTCTCGAGCCCCCTCTGAGTGCGTCACAGTTCTCACTCATTACACAATAAACAGGACTATATGGACGCCAGCCAAGCCATTCAATTAGACACTCCACATTTAACACACAGCACCACCGCTAATGAAATTAACAAGAGGATAGCTAACTGCACGGCTCCACCTGCACGTGTAATGAAACAAAAGACAGTACCGCTGTCACTTAGTTGTTGAATTAGAACATGGTGGACAGAGTGCTCTGGCTGCCATCTTGTGATTATCTGGGCTGATACTAATGGAGGTGTCACAGACTAAAATGACACAATAATACCAGTCTACAGTCCCAATGTCAAGATGAAATTGTACCGAAAAGCACAGCTGTAATTTTGAATTTGCTCATATCTTGAAAAAGTTTGAGTTTAGTCCTAATTTCAAAACTTTATTATTATTATTATTACTACATTTATTTTATTTTTTTGCTTGAATCTGTTTATGTATTAAGGTTTTTTGTGTTTGTTATTATTATTATTTTATTATTATTTATTATAATATAGGAAAAAAATATAGGAAATATAGGACAAAAAAATGAAACTTACTGATACAAAGAAAGTACACAAAAAAGTAATAATAAATGCAATAAATCTATAATGAAAGATGTTTTCATTAAATCTATTTTTTGGGCAAAAATGTTACATACTGTGGTTTTAACATCACATCCATATTTACATATTAAAGATCCAATATTACGCAAAATTGACTCCTGAGAGGTTCAAGCCATGTTATAATGCTGTTACCTCATTCAAACATGCCTGGAGTTGTGTTTCATTCATACATGTTTGGGTAATCCTGTATTATTTGTTTGTCTACATCTTCAAAGCTCAAAATGCTCTGTTCCACCTTGTGATGTCATGAATTTTCAAGTTAACAGCACCTTTCACGTTTTGTTCAGTTTGGAACAGTGTTTGGAAATTCCAGGCTAGAAATCATCCAAATGATTCTACTGAAGGTGTATGGAGTTTAAAAAAGCAGTGGGGCACTTCCTGTATTACCACATGACATCACAAGGTTGAACAGTGTGTTTGAGAGAAAAACTCAGCCTAAATATGCAGGATTTGTGTGTTAAACGTGTGAATGAAAAACACAACTCCAGGTATGTTTTTGGTGAAGAAACAACAGTGTAACAGATCAGAAAATAGTGTAATATATGCCCTTTAATAAGATCCACTCCATACAAAGTCATCTAATGTGAAATATATTACGTACATGACTTTCTACATTAACTTTGTAATGTATAAAAGACAACTTTACATGAAAATACGCAGTCAACTCCAAACACTGTGATGAGACAGAAGCCAGCTTGTGCTCAGAGAGGCGAGAAATTAGCAAGTTTGAGGAAGTTTCTGAAAGTTTTGTTTTGGTCCTACGTACACTTTAGTTAGAATCTATGTAAAGTTTTATATATGAGGCACCTGGTCCTACAGACTCATGAACCAGACTGTTAGAGCACCCCCTACTGGAGTCATAAACACCAACATACATGCAGTAAGTATCTGTTCCTAATAACACCCACTGGAATGGAACTGTTATCTAAACCCAGCAGAAACTATACTTTTTTATAAATTAACATGACAATAACAAGCATTTTTTCTACCAATTAACAAACAATTACAAAGCCCATTAGTGTAAATGTATGTTCACTTGGCCATATAACTAATCTTAATACGTTTAAAAGTTTGTTTTACTCCAGTACAGATAAGATAAAACCGCTGTGTTCTGTCTTGACTGGTCCAATCATCAGGAATTGCACTATCAGCATGCTAATTGTCAGCTCTATTGCAATGGTAAACTCCGCTCAAGCCTCCGAAAGTTGTGAAATACACTTTTATTATCCAATAACCCAACCAAAGCCTTGAAACAGCTAAAAGCAAAAAGGTACGCTTCTATTGAAATGCTTCAATCCAAGACACATTCAAAGATGTTCAAAGAGATAACCTATGGACAAAAACATTAACATACAGAAGAGTGCATTGTGAATCGTATGACCTTACATTTCATACATACATTGTGGACAGAGCCATTAATGGCTTTTTAAAAATGTATTCAATACAACCTTCTATAGACAGTCTTATGTATAGTGAAATTCCATCAATGTTTGTGTCCAAAGCCTTTGAGTCCATTTCAATACTATGGAATATGCTTGGAATAGATTTTGATATCGCAATGATAAAACAATACACTCTGGTTTTCAACACAAAATAGTACTTTCATCGTTACCATGCAGTCATACTACATTTTTATAAATATCATTGTAAAACTGGAGGAAACATCCAATTTTGTCACGCTAATGTGGTTCTAATGGGATAACGATACCTGCTCAAATGAGTATCTAGTTTCAATACTCATTTTAGTATCAATTTCTTTTTTGTTTCTGACTGAATACAATGTGACCGTGAAATGAATTTGAAGTCTGAAGTTTCATCTGTGACGCAACAATCTGGGCAAAATGCAAACGGAGAATTTTTAAGTGGTCAGAGAAAGTGACTTTGGATTAATGAATAGATTAAATAAATGTGAATGAAGCAAAAATACAACCCTAGGTATATTTTTTGATAAGTGAGCTGTATAAAGTGACAGAATCAACAATTGAATCACAAAACTCTTATAGAACCATCACATTTTACCTTGATGATTCAACCACAGATTAATATGGTCTTATTCTAGTTCTGATAAAGCTCAAAATGACTCAATAAAATGTTCTGCAAATGTAAAATTTTGCCCCATGAATCAATTTTTTTTTTTTTTTTTTAAATCAATGCTTGCTCAAATGAGTATACAGTTTTGATACTAATTTTATTATCAATTAGTTTGACTGAACACAATGTGACCGTAGAATGAGTCCAGTTTATAGGTTTAAAACTACACAAGGAAAGTCTGAAGTTTTATCTATGACGCAACAATCTGGGCACAATGCAATGGAGCATTTTTGAGTGGTCAGAGAAGATGACTTCGGATAGATGAATGAATGTTTTTGATGAGTGAACATTATAAAGGTGGTTAAAAGCTGAAGAAGTTGCAGCATAATACATGTTTTTTTAACATGTGGAATTCCTTGCGCAGACAGCCAGAATCATACCCGTTGACAAAACATTACAGAGAATCTTGGGTCTGGAACCATATCCTGTCTCCCCGATTTCAGAGGACGTGATAGACAGGCAGAATAATCAATCACTTGTACAGGGGGGAAAAAAAAAACATGGCTGTCTACGTTAAAAAAGGGACTGAAATAAGACAGATGACTGGGAAAAAAAACAAATTTGCACAGACTCAACAAACAATGCACCAAAGGTAAAAGTTGTATATTTTGTTCTGGATGACCCGAGAATTTTTGAGGAGATTATTTCTGCAATCGAGAGACAAGTTTTACAAATTCGCGGCTGTTGTTGGATCGTCTCAAGTTAAGACGGAGGTTTGTCACGCTCTATGGTTGGATCTCAGACCTTTCTGGATTCAGACAGAATATAAAAGGGACTGGCTGTTCAGGCAATGCAAGTCCTACAATCCCTTTACAATACGCCCATACAGTAAAGCACCGTGTGAATCGTGTGACCTTACATCTCATACATTGTGGACAAAGCCGTAAATGACCTCTTCACGTTGCGTCCAACCTGACCTTCTACAGACAGTCGTTTAGGTCAAAGTAGTGCAAATCTATCAATGTTCCCATTCAGAGGCTATTGAAAAGTCCCTCTTGCTCATATGTATTCCGTGCTGGCTGTGGTGTGGGCGGTCGGTAGGGGTTTGTGTGTACTGAGCCTAAATGGTGCACTGGAGCAGCTAATGGAGACAATGACTGGCCAAATGGATGACTCCTCAAAAGTCACCTTGATCTAGCGCACCTCATCACTCACCCAGCACCCATAGACACGTATACACAAGACCTGGCGCAAATGTGCTGTGAGGACGTAGCGTAGATGTATAGAATTTGGGAGGTTGACTAGATTTATGGTCCTGTCTCTGACCTTAATCTAAAAAAAAAAAAAAAAAAAAATCTAAGCTCTTAAAGATGTGTTAATGCTGTTAGCTACTGTAAAATTGCAATTGGAACAGTTGAACTATGAAGGACATGGACAAGTATTCTTGTCAAGATAAAGGTAGTTATTTCTGTGTCATGGTGCAGTATCACAAAGGCAGAAAGGACCAAGTGGGTGAGGCTAAAAGACAAAACATGTTTGACTCGTGGGTTGAAATCAGGTATAGGCCCATTAAAAAATAAATACATGAGTTGAAGGAAGGCAAATATGGACAACATCATATTTATAATTTAATTTGTGTGTGCAACCTCAACCCCCCATAATTAATGCTGGGGACCTTTCAATTTTTTCCTGTAACACTCCATAGTGTACCTGGTTTCGAAAGGTGTTACTTTAATTATGTTTGTTCAGCACGTTTTCCTGTCTAAGTCCAGTGTTTGAGTAATGTTCCAAACCATCAGTAATTACATTTATTTTGTTGATGAAAGTAAGCTGTTTTGTCACTATGATTTAACCCGTTTGCGTAACTTTTTACTGTCAACTGGACAAAAAGTTGTGAGAATGAAGACGTTTCCTTGCTCATCTAAGCCGTTTCTTCAGTTCTGGTCAGTGGTGGACACTGCCTTAGATCTATCCAAAGCAAAGGGAGGAGCTAACTACACTGAAACTGAAAACCGTTTCTGTATGAACTGAAGGTTTTTATTCTGTACTTTTCTCCTTTAATGCTAAATTTATGATGATTATTTGTGGTTACTTATGCTTTGAATTGTTGTATTGTGATGTTTGTCTTTTTTTTATTCTGTTACGCACTTTGAATTACCTTGTGTATGACCTGTGCTATATAAATAAACTTACTTTGCCTTAAAGAAGTGGCTTGGATGAGCAGAGAAACATCTTCACTCCTACAACTTTGTGTCCAGTTGACAGATTTTACTTCTGGCTTTCAGTATGGATTAGACCTGGACGACTGAGGGATTACACAGACAATTTTTACATACAATAACAAGATCTGACCTGGCACATGACTGTTTGAACACGCACGCAAACACACAGTGCGCTCATGTCTCTTGTAGGGACATAACACAGACTGTCTGGAGATTAACCATCTAATCTAATCTGACAGATACTCTTTGACCCTTTAATATAATGGTTGATTCAGTAAACTTCACAACTGATTCCGATTCCTCAGATGTCCCTCCTTCAGATAGGGCCAGTATTCCTGTATTGATTGTACTTTATTTTTTCATGGAGTGACTGAGGTCAATACCTTTTAATTTTGTATATTTCTTAATAAAGTAGATAGTTTTCTTATCCTCAGTTAAACAATACAGGCCTTTAGAATGTTGACATCTGAAACCCAGCATTAGCAGACTGTCCGATCGTGTCCAAGTCCCCAAATGACTCTCGAACACGTACACACACTCAGAGAGATCTAGGGAGGTGACCAAGGTCCTCCGTCAGCCTGAGGACAGCAGGCCTAATGCGGCGTGGGCTTTGATATTCTCTGGGAGTAGCTCACAGCACAAATGCCACAGCTGACAGTGACAGAATGCTCCTGGATGTAGTTACAGTACTCAGGAATGACCGCTGCTCACATATTCAACAGCAGGAGTACAGGGAGAGAGATAGTGGATAAAGTAGAAGATACAAGAGGGAGGAGAGGAATAGTCAAACTAACCTGCTACTGTTTCAAGTGGTGTAGTAAGCGCAAGTGTAGCTATAATTTGAACAGCTAAAATGACTTAAACCTGATACAGAAGTGAGCCCTTGTTTTGCAAGTTTCACGTAAGTCCTAAGTCTTTGACCTCAAGTCCGAGTGGAGTCCAAAATCAAAGACAGGCACGTTCGAGTCAAGTCCCAAGTCAAATACAAGCAAGTACGAGTCAAGTCTCAACGTCAGGCAAGTCCGAATTAAATCCCAGGTCCTATGCTTGAGTTTCAAGCCTTTATACCAATTTATCAAATACAAATTGCAATCAAAATAGTGACTGTAATGACTGAAGGGTATACAATATAAATAGCTACAGTGAATCAGAGACCAGTCTGGAACCATATCCTGTCTCCCTGATTTCAGACAACCTGATAGACGGGCAGAATAATCAATCATTTGTACAGGTAAAAAAAAAAAAACATGGCGGTTTACATTAAAAAAGGGACTGAAGCAAGACAGAGGGCTGGGAAACAACGCAAATTTGCACAAAACAATCAATGCACCAAACTCTTATTTATCTCAAGTAAAAGAAGTTATATATTTTGTTCTGAATGATACAGATGTGGGTCTTTGTTTTGCAAGTCTCAAGTAAGTGCTACATCTTTGACCTTAAATCCGAGTAAAGTCCAAAATCAAAGACAGGTAAGTCCAAGTCAAGTCCCAAAGTCAGGCAAGTCCCAAGTCCTACGCTTTGAGTTTCAAGTCTTTATACCAAACTATCAAATACAAATTGCAATTAAAATAGAGATTGTAATGACTGAAATATGAGACAAATAATAGCTACAGTGAATCTAAGAGTTAACCAAAAGAAAGATAGTTCAAACATTGCACCGTCGGTGGCATAAACACGTAATCTGTGGTGTTGGTACCGTATTCATAACCACATCCAATTTTCAATGTTATTCAAAATAATTATGTCAGACTATTGTGTTTATCCAATCTATACTCCTCTACCTTTCTGAAACATAACAATCCCCAAATGCCCAAAGACACATTTTGCGAATCTAAAATAAAGCGAATAAATGTAAGTCAATCGTAGTCCGTGCAGTTCTATAACACAATAACGGCACCTGCACTGTCTGAAAATCTAACTTTATTATAACCTCTATCTTACATTATTGAATCCACCAAAGAACTGTGCGACTTTATTGATCCCCTCTCTGACCATAAACGCTCTCTGTGGCCTCCTCCACTTTATCCGCGTTGTTTTGGGTTATTGTATTTTCGTTCACTCCGGGGCAGGTACAGCTAGTCCTGATACTTTGGCTGTCCATTTCAATGACTTACATAAAGGTTACACAGTGCATTCACCGGCGGCTACTATTCTCGAATGACTTACTGATCATATTGCAGTCTATAAAAGTATATCCACACCTACAGCACCGGAGGACATAAGTTTACAACACGTATGCTTTTCTTATTTTTTCGCTGTGTTTATGGCTTTTTTTTTTTGCTCCACTGAGACCAAAAAGTAGCATATTAGCCCGGATGCGTGTCACTATGATTTAGCCCGTTGCGCGGTCGCCTCCTGTTTGGGGCGTCTCATCTCTGACCCCATAATCTGAGCATGGGCCGTAAATCGATATAACCTCTGCGCCTGTACACTAAGTGCTGCAGTGCCCCTCAGGCGGAGGTTTAACCCTTAACCTCCCCTGTGCAGCAGCATAGCAGTGAAAGGCTCAAAGGCAGGACGAGCTCCATGTGTAGTGTGTAGTTGAATATGTGTAGTCCCCATAATGCCGCCGGGCTGTTCCTGTCATGATGGGGAAACAGACAGCGACAGTGACTTTGTGGCCATTGGCTAGAAATGGGTGATCAGAATTTATTAAAAGGGGTGTATTACACTTCTGTTGTGGAAAAACTACAATTCTAGATGAAAAGTAATCCATTTGCGAAGCCGGGTGAGTTTTGAAATTCAGAAAAAAGGTTTATTCTTTGTTCCCCAGTCCCCTTGTCTTCCCTAGTCTGTTCCCTCCAGAGTATTTATACCAGAATGACAAAGCTACATACATTTCAAAGCAGAGTGACTTTTGTTTCACACCCGTAAGATAATGAACTTTTACGCTTAGACAGGTAGAACATGGAGTTTCCTGTGGGATGGAGATAGAGCCTTCACACATTTTAATATCTGGTCTGGGTTTGACAGACTGACACAGATCAAATGCATTTAAAGTCATACAATAAAGAATACTGTCTGATAACATGAATATACTTATATATCCACCACACTTTTATAGGGTATTAATTGTTAAGGCAAGGCAAGTTTATTTGTATAGCACAATTCGTACACAAGGTAATTCAAAGTGCTTTACAGAATAAGAAAGACATTAAAATCACACAAATCAAACATAAATAATCACAAATAATCATAAAATTAACATTAAAAGAGAAGAGTGCAGAATAAAAACCTGTCAGTCATATGCACAGCTAAACAGAACATTTAGGTCACCAGGTCACCTTTAATTGTTTTGGCAATGCTATATTCATCCAAAACAGTATCAGTTTTGTTTTTGAAGCTCTGAGTCCCCCCCCTTCCCTCGCTCCCCAGGCTAAGTCACTTCCCCTTCAAAGCTATAACATGACGGGCAACTGTATGGCCCAACAGTAGCGAAGTAGCAACAGTTGCTTATTTGGTTGAGTGTTTGTCCATCTGAAAGTTGGCAGTTCAAGTCCCGCTCTTGACATAATTGGTAGAGCTATCGGATCCACTGACCCACAGGTTGGCGGTGCAATTCCAGCTCACACAAATGAATACTGTCACTGCATCCTTGGAAAGACACTTAACTCACCTTGCCCACAGTGTCCGTTTACACTGGTGTATGAATGTGTGTGTATGTGTGTGTGAATAGGTGACTGGTTCCTTGATGTAAAGTGCTTTAAGTGCCTTGAAGGTGGAAAAGTGCTATATAAAAATGTGTCCGTTTACGATTTATAATAGAAAGCTCCAAAAAGTCGAATTTGCATAATAACCCTCTTTAAGATAAATGGAATGAAACAATTGTGAGGAATAGCAGCATTGCAACAGAACATACAGACGTATCTATAATATAGTGACTATTGGCTCTTAAAATAAACACAACTGGCATATTAATAGTGGTAATTTTGGCTGCCCTTTAACACATTTGAAAGAATAAGAAGAAACCAAGTGGCCAGGCTAACAGTTCATTCGCTTCACTCACGGTTCAAAATCAGGTTCAGGCCCTTCAAATAACGTGCATTATTAAGATGAGTACAACTTATAACTTGATTTTTTTTTGGTTAAGTTTAAATGTCAGTAAAGTTTTGGGGCAAATTAAACACACTGAACCAGATAATAGTTGCACATTTCCATTTTAAAAGCAGCAAACCTAAAAATGTTACTTCTTTTCTTTTATGCCTGACCGAAATTTGCCTTTGCCTGTACAGCTTAAGAGGTGTCCCAGGCTGTCTCCTGCTCGCTCCACTGATCAGCACAGTGCGACATGCATCATTAACAGGCTTTAAACTAGGGACCGGCCTGCTACAGAACCACAGTGCCCTCCCACCTCATCCTCCATGCACACACATACACACACCCATAAGACGACACAAGTGCTACTAAAACGCCTCCACGGCCCATTCCCACAAGCTGAGACAAACCATTGTACGACATAAACTGCTACAAGCTACAAGCACCAAGTGTCCTTCTGGGGACTGGGTCAATGGCGGCGGGTGAGTGATAACTTTTACGTTGTAGTTTACTTTGGTTTACTCTGTCAGGAACCATGTACAAAGTAATTTCTCTTACAAAAGAAAAGACGATTAGTACCTGATTTAGCTACTGCTACTTTCCATCTGTACTGGGTGAAATCAAACTAATGTGAAAGCGTTTTCCAGTCGTCAAATTTTCACTGAACATATCGGACATCAAGAAATTAAAAGGCATACAACCAATCTAAAATTTAAAAGCGTGGTCAATGTTACTCCGATAAAATAGTTGTAGTCGCACTTAGTTGTTTTAAATGTATCATGTTAAAGTGGTCCAAAAGTGCCAAACATGCATGTATTAGGAGGTCAAATGATATAATCCCCAAGTATATTATAAGTAGTAAAAGAAAATGCCAATTTTGTCAACTGGAATTAATTATTTTTTTCTTTTACTATGAATCATACCTGGATAATGGAGGGATTACACAGATATAAGCAAACATAGTAGTCAACAACAATCTTGGCAGAAAACATATAATTCAATACTACATCCAAAATTAAGTTAAGATGTTAAAATTATCATGGTAAATATATGCAAAGATAGTAGTTGTGTTAACAGAATACTTCAGAATACCATCTTTGCACCATCTACAAACCAGAACAACTGTTAAGGATCTAATTAAATTTCTCAAATCGAACTTGCAGCCACAGTATTAACAGTAAGTCTAGAACGTCAAAACATTTTGTCAGGTTGATGTACAGTACGAGATATAATGGAGTTCGGGCTGTTTTACACATTTGCAAGTAGAACCACTAGACTCAGCAAAAAATCCATGTATAAGAAAATATATGACACTCGTTATTTGTCCCACAATTGGTAAGTTTCAGTGTTGGAATTGGAAATCAAGATGAATTACTATTTGGATTTTTTTTTTTTTTTTAATGGAGATAAGCATAAAAAGAATAAATACAACAAAATTCAACACCGTGCAAGAGTAAAAGTAAAAGGCAGCAACACTATTATAGAGAATAGGTGGCTTCCTATCATCAGAAAGTATCTCAAGTTGTGAAGTTGCGTATCATTTTAACCTGTTTAGTCAGATTAATACAGTGTGAAGTACAATGGAGTAGTACAAGAACAGCAGACAAATCAAAAATATATGCAAAATAGAAAAAAAAGGTACATTTGTTGTTTTTGTTTTATTATTATTTTGCATTTATATTTTAAGCTAAAGAAGTATTTCAAAATATATCCCATGGAGACAAGTGTAAAGAAAATACAGCTATATTTAACACTGTGCAAGAGTAAAACTAAAACATTGCAAACCTAGCCAACATAGCCAAAGCCATTTATGTACAATAAATGGCTATGGCTATGTTTATGTGCAGTACGGGATATAGTAGTAGTTGTAGTAGTTGTAGTTTATTTGATCATTTGCAGCAAGAGCACAACAACCCCAGAATTTAGGCTGAAGTAAAAAAAAATACTTATAATGCCTAATCCTATTAAATAAGAACAAAGAAATTCCAGAAAAAGCAAGCGTATGAACAGCAGCAGTTCCACAACATAGGACTTACTATAGATTACAGAAAAACAAAACAAAACAAAACTGAATGCACAGATTATTCCAGAGCTCTAAAGCTTTCAAAAATACAGCTTTATACCTCTTTCTAACGGCTTCTACTGTATTGGATCGTATATGCAAGAATAAATAGCACATAAAGCAACGCTAGTGTTTTGTACCGGGTGGTTATTCACATTATGCAGAATCTACAGAAACAATCTCAAGTTATCGCGTGACTATATGAAGCCGCGTATCGCTTTAATCTATTTTTGGTCCGTTTGCAAAGTATATACCTATGGAAATAACTTACTAAAAGTCAAATGTACGCACAGCTCTTGTATATGCATTGCTCTAAACTTACACGTATGCCCTTACAGTTCAAATCCCTTGTTCTCGCTACAAAGTGTTGAACATGTTTAGCATATGCCGTTGTCAGCAGCAGTACCGAGCGAGATGAAATATTGCGTGCCTTTGAAGCAGATGTGTTCTCAGGTACAAGTCGACCATATTGGAACTGTCATTTATCGTGTTATACATTCAACATCAAGACCATTCTCCTGCTCCATCAGCACTACCTAGCTAACATCAGACAAAACCGTGCCAAATGTGAAACGCGTGTGTACGGGTAACTGCTTTCCGTCGAACAATGGCACCCAAAGACACGCTCATTCAGTTTCTATATAAAGGAAATGTATGCATGTATATAGCTACGACACAAAGGAAACTGGAGGCAGGATGTTGTCACCGTCATGTGATCTAGCTACAGGTTTCAATAATGCACAGATACTAGCTTGATTTTGTTAGCATTTCGGTTAGCGTAGCCCAAAAAAACAAAACGCAATCATCAATCACCAGCAATGTTCTTATGGCGATCCAAGCAAACGATGTGCAAAAGATGTGCAACGGTTAAAACGGGGGAAAAAATGCGCAGGAAGCAGATAGAATTAAAAAGCGTGTTAGCTGTTAGCAATCATGCATGAAGAGACAGTATGATGTGCAGTGATATAATAACACAAATCTGATATGCAGTTGTTTTACTAGCATATTTATAGACTGTTAACTCCAACACACTCATGCATGATTATTACCAAGCAAACTACGAGCGCAATTATAAAGTAAAAAGCACAAACCGAAACAAAGGCGATATAATATTTATTCTTTCCAAATACGCTTCACAAGCTTCAATTATGACACTGTTTGTCTTCATGATTAACTTAGCATGCGTGCAATAAAAAACACTAAACATTATTTGCGTATTTTCGGCAACTTGCTGTATTCCACGTCAAGAACAGTCATCTGATCGAAATGGGGATCTAGGGAAGTTTGGATGTTCCTACACGTAACAACACTTCATGTTTTCGACGTAAAAATTATCAATATGTTGAACCTTAGCGGTTAATTTAAAGCTAGAAATTGTTAATATTTTGAGACAGTGTAAAAGCAGAAAGCGATCGAATGTCGCAGTAGTGAAGAATCTTGGTTATATTTTATCGATACAAACAGTTCAATAATAAACATCACTTTTCGGCGATTACTTCGAAATTGTTCAGACCTTACATGAAAATAACATCGTAAAATTCTACTTTGCAATGGCGCAAAAATGACTTCTGCAACGTTCTGAGAAAAATGACAAACCTAAGTCAACATTATAATCGAGACCACTGCCATTCACACTGGTTATTCTTTTGTACCCGCTGCTATGTTCAAACCGAGGGCATCTGAGGCGAACCGCAAATGCAAGGGTTAAACGCTCCAACCACGGCAAATACCTCCAAAATACCACAACGCGCCATATTGCCCGAGCCTTTATTTCCACCCAGCTCTACTTCCTGCTCTGACGAGAACAACAGACAAGCCAAGAAAAAGAAGGAAAGAAAAAAAAAAAAACATGTTTCAAGAAGGTCATTGTGCGAGTGGGCTTACCCTGAGAGCGACGCTGCGGGCCCGGCCTGGACAGAGCGCCAACCTGCAGGAAGAGAAGACAGTCTCTGACAAAGCTAAGACGCCGCGCTCCGGGTACCAGCGAAATCAAATGTGACACTTTTCATTTATTTGTAAATGGCTGCCTGCTACTCACTGGAGATTGTGCAGGGAGCTGGTGTTGCCGTGGTGGTGGAACGGCGTGGTGGAATTCTCTTTTTTTTTTTTTGGTAATGAGATGCCGCATTATCGGGCCGCTGCGCTCATCCTCGCTCTCGCAGCCCCTCTCTCGCCTTGGAGCACGCCCTTCACTTCCAATCTACAGCTCCGACCGTCCCGAATAAAACTACACTAACCCACTTTGGTGCGACGATAAAACATTCTTTGTGCCATTATATTGTCGGAGATGCCTTTGAAGCGGCAAATGCCATTGTTGAAAAGGATTTGGGGAAGTCTGGAGCTCAGGGGAGGGAGTGGGAATGGTGTCTGATAAGCAGCACCTGCACAGAATGTCTTTGATTCTTTTTTTATATGTTTTTTGGACACGGGATAGAAATTATGGAGCGCACAAAAGCTTTGGTTGGTTTGCATCAGCCTGTTTTGGGTGTAGTATGTTTTGAATCTGAATCGGAACATTTTAGGACCAGTGGTGCTTAGCGTAAAAGAACACTGCAAAGACAGATGCACTATGTAACTTTTCTGATGGTAGGTCCGCCACCTGCTCATCTCCATTTAGATGTTATTGTTTTGCTTAGAATGTCCAGTAGTGTGGCATTAAACATGTCTATTTTATATCAATGTAATAACAGATGTTTGTTTGCTTGAAAAAAACAAAACAAAACATAATGCCCTACTATGGCACATTCTAGGCAAAGCAATAACATCATGGAGAAAAGTTGGTTGCTGCAAGGTGGAACTTTGCATAGTGCAACTTCAAAGTCTTACCTAAACCAGTAGATTGTATTTAAGATATGTTTGGATTGTTTAAGCCGCCCGACCATTTATTACTATTCAATACACATACTTGATTGCACATAAAGCTTTTTTAAAAAGGACAAAACTGGAACTACATAGATCATGATCTTCCATTTTAGGGCAGACTACCTGACAAAATAACTTATTAAGCACTTATAATTCTTTGGATTATGACAGTAATGATTCACACTAAGATCTTTTCAAGGCACTTTAAAAGGAAAAAGTAGCATATCTACAATTCTGCTAGCCTCTCCAAAATATGTTAATAAATATTGTACTGTGAGATTTGGATATTATTATATCCCTATTTGTTACCATGACCTTTTTAGGTAGTAAAATCTTGTTTGAAAACCATGTAAATTGCAAAAATAGGAGCTGTATTCGATACTTTGCGTTGAGCTTCAAGTCATTTCAAGTTTTTGAACCAGAGGACAGTCTTGACTTGGACTTGTGAGACTCGGGACTCGACTTGGGACTTGACGCCGACTTGAAATGACTTTCTTACTTGAGACTTGCAAAACAATAACTGGGTCCCACCTCAGTTGGCTTATATACTATTTTAATTTCTAGTTTAAAATAGACTACTCTACTATGCACTAGTCCTCATATTTTTTGTCATCTTGTCAGCTTTTAAAGTAATTAATCATGATTATACATCACATTACAGGCTACGTTCTTCATAGCACTGTCAAACTGAGATCACTAACAATACATTAGTAAAGTACCGTGACTTGGGTCTAAAACAGAGGAATTAGTGGAAAAGAAAAAACAAACCTTTGGATGTAGAACGCAAGTGTCTAAATCTGTTATTTGTCCATAAGTAATAATAAGAGTTCCATTGTAAGACAGGATTCAAAGGTTTTTGTTTGTTGTATGTTTGAGTAATTTAGCAATCTCTCTGGCCCTATTTGAACCCTCCTTAAGGGTAACAGTACGATTCTGTCCAAAGCTCAGGCCACAAGCCTATGTCCCCCATGCTCCCTTATGGCAATTTTCTAGTATAGTAAGTATACAAAAAGCATGATACAAAACAATAGACTACAACTTCACAAACCTGATGCGATGTGCAGTAGTTTCACTAGCAGGATGCATGCCGATTGGAATGTGATAGCACTCTGAAGGGGGAGTGACTCTGCAGAGAGCAAAGGCAGGGGGGAAGCAGGGCATCAAAACAAAATTAAAATATTTTAATGTTAATGTTGTTTTTGGCAAATGTAGCACTTTCAAAACAAAAGATAACACGGTGATCCTCTGATTTGGAGGTTGGTATCGGAGGAGCTGAGTGTGGGAGTGGGATGGAGTGTGGGAGTGCAGCAGGTCTGAGAGGTAGGAGGGCTCCAGGTTGTGGAAGGCTTTGAAGGTGATAAGAAGGACTTTAAAGTGAATACGCTGAGGAATGGGGAGCCAGTGGAGGTTCTGGAGGACAGAGGTGATGTGATTCATGGGACCGAGTGTGTGTGAGGAGGCGGACAGCGGAGTTTTGGATATATTGTAACTTACTGAGCGTTTTGGAGAATGTGCCTTACAGAATACTATTGCTGTAATCTAATCTGGAAATCATGAAAGCGTGGATCAGGGTTTCAGATAGCCGCCGCTTTCTAAATAGGAAGCGAGCATGGGCGTGCTTCAGTTTCATTGAATCTGGCTTCAATTCACTTTCTCTTGAAAAACTGTCTTTTCTCTTCGTAACTGCTGCTATCAGGCTTGTAATTAACCCGCTGTACATGATCCTGGTATTATTCCACTATTGTGCCCATAAAGCAAGATATGAACAGTAATAACAAAAAAATCAGGCGCTTTCTTTCCCCGAGATCCCCCGCCCGCTAGCGTTAGCAACAGGTTTGATTGACAGCGATCCAAATATGGAAATCGTCTCCATGTTCACCCCATAACTGCTAGTCTTGAATTTCATTTGACTGAGGCTGAATGCCATGGATGACGTCGCACTCCCTAAAAAAGTGGATTTTTTTTTTTATACAGTCTATAGGTACAAATGGGGATGGAGAAAGTACGGTGCAGTCAAGTTTAATTCAAAGTTTTGGATGGATTTAGAAGTGTTTTTTGGGGCCAATTATGATTATATCGGTTTTGTCATATCCTTGCAAACAAGAAATAGGGTCGGTCGGTCTAACTTCCGCCAACTTTAACACTATGCAAATCCCCTTTGACTTACAGCGACAGAAGTGCCATTGAAAGTCATGATCGAGCCATAATTTCCGCCCAAAGTGGGTCAGGCTGCGGAGAGGTCCCAGAGGATAGAGAAATGAAGCATTAGCCTCCACAAGTGCGTGTCTTGCCCTCTGGAGTGTCCTATCCTAAGCAGCATGTGGGCACTGACTTATGGACTGTGCATGTAGTCATTCCCCTCAAAGATATCACTATGTCGACTCCTGGACACCCAATAATTCATCTTCAGAGCCTGCGGAGACCCGAACCCAAACTATACCATCTGGAATTCGGAGTAACGTGTCCCATTCTGACCTATAATAAAAGTTGGAGAGGGCCTAAAATGTAGGTTGTTGATGATAAAGTATGCAAATGAGGTAGATACTGTAGAAGAACTGACAGGGAATTGCAATGATGGGTAGAGACTTGAATTTTTCGCTCCGAGAATATGCTCTCGAGGGTGAATAGTATGAAATGAGTGCCTGAGGTGGCTTTTGATTCTCCTGCTGTGGTTGCTTTGGTATAATTCAAAGTTCCCAAATTACACTATGTTCTGATCTATGTTATAATATTGTTTACTCATCACAAACATACCTGGAGTTGTGTTTTGTTTCATTCACACATGTTTAACACACAAACCCTGCATATTTAGGCTAAGTTCTTCTCTTAAACTGAAAAAAAAAACACTGTTCCACCTTGTGATGTCATGTGGTAATACAGGGAGTGCTCTATTGTGTTTTTAAACTCCATACACCTTAACTACAATCATTTGGATCATTTCAGCCCTGGAATTGCCCATCTCTACTGAACTAAAGTTAAAAGGTAGCTGTTAACTTGAAAACTATTGCATCATGACTTCACATTATTTGTCCCGGTCTTGGCTCTCCGAGTGTGGAGGTAGTTTATTCAACCACTCGCCACCTCGTTTCTACACGTGCTCTGAACCGCGGTATGAAGGTTCTAGTAGTGGCAAAGAGAGCTGTGAAATGATCTTTAAAAACACAGAGGAGCTTCATGGATTACTACTTGCTGATGCAGAGTGGTGGAGGTAAACACAGAGAAAGACATATTATGACCCATATTACGCCGTTTCTAATCCATGTTATACTGTTGATTCTTCATCACAAACATACCTGGAGTTGTGTTTTGTACCATTCATAAATGTTTAACACACAAACCCTGCATATTTTTAGGTGGAGTCCTTCTCTCAAACTGAAAACAGGAAGTACTGTGTGTGTGTGTGGGGGGGGGGTGTTCAAACTCCATGCATCTTCACTAGAATGATTTCGATGATTTCAGCTCTGGAACTGTCCATCTCTACTAAACAAAAAGTTTAAAAAAATATCGCTCCATAACATCACAAGGTGGAACAGAGCATTTTGAGCTTTGGAGATGTAAACAGACTAATAATAAAGGGTTACTCAAACATGTGTGAATGAAACAAACCACATATTATAACATGACTAAAAGCTCACAAGAGTCAATTTTGTGTAATAAAGAACCTTGAAGATACCCCAGTTGGCATGAAATCACTATGTAGCATTATCTTCCAACGCCACTTGCTCAACTTCAAACTATACAGGATGTCTGCTGCTTTATGAACTAAAACATAAAAAAAAAAAATCCTTGTCAATGGCTAAACAATTCGTAATGTTTTCTAACGATGCTCTGATAATATTCACGGGTGGTTGAGCGCTCGTCAGTCGTTAAAAACAGCCTTGTTTTTTCCTAATGTGCAACGTTTGGAGGCCAACGCTAAATCTCCAATTGAAAATGCATTAGAGCCACTGTATGAAACGGCACCAGTGCTTATAATGCAGGCATTCCGTTACAAACAATGGTGGGGTCGATAAAGCTGAAAAACAATTGTAGCTATCGTCAAAGTTGCTTAAGTGCGCGGTGGAGACATTTGAGCATTGGTCCGATTTTTTATTTTTTTCACACCGAAGAGTTTAAAGATTACAGCGTACAGACTAGTGTTGTCATAATACAAACATTTCAAACTCGATTTTACTAAGGAATAGAGTCAACACTTAAAACCGACAAGCTGGAGGAACTACATCTCTCGGCTGGCCTGGGAACGCCTTGGGGGTCCCACCGGAGGAATTGGAGGACGTGTCTGGGTTTGGGGAAGTCTGGGAGTCCCGGCTTAGACTGCGGCCCCGCGACCCGGCCCCGGATAAGCGGAAGAAAATGGATGGATGGCTGGATAAAACCACAAAGATAATTAAAAATGCTCTTTATTTAGACAATAGAATGCCATTTTCAACATTAAATCGTACTACTTTCTTTATATTACCATGTAGGCTATCTGTTTCTGTGTAACACCTCGGTCGTCCAGGTACGTTCCACACTCGTCCCTTATACTTGCTGTGGTAAGGCTACATATTATCCAAAAGCTATCCAGGAAAAGTAAATTTTTGTCCTGTGAATGTGACTTTTTTAGCATCGACACCTGCTCAAATGATACTAGTTTCGTTTTCGTTACTTTTGACAACTCTAGTACAGATATATCCATAAGGGAGGGGCAAGCGCTTCAAGCCAAGTATTCCGACTCACTGAAACATGCATGAGTGAATATAAAAACGCGACTGCAAGTATATGTAAGCTTATATATAGGATAAATAAGTTTAATGTATAAGACCTAATCATTTTCTTGGAGTAATTAAATGTATCCCAGAGTCTCTACAGGATTAACCGAATGAGACCATAGTGTTAAATTATTTTGGGTCTCTACCGAAGTGTAAAGTTTATTTAACATAAGCTGCTTAGTTTTAAATGGATATGTTTTTATTCCCTCTTCACAGCTCACTGGCAAAGTCGGCAAATGCATTAGTTCACAAATATCATCTAATACCATGAGCAGCATTTGGGATCACGCACCAGTGCTAAAATTGTTAATCAAAAGAGGGAAATAATGTTTTGAACCATGCTCGTATCTGTGTGGGCTCAAAATGTGTTGTACGACTGAATGATAACAGAAAATCACCCAGCTACAAGGGGCTGGAGAAAGACATGCTGGCTTTAAACATGCACCAGCCTATGTCATTTCTTTTTTGCGATAAGGAACACGCTGCACACTTGTCAACATGGAGATGTTATTGCTCTGCCTGGAATGTTCCAAAGTATGGCGTTAAAGGTGCTATACTTACATGTTATACAAAATTGACTCTTGTGAGCTTTCAGCCATGTTATAACGCTGTTACCTCCTCAAAACCAGACCTGGAAATGTGTTTTGTTTCATTCACACCTGTTTGAGTAACCTGGCATTATTAGTCTGTCTACATCTCCAAAGCTCAAAATGCTCTGTTCCCCCTTGTGATGTCATGAAGTGGTAGTGTTCAAGTTAACAGCTCCTTTTTCCCTTTAGTTCAGGAGAGTTTGGCAATTCCAGGTCTGAAATTATCCAAATTGATTCTAGTGAAGGTGTATGGAGTTTAAAAACACAGTGGAGCACTTCCTGTATCAACACATGACATCACAAGGTGGAAGAGAGTGCTTTTAATATTCAAGTCTTGCATATCTTCAAAATTCCATTCCCAATGTTAATTATACTTCTATATACACCACCATTCAAAAGTTTGGACACACTATCTGTTTGAGAGAAGAACTCAGTCTAAATATGCAGGTTTTGTGTGTTAAATGTGTGAATGAAACAAAACACAACTCCAGGTCTGTTTGTGATGAGGCAAAATTATGACATAGATCCAAAAATAGCGTAATCAGGGTCTTTAAATGTATCCAATTTTCATTTACTGAATTACATGAACTCATAAGCTTTTAGTGTTTCTTTTTTTCCCTTTATTCCTTTATTTTAGCAGCAGTAGTAGTATTTGTTGTAGTAACCTATTAAGAGTAGAGCTTACTATTATAGCTATTGTTTTAGCCTCATTGAAATTGCTTCTCTTAGTGCACCAGCAGATATTCTAAAGACTTTCTATTGATAATGTCAACTGTACAAAAGGTAAACAATAGAACAAAGTATTCTGAGCTTTGGAGATGCAGACAGCCTAATAAACCATGTGAATGAAACAAAACACAACTCCAGGTACGCTTCTGAGGAGGCAACAGCATTATAACAAGGCTCAAAGCTCACAAGAATAAATTTTGTGTAATATAGGACCTTTTAAGCTTCATGTCAAGAATCACAGATATTTCACCATTAACCAGGTCAAAACTGCAATTAAAAAGTTGAAATGCCACTTTCACCTAATGTAGCATGAATAAACATCAAGCTATCAAGAGAAGCTCGTCACCTGCCACCTCACTAAATATGTGTCTTAATTGACTTCACTTAGAATGTGATGAATTGCAAGTATAACACATTTCATTTATATAAGGCCATATGACTCACTCTGCTCACAGACTGCCAAATGCACTTTCATTATAAAAAAAAAAAAAGACACTAATGCACAAAAGACTAGCGCGAAATGGTTTCATAACTTGAGCAGTCTGTAACCTTTCTGTATACTTGAGTTCTGAGGTCAAAATGCCTGCATAATGCGTATAGCGCCAATAAGGTTCATAATGTGCCACGTACATTTGGAAAGCATGGTAAATATCTAACCTTTTTAATGTCAGACTTGGTGGAGAGCTTAATTTTAAGTACAGTGGTCCCTCGTTTATCTCAGGGGTTATGTTCTAAAAGTAACACGCAAAAGGCAAAATCCACAGTAGTCAGCTTTAGTTTTTACAATTATGATATGTTTTAAGGCTGTAAAACCCTCACCACACACTTTATACACTTTTCTCACACAGCCATTAACATTTTCTCACATTTCTTTCTTTTTTAATCACTCTTAAAGTTCAAACCTTCGTAGATTAGATACTTTAAATAGCTTGGATTGGTGAAAATTTAAATACGTCTCCATTCTTATACTGAAATCTTCAAGAAAGTCTGATATCTTGTTGGGCCTGTCAGGATAACAAATTCTGATATATTTCAATATATTGCTGAAGAAAATATAGACGATAAATGATACTATTAAAAGCCATTAAGCAAATGACACAAAAACTCTAAAGCAGCATTATTCTTTATATATATATAGCATAGAGTTGCAATAAACAAACACTTAATGAGTCATAGAAATTAAATCAAAACTTCTGCAGCTGTAATCATATCGTAGCACAGAAAAATTACAAAACGTTCCACACTAGGAAAAATAAATATGCACTTTGGAACATCTCTAGCATCTTGCATTTATTCAGTTACAGGCGTTTTCGTTGCATTTGTTTATTTCAGTGACAATGTGACTAGAAGCTCATTGGTCATCTATCATTTTGAACAAAAACTGAGGAATGGGAAATTTGGTTAACAGTTTAGTGCTTTGCTCATTGATTCTGCTGAAATCGGCAATGTTTTTCAGTGCCATGTGATATTTTTTTCTTTCTTTTTTGCTTGTAAGCAGCCATATTTGTTCCGATACAGACGAATCATGCATGTTCCTGATTGGTGAATTCACCTGTCAATCACGCCCATCTGAACTCGGGCAGATTCAGCAGTATCCAGACTCACATCTTCATGAAGTATTGGTGAAGCGTGCGTTATGCAGCCCACGCAAAAGGTAGCTACGGCCTTCCTTAAAATTCTTTCCTTACCGCCTTATCCTGCGAAAATATAGGTTCCGCTTTCCTTGTGTTTAACTAAAGAAGAGTGACCTTGGCCGTGTTAAATGGAGCAACGCCAATGTTTTTGCGACCACCTTAAACCGGAGAGAGACATCGTTCTCAAAGTCCACCATTCCTCCATTTCTTTCTGTAGTATCTGACAGCTCGTAATTCGTCTTCCCCCTTCACCGAGCTGCAGATTACAAACCGGATGCGTATACGATTTTATGCGCACTCTTCATCCATTTTAAATCTCTATAATGCTCAGGCACAAATAAAACATATAGCTTTAGCGAGCGTAGGCACCCGAGGAGGGGAATAACATCGTGCTTGACTAAGTTCACATTTATTACTGTCAGGAGTGAGTGAAGTCGATTTGGGGCAAAGCTCTGACTAATAGCTCCAGTGTGCGAGGGAAAGTGGTGAACATTCATTTTCTAATTTCTCCATCAGTGTCAATTTGATAATTTGTTCTGTCAATAACGTTATATTGTGCAGTTTCAAGGGCCATTTGGGCTTTTTAACACTTCACTAGAATTGACAATAGAGATCAGAACTCCAGCTGAAAGGAGAGTTTCTGTAATAGGTGAAGGGACAGGTTTTACAGTTTTGATAGGTTCATTTAAGGTATCAAAAGTTGTATTCACAAAACCTGTACGCGATGTGGGAATGTAGATTATATTGTAGCGTTCTGGTTTAAGGAAACATGCCGAATTTCTTCTGGGCTACTGTAGGCCATAACCTGTGCCAAAACAAGAGCAGTCTCAACTCACTAGAGGCAGTCTCCAAAACAGACCAGCAACTGACCAATAAAACCTTGACCATTAACTTGTCGGCATAGCAACCAAGTATCACATACAAAAGCACTTACGTTAATAAACACAGTCAGTCACAAGAACAAACACTGTCAACTGGACTAAACACAAAATATCAGATCATTACTATACCTGAACATTTAGGTATAAGCAAAATCCCATACTTCAATACTTTATGTAGATGTGAGTCTGGTCACCGGTGAATCTTCCCGCTTTCAGATGGCTGTGATTGACAGGTTGATTAGCCAATCAGATTATCCATATCCTTATCAGAAATAATATGGGGGGATTAACATTGCGGATTCCTGCAGAATCAGTGAGTGAAGCACTGAACTCTGTTAATCTGAGGTAAGAGACATATTTTATTTGTAAACCATAGGTGACCGATGAACTCCTTCATTTTAGATGTGTGAACATTTCTGTTTCACAAAAAACTCATCTGATTGTGCAATCACGTTTGACCGGGTTTGAGACACAACGAAGGACGTGGGGACCAGACTGATATCAATCTGTATAAAAAAAAAAATACAAATGTCGTGCCTTTAAGCTCTATATTAAAAAAAAAAAATGCAAATATTACTGGCTTCAAAGTTGGCTGGACAGTTGAGCTACCAGAGATTATATATCGTGAATACTCCATCCCACTCAACAACATACAAACTGCCAAAGTGCTGACTATATTTAGAAATACCCTATATACCATTTAATATTATGCCGAGCAGTCCACTAATGCAGCCGAGGTTTAGTGTCAGTTTATCTCCTTAGATGAATGTTGCACAGTCTGAAGTCCAGAGCGCTTGGAGCAAGGTCAGTCTAAATCTGCTGCTCTTAAACCCATCACCTTCTCCAGAAAATATAGTTTGTTTCTGTGGCTGCAAGAGGCCGGACTAAATCTGATAATACACAGTCTATCAGAGGGCACTGACAGCAGATTCAAGTCAGTTTATTGTATAGAGCTTTGGGCCATTTTGTGATGAAAGTCCCACTTCAAATTTGGGGTATAACAACTAGTAGGCCTAATCAAAGTATTGCTGGAAGAAGCATTCAACTGCACTGTCTTTTTTTTTTTTTTTAATAGAACATTATAGACCATCAAAGAAACAAATTATACAGGGGTTGGTTGTCCCGTTTTTTTTTTTTTAATTCATCTGAACTTCTCAAAAAATATATACTTCTGTGCCTATTGTAGCACATTTATCGCTGTCTGAACTATATTCTGCCAGATAAACAATAAACAAAGTCTGATCGTATCTCTCCACAGAGACGTGTCAGAGCGCGCCTCCCCCACGTGCACAGATGAGATGCTAATGTGTGCACATCTTATATTTTACCTACAATAATGCAAACAGCAGAATAAAACAACACCTTTCAAGCAGTTAACAAATGAAGTCTAATTCATACAGCCAAACACAAACGTGCCAGAGCGCATAGTCCAAATGTGAATTATGTGCACAGAAGCAATACGAACGATTACACACGATATATTTTACCTGTAATTATGTGAATAGCAGAATAAATCACGCTTACCGATCAGGAACAGCATCCAATCCATCAAAACATAAGGTCCTCTACTCCCGAGTCCACTGTGGAGTCTTCACTCTTTGCTACTAACGGCTCCAGGTCCAAGATGCCTGTAGTTTAACTTGTACAAACATCAACAGTGTCCTCCATCCCGTACTTCCTTTGTTTTGTCCGTTTAGTCATGTTTAAAACGCAAAACAACAGTGCGTAGAATGCGCTATTATGCACAGACTTCTGCTTCCACTCATCTTCAGCCGTGTCCCAATTCACTCAAGTGCCTAAATGCGCAGTTGGCAGTTTTCGTCGACGGGCAATTGCGTCACTTCCGGCGCGACAAGGGCTGTTCCATTTCTACAAGATAAGTTGAGATAAGATATGCCTTTATTAGTCCCACAGTGGGGAAATTCTAATATTGCACCGCACAGTTAAAGAACAGAAGGAAAATGGTACATGCAATAAAACAAGATAATAGATAAATAGCTTTAAATAATTTAAAAAATAGACTTAAAAAAATAAACTAAAAATAGACTAGTAATGTAGCTAGTCCATTACCATCTTTGAGGCTAGCAGAAAGAAAGGACATACACAAACGTTTAAAATGTTTTATTGATAAATGTGTATCACTGAATTGATTGTAACTGAATTGTGCAAATTTTAACTTACCCATGTTGTCTGACTTAGGTGTTTCGGCCAAATGAGTCCCCGGGGAGCCGAAGCACCTTAAGAAGGTTCCGGGCCAGACCACTGGGTGTTAACAAGGAGGGGTGTCTTATATTTTAGCTTTTTGGGTAACGTGATTAGTTTTCACTGTTAAAACAATTAAAGTAAAACATAGAGCTCTACTTTAATTAATAACTTCACCGAATAAAGTATTTCACTGGTTGATTGGAGCTAAATTTTAACAAAAGAATTGGAGTTGGGAAAAACTTACCTGTTATACAGAAATGGGCTCAGCCAATTAGGGAGGGGCTCTATAAAAGGAGAAAATCTCAGTGGCTACGAGAGAGGGTGCTGTATGCAGGTACTGCATACAGCACCCTTGTAAAATTTTTTGGTGAATAATAAACACACTTGGATCTGCACTGGACTAACTGTCTCAGCTCTGCCCTGTTCCTCTTTTAACCGCTAAAGTTGCTATCCAGGCGATTACAAGACTCTAATGCAGTGGTTCTTAACCTTGTTGGAGGTACTGAACCCCATCAGTTTCATATGCACATTCATCGAACCCTTGTTTATTGAAAAATATTATTATTATTTTTTTAAATTAATAATAATAATGGCTTACACTTGTAATGCACTTTTTCAAAGCCTCTCAAAGTGTTACACTATAGTCATTATTCATTCATTTCCACACTTGATGATGATAAGCTACTATTGAAGCCACAGCTGCCCTGGGGCAGACTGACGGATCGAGCGGGACTCAATCCTCCGACCTTCGGGTTGGGGGAACAACACTCTAACCACTGAGCCACTGTCGCCCATTATTCAAGACACATGTATGTTTTACTGGTGCACAAAATGAACCGTGCATTAACTCACAACAAATTACATACATATCTTTTCACAAAGACATGACCTTTTTCATTACTACCACACTGAAATTATTTAAATTTTTAAACTTATGCATTTCAATAATGAACTTATTGTATTTATTATTTTTTACATTTAACACACACCCACACACACAGTGTCCACTAGTAATCAGACCAGAACTGAAAAAGAGGCTTGAATGAACAGCAACACATTCACTCCTATGACTTTTTGTCCAGTTAACAGGTGTAATAGTATTTTCTGAAGCCCACAGCTGTCCCAGATGTAAATTTCCCATTCATTTTGACATAGAACAGAGGCTAACAAGCCCAATATCAAATGTGAATTGAAAAAGATTATTTTCAATCCCAAAAAAACATTATTAAAACCAAAAAGTGGCAAAAATGTTGTGGTTTGTATAGTTCTTTTTTTCTTTTTTTCCTGTAAACAGCGAGTACGTACATGTTATGCAATGCTTCTGTTAAATATATTTTTAAAAATTAAATAAAAAACAAAACACAGGCGGTTGATTGTATCAGTTTCTTAATTAGTTCAATAGTAGTTAAGATGACTCATTGTCCTTCACAGCTCGTATCGGCAACTTCTGTGCACATAAACCAAATGTGCCCCTGTCGCCACGCAGAACAGACGCAGAGACAGTTCCTTTGATTTCACTAATTGATTATTTGCTTTTCAATGGAGCTAATTATTATCATTAAACAGGGAAAATCCAATTGTATTGTTTGATCAGTGGTTACACGCCGGGCGCTGTGATGATGCTGTGACTTTTAATCTTTAGTCATTTGCAAATAAAGAGGCTAATGACTTGTGTAGAGCACCGAACACGCCGATAAAGTCTGCGCTCGGCTCCTGTGGTGGTATTGATAAAGCTCATGGGCCAATAAACGAGAGAAAGGTCAAGATTTCACAACTGCGCTGTTATATTCTCACTAATGGACATCAATAGCTCTTTAAAATGGCAAAACACTTTAATGATCGGCTAAAATGAATGAGAATAACTTCGAGATAGAGAGTGTTTTGTTCTGTTATTGGCGCCCGATTTCACAATTTTCGCCAATTTGCGTCAATCATGCTTACTATAGTTACAATATTAACGCCGTTTTAATGTGTTGCAGCCACACTTTGACATGAGTTTAATTTACATTGAGTTAGCAAAGCAAGCCTCACGACGTGTATTTATAGAAGGACTTTAATCACCAAACAAATGTATTACTCCAAGTCATTTCGCTTTGTACTAGGGTTGTCTAAAGTATTAAAAATCAGTAGTATCGAAACTAGATACTCATTTAAGCTTGTATTACTGCTAAAAAGTCACAGGACATAAATGAACATTTCCTGAATAGCTTTAGAATGATCTTTAGCTGTATCAGAACAAGTATAAGACATGTAAACTAGTATACGCCCATGGACCACTTATGGAACCTACCTGGACGACTGAAAGATTGTGTAGATATAACGCACTGAAAGTAATGGTGAATTTAATGATTAAATGATATTCTATTATTGCGTCTGTTCCTTAGTATTGAAATCTAGTTTGAAATTTTAGTATCGTGACAACACTGTATTTTCATTTGCTCACATTTTATCAAGAGCGTCTGGCTGCCGGCCCCCCTAGCCACAGACGGGAAGCACCTCTCACGTTGGACATACTCATACTTGTTACCTACAGCCACAGACCAGATGTCAATGTTCCAATGGAGGTAATTTCTATCACCGTGGTAACAATTACGCTTCGAAAAAGGATTAGGTTTAAAGAAGGAATATTATCATAGACTGTATATATAAAATAGCTAACCTGCTAGACGCCGTGTTCCAAATAGGAAGTGGGGATGGGCAGGCTTCCGGCTCCAATGACTCTGGCTCCAATTCACTTTCTATTGAAAAACTGTCACCCCTTTCTAGTAATTTTGATCTTAAAATGTTCATATTAAACTGCACTACATGATAATGATGTTTTTTTGGGTTTTTTTGGCTATTTTATCTGAAAATTAAGATATGAACATTGATAAAAGACCAATGAGGCAGCTTTTTTCCCTGAGGTTGCTCCCACTAGCATTAGCCACAGGTTTGATTGATTGATTGATTTGAAGCACCTGCTCCCTGCTAAATCAGCAGTGTGGGCAGGAAGGGGCGTTACCGTCAAAAGCCTCGCTCCGGATTGGCTCCTTGGTTGCTATGATACTCACGGACATAATCCCAAATATGTTACTCTGCTTTAAATTCACCCCTATAACTCTTAGCTTCATTTGACTGGAGCTGAACACTATGGGTGACGTCACATTCGCTTAGTCAACTTTTAAAGCTACCATGTTATAATGAATTTTTCTCTCATCAAAAACACGCCTGAAGAGGTTTTAGATGTCATCCATGCATGTTTGAGTAATCTTGAGATCTCTCCCGGGCACTATTCAAACCTTCCTTATGTTTGGCTGTATGAACGCATGCTTCTTCATGACTCAGACTATAAGCTTTCGTAACCAGGAAGCTCTCTGCAGTGTGTCCACCCATGCTCCTGCCTGGGCATTTTTCATTAATATACAAAAACAGGATACAAAACAATATACTACAACTTCACAAATTAGATGCGATGTGCAGGAGTTTCATTTGCGGAATGCTAATTATAGATGTAGTTTGCCTGTGTATGTTATTACTTTTCAGGGCAACGTAGACTGTGCTATTGATGCAAATTTGGTAAAAACAGATGATCTTAATGCTCAAGTTACCTAACCCGCTACTAGCTTGTTGTTTGCTGACTGACATGTGACACTCAAAATATCAAGATAGCAGCACATACACATACACAGTAACACTCAGAGCTGTTTGGTTTTGAGCCAGAGATGGCAGGACGACTGTAAATGAATGACTGCACTGTATTTTCCGGACTATAAGTCACAGTTTGGCTGGGGGTGCGACTTATACTGACAACCACGAGAGGGCACTCTAGCCTTGTGTACCAGTATCTACTAATCCTGTACCACTGAAAATTTTAAATTTCAACATTATGGTAATTTAAGACATCTGAGAAAGACTGAACTTTTGTTCTTGCCCCATAAAAGAAAATGGTATTCTGCTGAGTCTGATGACATCCACGCAGAAGAGGAGGCGGAAAACTGAACTTCCTCTGGAGTTGGTGGAGTTGTTCAGAAACGATGAAGAATTCAATGGATTTAGTGATTTGGAGTGAGATCGAGAGTAAACTTCTTAGCTTGTTTTTATGCTTTAGTTATCTGATTGATGTTAATATCTTATGTTAACATACCAGACACATATTCAGTTCTGTCTCTGCTTCATGTCACTGAATAATTATAAATATGTTACATTAGCGTGCTGTACTGCTATTCAGCCTGTTGTTCTCTATTTTATTGTTATTATTATAACTTGCCTTTAAAGATAAAATGTCTGTTCTTGGTCTCAGATTTTGTAAAATAAATTTCCCAAAAAAATGTGACTTATAGTGACTTATATATGTTTTTTTCTTCATTATTATGCATTTTTTGGCTGGTGCGACTTATACTCCGGAGCAACTTATAGTGCAGAAAATACAGTAACTGTTGCTTTAAATTGGGAAGGTTATATTGGCTATTATTGGCTATGAACTGCAGGCCTATAAAGCAGTCAGATAGATAGCAACAATTAGTGAACAAAACAGATGCAGGTTATAGGTACATAGAAGTTTGTTACCAGATGATTAAACTGAAGTATCAAATTTTGCAAGTCCTTCAAATATATTCCATTTTTGTGAAGCTAAACAGCCAAAAGCCCTTTTCTCCTTGTCAGTTCTGGTGCAGCCAGTCCTTACTCTTATACAATCATGTGATCTTGCATTAAATGTACCCGTATCAGTGATTAACAAGCAAGTGAGATATGCAGGTTGTGTATGAAGTAGTCCATTATAAGTACATTTCATACAGTGTGATGCCCAACACAGTTTTCCATACAGAATACAATGATAGGTTTCAAATCCACCACCTGTATTGAAACATGGGCTCACACAACCAAGAGCAATACGCTATTTTAACTAATAGCTTAGCCACTGAAAATAAAAATATTTCGTTTTAGGCCAGCCTTAGTTCTCAGCTGAATACCACTGACCTCCCAAGACAATCTTTTTCTGTAATTCTTAGTCAGTTTGTGTCAAATTGTACAACCTTTGAGCACAACAATTCCTCTACCTGATCTGACCAAACCTCTTTTTTTTTTCTGACAGGCCAAATGAGCGCACTGTATTTTTTGGAGTAATTAGCCATTAGCGTGGGTGCACATTAGCATACGGCTGACAGCGTGTCCAAGTCGGCGCTCCGTCTGAAACCTTAATGACCCTCTCTCCCTTCTTCTCTGGCAACCCCGTGTTCTGTCTGGAAGGTAACATCTTTTCATAGTCACATCGTTAACTAAGTCTGATCTGGTCTTCCCATTTCTCTCATCTCTTTCTCTCTCTCGCTTTCTCTGTATTCTTCCTTTCGCCCCCTCCTTGCTCCACCATCCCCCATTCTCTCAGTCGTTCTTTGGCCGTTTCCTTCCCCCTCTGTCTCTCTCAATCTTGATCTTCCTTTCTATTCTGTTTGTCTTACTCTCTTTCTATCTCATCTCTTTTTCTGTCTGCCCTTCTCTCTCTCTCTCTCTCTCTATCCCTATCCCCAGCTGTCAATCTCTGTATCTTTCTCCTTGCTCCACCCCTTTTCCTCCTCTCTCTCTGTCTTCTCTTTTTCCATCCCCCCACTCTCCCTTTCTTTCTTCCAACCTTTCTACACTGCAAAAAGTTTCACCTTGGCAGTGGTGGGACGTAACGAAGTAAATGTAGTAAAATACCGTTTGTAAGTACAGTTTTTTATGTATTTGTACTACATCTGAGAGCAGGTACTGTATCTGTACTTCTACTCTGCTACATTTTAAACTGGACTGAAAAGTAAAAGTATTTTTTATTGTTGTTTGAGACATGCAGAGAAGGCTGAGGGTTTATTTTTAACAGGTTCATAATTTGAGCAAACAAAAATACAACAACGAATAAATAAATTAAAACAGCTAGGATAAAAAGTTTGTAGGATAATAAGTCAAATTTACTGAAATTGTGATATGTTCTTACATCAAAAGATTTTAACTTTACTTTTTGCTGTGTACCACTCTCTCTGTCATACTATCTTTACTACAATTCTGCTACTACTATACTATCCCTCTCTCTTTCTACAGCCCTCTAGTACTTTCCGTCTTTTTCTTTCTCTCCCTCTTTCCCTCTCCCTTGCCATCTTTTCCCCTTTCCATCCCCTTACATTTTTTCTCCTCCCTCCCTCACTTCATGTGTCTCTGTCGCTCTTCTTCCTCTCTTGCTCTCTTTCCAGCCCATCTCTAAATGTCTGTTTCTCCTTCCCTCCCCCTCTCCCTCCTTCTACCTCTCTCTCGATCTTTCTATCGCTCTCACTATCATTTTTCCTCCCTCCCTCAGTTCATGTTTCTGTCTCTTTCTTCCTCTTTTTCTAGCTTTTCTAACTGTCTTTCTCCTCCTCCTCTCTTTCTTTTTTTCCTCCGTCCTTCCCTCCCTCAATTCATGTGTTTCTGTCTCTCTCTTCCTCTTTCTAGCCCATATCTCTAACTCTTTCTCATCCTCCTCCTTCCCTCCTTCCCCCTCTACCTACATTCCTCTCCCTCCTTTTATCTCTCACTTCTCCCTCCCGCCCTCCATCCCTTCATGCCCTTCGGTCTCTCTCTTCCTCTTTTTCTAGCCCATCTCTCTAACTGTCTTTCTCATCCTCCTCCTTCTCTCCCTCCCCATCTTCCTATGTTCCTCTCCCTCTTTTTACAGCTCTCTCTATTCTTCTATCTCTCTCACTTTCTTTTTTCCTCCCTCACTCATTTCATGTGTTTCTGTTTCTCTCTTCCTCTCTTTCTAGCCCACATCTCAAACTCTTTCTCATCCTCCTCCTTCCCTCCCTCTGCCTCTTCTTATGTTCCTCTCCCTCTTCTACCCCCTTTCTTCTTTTTTCCTCCCCTCCCTGCTTCCCTCCCTCACTTGATATGTTTGTCTCTCTTCCTCTCTTTCTAGCTCATATCTCTCTTTCTCCTCCTCCTCCTTCCCTCCCTCCTCCTCTTCCTATGTTCCTCTCCCTCCTTCTACCTCTCTCACTTTCTTCTTTTTCCTCCCCTCCCTCTCCTCTTTCTCTCCCTCCTTCTACCGCTCTCTCTTCCTTTTCCTCCCCGCCCTCTCCTCTCCCTCCTTCTTCCTCTCTCTTTCTTCTTTTCCTCCCCTCTCCTCTTCCTCTCCCTCCTCCTTCTACCTCTCTTTTTTCTTTTCTTTCACGCCCTCCCCTCTCCCTCCTCCTTCTTCCTCTCTCTCTTCTTTTCCTCCCTCCCTGTCCTTTTCCTCTCACTCCTCCTTCTTCCTCTCTCTCTCTTCTTTTCCTCCCTCTCCTCTTCCTCTTCCTCCTCCTTCTTCCTCTCTCTCTTCTTTTCCTCCCTCCCTCTTCCTCTTCCTCTCCCTCCTCCTTCTTCCTCTCTCTCTCTTCTTTTCCTCCCTCTCCTCTTCCTCTTCTTCTTCCTCTCCCTCTCCTGATTGGGATGCAGGTCCTCTCCCGGCCCGTTCCCCTCTTTGACTGACAGCCGGGAGACACCTGGAGATGAGTGCGCTGCCGCTGTCATGTTCACTCCTCTTTCTTGCCTTCTCTCTTTCTCCGGGCGCGTTTGATGCTCTTTGTCTTCCCATCTCCCATGTATGCCTTTAGCCCCCGCTCCCCCGAGACCCTCCGTCCACTCCCTGCCTTTTTCAGACTACGGAACAATGAAAAGAAAGAGAAAGAGAGAGAGAGAGAGAAGAGTTGGAAAATAAGCAGGGATCCACTGTTAAACTCAAGAGCAAATTTCCCAGGACATTTAAGGACATTGAGATGACGACGAGCCGGAGACGACAGCTACATTTTGGGGAGAAATTAAGCGTCAAACAATGCGTGTAGGCATTAGCGTTTTGTAAAGTTGTACAGCGGCATTGAAGGATGGATCAAATGCAGACCGCAGACTGTATAAAGAAGTGAACTAAGGGAGTGTGACGTCACCTATTGTGCACGGCTCCAGTCAAACGAAGCTCATCGAGGTGGGCGGTTATACGGGCGAATTTGAAGCCGAGTTCCACATTTGGAATTCCGACCACGAGTATCATAGCAACCCAAGAGCCAATCAGAAACGAGGCTGTTGAACACGGCACTTAAGAATACTGTCAATCAAACCTGTTGCTAACGCTAGCGGGAGTGACCTTGGGCAAAAAAGGCAGCTGATTTGTCTCTTATTGAAGTTCATTTTTTTGATTTACGAACACAATAGTGAAATAAAATACCAGGATCATGTAGAGCGGGTTAATACGAACAAAATGACGAGTCTGACAGCAGCAGTTACAGAGAAAGGGGCGACAGTTTTCTAATGTAAAGTGAATTGGAGCCAGAGTGGATGGAACCAGAAGAGCGCCAAGATCACTTCCTTATTTGAACGAGGCGGCTAGCAAGTTAGCTATGTCCATTTATATATACAGTCTACGATGCAGACGCTGTGCTGTAATGTGCAAAGGTCATTGTAGATTGGTATTACACCATTTTTTTAGCGTTCTAACATGTTATAACACTATTCTCTCATGTAAAAACATGTCTGAAGAGGTTTTACATGTCATCCGTGCATGTTTGAGTATTTTAACGATCTCTCCCGGGCCTTATTCGATCCCTGTTTACGGTTAACTGTACGATTCTGTAAAATGCTCTGCTCACAAGTCTACGTCATCCACGCTCCCGCACGACAATTCTCCATAAACTTACAAAAACATGACCCGAAACTGTAAACAGCAACTTGACAAACCTGCGATGTGTAGTAGTTTCTTTAGCGGGATGCACGCTGCTCTGAAGGGGGAGTGACTTAACGTAGAGAGCAAAGTAAGGGGCGAACATGTTGATACATTTTGGGTTTTTTTTTTTGGCGAATATAGCATTTTCAAAACAATAAAAGGTAACCTAAGTGGTGATCTAAGTGTGTTATGTGTTAGCTGTTCATACTCCATACAAAATGAATATCCCTTTTATTGCTTTAAAAACACAAAAAACTGACTGCACATGTCTTCGTAATCCATTGGAGAAGTGTGTATTCCTGATCCCACGTTTAAAACAGAATGTAGGATCAGCCATATTTATTTCATCATGTCCATATCACTAAAAACAGCATATAACATTGACCATTGCATGAATTTGAATATTTCCCTTCAACGTTGTCTCTAAATGACTAAAACCACACTCATGATTCCCCTTCTTCCCACTGTATCTTTCAGGTCTCTCGCTCCAAAGGCGTTCAGGCTCCGGTCCTTGTTCTTCCTGACTGACATCTCCAGAAGCGTTTTCATCGCAGCCTCGTCTTCTCCCTCCCTTCGTATCCCGTTTGAATCCTCTTCCCTTTGTACGCTGCAGCCTCGTGACACGCCATGTTGGGGTTTTCATCATTCATCCGTCAATCTCCGCCCAATAACTCTTTTATCGGGAATATTTGCATCCGTATTTTCTGTGCGTTCATACCGTGCTTCTAAAAGAATCTACACCCAAGCTATGTGCTTTTCCTGTCAAATGTTCCAGTACATGTCTATTTTGCCCCGTTTCAAACAGCTGTGAGGGAATTATTAACAGCTGAATGTAAATATGGAGTAGGTTTACATATTTAACCCTTGGTGCTGGTTTGGGATGTGGGCGGTTATCAAAAAATCACACACACACACACACACACACACAAATGGGTCAAGGTTCATTAAAGAGATGGTATTATGCTAAATCGACTTTTTGGAGCTTTCTACCATGTTATAACAATGTGTCCTCATCAAAAACATGCCTGAAGAGTTTTTACGTCATCCATGTGTAATGTTTGAGTAATCTAGTGATCTGTTCAAACCCTTCTTACTTTATTTATTTATTTATTTATTTTACCTTTATTTTACCAGGCAAAACATTAAGAACAATTTCTTATTTGCAATGTTGGCCTGGGTTAGCGCTACGATTCTGTCCAATGTTTAGCCCATAAGCCTACATCACCCACGCCAAAATACAAAGGGGTGATACATAACAATACACTACAACAGGGGTGTCAAACTCATTTTCACAGTGGGCCACATCAACAAAATGGTTGCTGTTAAAGAGCCATATGTAACTGTAAGATAAATGTAACTAAATGTAATGCAAAGTAAATGCAAATACTTTTTAATCTTGTTAATTAACCGTTTCTATATTTATTACATATGTATTCAAGTTACAAATATTGCATATGGATTTGCATAGATACGAAAAAATGGCTGTGTAAGTGTGTATCTCTTGATAAACTGATATTTTAAGACAGTCATACCTTTTAATTTACTTTGTCACGGGCCACATAAAATGACGTGGCGGGTCACATTTGGCCCACGGGCCTTGAGTTTGACATGTGTGCACTACAACTTCACAAACCTTATGCGATGTGCAGTAGTTTCATTAGCAGGATGCACGCCGATTGTGTTGTGATTGTGCTCTGAAGGGAGAGTGACTTATCGTGGAAAGCAAAGGGAGGGAAGACTCAAAAATGCAGCATCAGAAATTAAACTGAAGCTAAAAAAAATGTTAACAAGCTGTTTAGTGCAAATATAAGAAAGGTAACATGGTGACCTAAATATGTTGTGTTAGCAGTTAGTACACCATGGAAATCGTAATACGCCTTCTTTAAAAAACACACAAAAAAGTTACATTTTATCATTAATAATACAAGACAACGATATGAATATGTAATGATAATTGGAATCGGGATAAGTGTTGATAAAGTATCTTGTTCATGTAAATATATTAGTTATTTCTCCATGCACTGACAAAAAAACAAGGATTTCGGCTTCCTATTCAAAAGATATAATATTTTCTCTTAAATTCTTAAATCCAGAATGATATCAGATGTATTTTTTATACAGAGGGATATCAGTCTGATCATTATTCGCTCCAATGCGCCTCAAGCCAGATCAGGATTAACTTTAGTACTTCCGTCGTGTTTTTCAGTCATGTGCTACTTTTCTCCTTTATTTTTTCCTTGTAAACAGCCAGATTTGTTTCGATACAGACTACATTCACCGGCGACAAGATTCACATGTTCGTAAAGTATTGAAAAAGTTTATATTCTGGGTTCCAGGCAACAATCGCTATGGCAACAGTCCTAGTTTTTGATCATTGTGAAACCCATGCATACAGTAAAACAGGTCAGTGTCTTTGTAAATTCAGTTTGGTGCCATCGTATCCTATATTTTTGTAAAACTGGGTCAGAGAAGTCTCACAGTTAACAATAGGAACTTAGGACGTTTCAAAATCCAAATAAAATAATCAGATATGTGTATTTTTATGTTGTTTTTTTAAATGATTTGCACAATAATTACAATGTTTTTTTTTTTCTTTGATTGAGATTTAAGTTTTGTGCTTTATCTGTTTTCTTGTTGACTGCATAAAAAAATGTAGTTTGTAGTAGTTAGTACATATATAAATAAAGGTTTTTTTAATATATATATATGTCAAGGTAACACATGTTAATGACAAGAAATTGAAAGTTGGCCTTGGTAATTATAATAAACAGTCACTATGGGAACAATGCAAATGATATGACAGTATGGCAACATTGAGATAATTGTGATAATAATAATAGTGATTTCAGGTGAGAAAAGAAACTATATTTAAGATTTTGATTTTAAATTTAATAAACGTGACCTTATATACAAGATAAACATGTTCACATCATATATATCTTTTACTGATAACAATTGTAATGCTTATTTATTCTTATTTACAAAGACATTGGACAAGATGGACAAGTTATTTGGAGTTTTGGTTCTCAAGATGACTCTGGTCAGAAAGCATCATTTGTGTCATTTGGGTTGCCAGTTTTAATGCTGAATCCGGTTTAAAGTGTAGTTTAGGTTTTAACATAAAAGGACTCTCTCTGATCTGAACCGTCACTACCTAAACCCCAGCACCTGAGTCAACGGAGTGGCACAATCTGCTACCTCTCAGTCTCCATGAAGATCCAATGGAGTTATATTTAATGCCACAATAGGGAAGATTCCAGGCAAAGGAAAACATCCACCTGAAAAGTAACACCATACAACAGTAATTATTAGTAAAATCACCAACGAACATGCACGTGCTTTTTTCTTTTTATCATATAAAGTCAAAACTGTGAGAATTCCCACTGTTTTTTAAAACACGCAATCGCCTGTGTGTCTGTAAAACGCACAATGCATCAACAGTATATACAAAACTGACTATTTTGACCTTTTAACCACGTTATAATGTTGTGCCATGTTTTGTTTCATTCACACATGTTTGAGTAACACTTTATTATTAGTCTGTCTACATCTCCCAAGCTCAAAACGCTCTGTGCCACCTTGTGATGTCATGAAGCGGTAGTTTTCAAGTTAACTACCTTTTAACCTTTAGTTCAGTAGAAATTGGCAATTCCAGAGCTAAAATCATCCAAATGATTCTGTTGAAGGTGTAGTTGGAGCACTTCCTGTATCACCACATGACATCACAAAGTGCACCTGAGTGTTTTCTGAGCCTAAATATGCAGGTTTTGTGCGTTAAACATGTGTGAAAGAAACAAAACAAAACTCCAGGTCTGTTTGTGATGAGGAAACGTTAAATTATACATCAGAAAATCGCGTAATATGAGCCTTTTAAAACTGAAGCGCAATATGTCTTTTTTTAACATGACTTTCTCTCCTCCGTACTCTGCAGAATACAGTGCCTGGAAGTGGCTCTGCTCGGTTGCATAATACATCTAAAGACCATCATTTGTTTCCTTACCCTGTAATTCAGCAAGACATCATTGGGAAACCGCCATACGTAGCTCCTGATGAGTGATCGCTGAAACAACAGTTTAACACAGAAACACGCTCATTACACATACACGTCCATGGCCGACAACTGGATTTTGAGTTGTGTAAACGCGGCAGAGGTTGAATGCATAATTTAACCAAGGCTGGAGCTAGAAAAGAAGCTGAATGAATAAGCAGAGGGGGGGATGGTGACAGGTGACAGGTGACGGGTGACGGGAGCAGGTCGGGGACACGGGAGAGAGAAGGAACTGATGGAATGTTGCAGGGAAAACGTGGCATAAGGATATTCTCAGCGAAAATAAAAAACGTGCAGTTTTACGATCAGCAAGGGACCGCTCAGACACTGACACTGGGGCGAGGTGGGTTAAGTGTCTTGCCCAAGGACACACGACATCATTCATTTGTTTGAGCTGGAATCGCACCTTGGAATCTGTCGGTTAGTGGATCTGACCGCTCGACCAATGATGTTTAAGTGAAGAGCGGGATTCAAACCGGCAACCTTTGGATCAGAGGACAAACACAGAGCTACTGTCGCCCACAACATAGTAATGATGATTATTTAAAAATTTGACTTATATATAAAACAACTAAAGGTGCACAGTGTCACTTTTCTACTGGAGTGTCAGCCACTTGCTTGACTCCATGAAGCTAAATGTTATAGCTAAACCTGGGATGTTTCATAGTATGGCATTAGAGAGCCTGAACAAAATTTTTCCATCCATCCATCCATCCATTTTCTTTCGCTTATCCGGGTCCGGCTTGCAGGGTCAGCAGTCTGAGCAGGGACTCCCAGACTTCCCTCACCCCAGACAAGTCCTCCAGCTCCTCTAGTGACACTCCAAGGCGTTCCCAGGCCCGCAGAAGAGACATTCCCTAGTACCTCCAGGGGGGTATAGGATATTTTTCCATGTATTCGAGCAAAATTAGTCTTCCACCAGTACAGATTTTTGTATAAGTAGCTCTTGAGGTCAAAAAACACCGCTGTGTACCGTCCACATCTAATCATAAAGAGTTTTATTGTCGATACTCAGTAAGTGCATGATTGTGAATAACATTTATAAACTAAATGCGGTGAATAATTACGACCCTCTACCAAAAAACTTACATAGTACACCTTAAACGCCTTACTCTACTGCTGAGTTTACTGTATTCATTTTGTGTCTTTATCTTCATATATTTTGCCCATCGATTCAAGTTAGTGTTGAATTCTTTGCCGCTGAAACAAAGAGTTCAAAGCGAAAGACAAAATAGCCAAATATGTGGTCCCTAAGTGGCGTCTGTCTGTTTCATCTGTGTTTATCTCATGAAAATAATTGTGTGGCAGCGTTCCAAAGTCTCCACTGTGGCACCAGCAGATGTTTGGGAGTCACGCTGCACCAGTCCCAACTCCAGTCAAACTCTAACACGCTCTCTAATTGTTCCTTTATTTTATCTTTGAGAAATGTTGTATCATGTGGAATGGAAACTATGTGTTTTTTGGTTGATAAATATGTTTTTTTTGCATATAACAAAAGTACATTAAAAGCATAATTAAAGTTGGTTTGTGCAATTTGTTCTACATCATGATGTTTTATACCAATCGTGTATGTTTCTTCTTTATTTTTCATAATTATTTACATTGTAGAATCTCATTGAAGGCATCACAACCATGTATGTAGTGTATGTAGTGTGCCCTGAATGTAGTAAACCAAAAATAAACTCTAAATAACTCAAAATGTCATCCTTTCCTTGGAATCTTGGTTTGCACTTTTTGCATTTCTTAACCTTGCCACAACGGCGAAGTGAAAACTGTACTGTATCTGTTTTTGTCTAATTTTCCTGTCATTTTATCTGATCTACAATGTGATTCAAAGCTAAAAAGTAAATCAATTAATAAAATAAATGTAGTATTGCAAAAACAATATTGTTTTGAAGAAAATCTTGTCAGAAGTTTTTTTTTTATTGCTCTAGATTAGACATTTTACTCAGAGAAATAATAACATGTCCTTGGCAACAACACTCTCACCTTAATTTAGTTTACTGACAAATTGTCCTGACCAAACAAACTCAAGAGAGGGGAGTGTCCACATTTTAGAATGTGATGATGTTATACTCTCAGATGGGGGTAAGAACCACTTTCTCCATTGATTAGATTGTGTTTTCATGAGAGATATCTGTGTAATAACAAATGTTTAACCTGATTATTTCTAGAATTTATATTCCAACAAAAATCCACATTTAAACAATATACATTTTAGCTGTTTCTGTATTAAATATTATTGAGCTGAAGACTGTTGTGATATCAGCAATTCCAATGGCTTTGTAACATTCTGGAATGAGGAAACACGCCAAATTTCTTCTGGTTGTTTACTTTCTGAACACAAGGGCTATTGTAGGCCGTAACCCACACCAAAATAAGAACAAAACAACAGCAGTCTCAACTCACTAGAGTCAAAACAAACCAGTAACTGATGAACAGAATCTTCACCTCAACTTTACTAAGTGTCACATCATACACAGTATATATAGTCTACAGTAGTAAATATTATTAAAGAATGTTGAGCCAAGGGCCTCAGGTGGAGTTCAAGTATCTCAGGGTCTTGTTCACAGTTGACAGGCGTCTGCAGTGATGCGGTCGCTGTATCTGTCCGTTGTGGTAAAGAAGGAGCTGAGCAGAAAGGCAAAGCTCTTGATTTACCGGTCAGTCTACGTTCCTACCCTCACCTATGATCATGAGCTTTGGGTAATGACCAAAAGGACAAGGTCGAGGATACGAGTGGGCAAAATGTGTTTCCTCCACAGGGTGTCCCCACATTCCCTTAGAGATAGGGTGAGGAGCTCGGAGTAGAGCCCCTGCTCCACCACATTGAGAGCAGCCAGCTGAGGTGGCTCGGGCATCTGTTCAGGATGCTCTCTGGACACCTCCCTAGGGAAGTGTTCCGGGTATGTCCCACCGGGAGGAGGCCCTGGGGAAGACCCAGGACACGCTGTTAGGACTACATCTCTCAGCTGGCCTGGGGCTCCCACCAGAGGAGCTGGAGGACATGTCTGGGGTGAGGGAAGTCTGGGAGTCCCTGAAAGAAAAAGTGGATGGATGGATGAAGAATGTTGTGGTATCAGCAAATTCCATGACATCATGCAAGTAACGTGGCACCTTCAGAAAGTTACACAGTGTTACTTTAATCCTCTGTACTATAAGGAGCATCTTGACATTTAAGCTATGGGAGAACAAAAAAGAAAAAAAAAATCTCAATATGTAGTTGAAATAAGAGTTCACTATTTAATTTAAGCTCCTCTCTGCTCTGGGCCAAAACACTTCTCATAGCCGTGCCTAATGAGTGGTGGTGATTGTTAATGTCAGACTATTAGACCAGCCCATAACAGGAGCAGCTGGAGTGAGTGCTTTTGTCCTCCCATAATCAGCAGGTCAGCGCCAGGATTATTAGCATTAGCCACCGGTCGGACTTTTATTAAACACCAGCAAATCCCATCAGAAATGTGAGAAGGAGCCAGGGAACTTTCATTTTCACCCTGGCGCTCAGGGTAGTCTGGGATACGGAGAGTCAATTCAACAAGGTGTTGTTAGGTAAGGGATATGGAGTGTCATTTGGGAATCGGATCACGCTCAATATATTCTGAAATTTGTAAAACGTAATTGAATCATATTGCTAAATTTGCATATGTCCATCAAAATATCTATCTGCCACCAGGCTACATGTTACAGGTCAGATCTGTGGAGAAGCAAGCCTGCTCACAGTAAGGATGCATGTTTTACGCTCTCTTTTTTTTTCAGAATGTATGAATATTTTAATGTTATTCCCTCATCAAAAACATGCCTGAAGAGGTTTTATATGTCATCCGCGCATGTTTGAGTAATCTAGCGATCTCTGCCAGGCCTTTTTTGAACCCTCTTTACTATTGTGTCCAACGCTCAGCCCACAAGCCAACGCCATCCATGCTCCCGCTCGCCGTGTCATGAAAACACATTTTGAAGCATGATATATTTCTGAAGT